>NC_133618.1:322979919-323315001 GCF_048593235.1 Sminthopsis crassicaudata
AGAGAGGCAGAGACATAGATCCATACCCATGAAGGAAGGGAATGAAAATACTTCATCTCCTAATAACTAGGAGGAAAAAAATTAATGTCTATTGATTCATTGGTCACCATGAGATTTTAGATTTTAGATGCCACTTTTCCCTCCTAGTCTCAGTATTTTCATCCTTGAAGTAGAGATGATAGTTTTACATTATGACTTTAAGTGCATTGAAAATTTCTGTTGAAAAGCTCTATTTCAACTAGTGTTTTGGAAGGTGTAATGTGTATGTGATGGACTGAAAAGACAATTTGTCAGAAGAGTATTCTTGACTCAGAACCCAGAAAATTCACAATCTGTGCTAAAACTCACTTTTCTTTACTTGAACTTGAATGGTCTTCTATGTGAAATGGTAAATGCCTGAAAAAACTAAATTGATTTCTAGAAGTAGACAGTATAGTTGGATAGGAACTGATTCTTTCTCTTTACCTAATGCTGATGTTCTCTGTGTTGGGAGTCACCACTACTACACATGACAAATACATGTAGGATTTTTAGATAATACATTTGTCTGGGCATTTAATGGATTGAAATTGAAAATGAAATAACTAGGAGGAGAACTTTAAAAAAATGTCTATTAATTCATTTGCCACCATGAGACTTGAGATGTTAAATGACACCTTTCCCCTCTAGTCTCAGTATTTTCATCCTCAAAGTGATGATGATAGTTTTATCTGATGCCCTCAGAAGAGAGTATTTTTGTATTTTTTTTTATCTAAGTGCACTGAAAGTTTCAGATAAAAAGATCTTTGAGAACAAGAAATGTTATATTATTTCTCAAGACAAGTACTTAGCCATAATTCAATATAAATTATTTACTCTACTAATATTTTATTAATAAAACTAAGGCTTAATATCTAAGCTTTCTAAATGTTTCATTCATTATTTTAAGTACCTCTTTATGTAATATGTAATGTGCACATTTATATTGTAACAACTTTGATTCAGTCATTGCCACAGTGACATGAGTGGGTGTCAGTGTTATGACAAATCTCTTGCCACATTTGCATATTTTTTGAACTGTGAAATAGAAAAAGAAGAAATTTTACTAGTTCTCTCTCTCTCTCTCTCTCTCTGTCTCTGTCTCTCTCTCTCTGTGTGTCTGTCTCTCTCTCTGTGTCTGTCTCTCTCTCTCTGTCTCTCTCTCTGTGTCTCTGTCTCTGTCTCTCTCTGTCTCTCTCTCTCTCTCTGTCTCTCTGTCTCTCTTTCTCTCTGTCTCTCTCTGACTCTCTCTCTCTCTCTGTGTCTGTCTCTCTCTCTCTGTCTGTCTCTCTCTCTGTGTCTCTGTCTCTGTCTCTCTCTGTCTCTCTGTCTCTCTGTCTCTCTGTGTCTCTCTCTCTCTGTCTCTCTCTGTCTCTGTCTCTGTCTCTCTTTCTGTCTCTCTCTGTCTCTCTCTGTCTCTCTCTGTCTCTGTCTCTGTCTCTGTCTGTCTCTGTCTCTCTCTCTCTCTCTCTCTCTCTCTCTCTCTCTCTCTCTCTCGCACACATACATACAAACAGAAAGTCATATTTCTTCTAGTTCTAAGATGCATTTGAGATTTTCTATTTATTTTACAATATTTTTACATTTCCTAATATAAGAATAAATTCTAAATCAAAAGTATATTTTAATAGAAAAAATAAAATAATAAATCTCTTTCAGCACTTTCTTTTGCCCTTCCTATCAACCTTAAGGAGAAATGTAGCATTATAAAAAGAATAGGGGGAGAAAATATGGGAATAGCATTTCATTTTTTTAATCTTAAAAGATGTATGTAAAAGGGACCTTACATTTTAGGATTTTGTCATTTATAGCATAATCCCTATGTATTATTTCCCTTCCTGCTTGTAACTTCCTGAGATACACAGATACTCTCTCTAAGATAAGGAACAAGAATGGTCAAATGACTGCCCAATGTCATACAGGTAAGTATCAAAACTGTGACTAAAATCCAGTTCTTCTGACTCCTACTCTCATGCTCTTTTCACTGTGAAATTCTTTTAGGGATTCTAACTGATATTTCTTTATAATTAAATTGATTTTTCTAAAAGTTAATTTATAATATTTAGGCAATACAATAATCTATATGTAAAATGTGCATTTTATCCCAAAAACAGATATATATTGTGTTTAAAAAAATAACAATCATAAAATACTTCCTTTTCCCTCCCAGAAACAAAGTGTATCTGATGGTTATTTTAACTGTGCAAATTAGAACAAGCTAATATGAACAAAGCTCCTAAAAAACATCTAATGGCACATTTGTAGCTCAGTTTCTCTTGACTTTTTTTGAAAGCCAGGGCCTCAAGCAATGACCATTCCACAGACAAGCAATTTTATGGGTCTACATCCCCACAATCATTGCTTCAGAGCCCCCATCTATAATTTTCATTTTTCATGATCAACTAGATGATATAATTAGTTCAAAGCAAAAGAATTTAACAAATGGCAAAGTCAGAAAAATTGTCATAAAACATTTCTGCCTCCCAAGTATGGGGCAAATTTTCCATCATGTGTGTATATATGTATGTATTCATGCATGTAATATATGTGCATATATTATATTAGAGGAAAGGGTAGAAACCTGTAAAGAATGTAAAGAAACAAACATGGCCAGCATGAATAAATAGATATGCTTCCTCTTTTAATAATTCAGAGTTACTGATATCCTGCAGAGATATCATTATGCTACACTAGTATCCCAAATATGCTAGATATTTCTCAGACAGACTTTTCATTCCTTTCACAGCTTTACCAGATTCTGCTTGACTGGATGCTATTTGGTATGGTCCTTGCATTCACTTAAACACTGCTTATTAGCTCCAGTTTTTGAGGCAATTGAAATATTTGACTATGTCTTCGAGAGAAGAGAAGCTCTACAATATTTAACTTAAAATCCACAGACTTTTATTGCTATGGCTCTTTTAAAGAAGGTAGAAATCATTGATTGGAACCAGAAGAATCAGTTTCTTCTTATCTAAACAAATTCTTTGGAAGAAAGAGTTCAAGTTCTTCTCAGGGAGCTAAGATGCTGAGACTTAACTTACCATATTTAGGATCTCCCCACGAAGTAGTACTCTATCACAAGATGACTACTCCCTATGCCTCTACTTTAATCTATGAAGGCTGTTTTATAAGCCAACTCATAGTTATTTGCCAAATAACTACCAAACAATTATTGGATTTAAAGTTCCTCAGTTTTGAATCCTGTTTTTTCTATTCTTCCTGAGATGATTAATCTGAAAAAAAAAAAAGGCAGACAATCCAAGTCCTATAAGCAAAAGTACTCTTTCTTCTGCTAACTTAGCCATATTTATAACCCCTTAATATTCACATCTGGGAAGGGGCTTTGAGGCATTCACTAACAATAAAAAATGTGAAAAATCTATTTTGGTCCCATATGTTATTTGAGTCTTTTGAATTATAAGCATCAATAATTATTTAATGATTTATTTTGATATAGATATTTATAAATGAACACTGAATGCATTTGCTTAGTCTTGCAAAATTGAAACCAGCTAAAGAAATGGAAATAAGTAGAAAAAGTTAGAAAGAACACTGATTTAAATGATCTATGAAAAAGTAGAGATTGAGGTAGCATGGATTCATTAAAAGTTTTGTAGACAGATCATTCTTTTTGCAGGCCCATCCATTTTTGTAAACCTATTTACTTTCAATAATATTAATATAATATTAGGTCATAACAATAAAGACAAGCAATTGAGAAACAAATCATTTGTAAGAAAACACAATGGAATTCTTCTCCCAGAGAAAAGAATTAGGAAGAAATTTTGGACCAATTTAAAGCAGATCTGACCTTTGATTCAATTGCCCTTTAGCAGGCAAAACAGAGACAGGAACCAAAGCCCCCTCTGGCTACTTCGGGATTTCACCAAGATGCTTCATCAATTCTTAGCTGGGGGGTAGGGGTCGCTCCTCAGCTTCCATCCACCATCATCCATGTCAGTATTCACAGGGTCATGGAGGAAGGGGGCAGGGGAGCAGGCACCCAGAGGCAGGGCATGTCACTTCATCCTACTGGCTATGCTTCTTTTGGAAGTGATGTAAACCAACAAGACGGATGATCTTCCAGCTTCCTCTTCTTTTACTTGCATCTTTTAAAAATCCATACGATACTTTAGCTCTGAGTCCCCATTGTACTAGATGATTGAACTTGGCCCTGAATAATTTCTTTTAGGAATCAATTGATTGACCACTAAGCATTTGTTATGTAGTTATTATGTACCAGATTCTGTGGAAAGTATAAGGAATACAAAGAAAGGAAAACAATCCCTATGTTCATGGAACTTCTAGTCTAACCCAAGGACATAAAATGTACTTATATTGGTAGATGTTAAATAGATGCAATCCACTGGAGAAATTGGGAAGGAAGGGGATAAAAGATTGACAGAAGGATTTATACTGGAAAGAAGGGATACCTCTTTGTGTGAGACAAGTATAAAAGAGATAAGGTGGGGGAAGGTATCTAAATGATATGAGATGAGATGGAAGGAGAAAAAAAAAAGAAAAGAAAAGAGGACTCATTTTTTTTTTTTTGTTATGAGGTAAGGTACTGGACTAACATGTTAGAGGAAAAGCGCCATGGAAAGGAGAAGGAAGAAGAGATGGGTATAGCTTCAGTGACAGCAGAGATAGAGCACAATCAGGGAAGAATAGTGTTTGCCTTCTCCAGCAAGAACCTAATTAACACTAAATATTATAAATTTGTAATAGGCTCAATCAATAAGCTGTCATGATTTTCTCCATCTCCATTCAGTATTGCATTTCCCACTAGGTAGGATCTACTAAACCAAGCTGCTTAATTATAATGTCCAAACTTAGTTCAGTTCTCTAAAATGCTTGGGACAGTTCCGAGCTCCAGCAATACCATATTAATGTACCTATCTTCTTGCATTCCTTTTAACACTGGCTATTTCCACAATTTTTCAAGTGTATAGATTTCTTGGATATGATGGAAAGCCTGAATTGAATATTTTCTAATTTCAAAAACCGGACATAGTACATTAATTCACTCTTTTTTTCATTTTACTAATACATCTTTTCACAGATATAATTGTTCCTCTGGGGATTGTTTTACTTTATGTCAGAAATTTTGGGATGTTGTCATATCATTAAATTTTTCCTGTGCATAGTTCTCAATTTTTAAATGATTTGCTCCTTAACCCACTCATTATTAGACATGTTACAGAATCAAAGAAAAATAAAGATAAATGAATCATATCCCTACCCCATGACCACCAGAAAAATCAAGTACTGGTAGGGTAAGCCTGATCTAGTTTCTATTTCTATTTCTGTTTTTATTTCCTAATCATAACCACTTATATTAAAGAACAAGGGCTTAAATTCAAATATATTTTTGCTATTTCTATAAAAGGTAATTTGTGATTTAGAGGGAAAGTTCTGATATTCCTTCAACTGTAAAATGAAAATTTCAGAAAATATTCAACTGACTTAAAACTTGAGGAGATGAATCACTTTGGATAATAAGAATTTCCAGATAATTGAACATACACTTTAAAAAAAACACAATACTTTATTTCAATTATTTTAGATATAAATTTTCTAGAATGTACTACACATTTTCCAGTCTTCAAAAACAGATTATCTTGAACATAATTTAGTCAGAGCTTGGCCAATGAAGCCCTAGCATTAAATTATTCTCACCACCCTATTTAGTATTGTCAGGTGAAGCTAGAAATCACAAATCTACACTGATAGGCTCCATTATAATTTGAGGTTACATAACCTCAACTTGGGCAGCTAGGTAGTGTAGTGTAGTAGAGTTCTGGTCCTGGAATAGGAAGACTTATCTTCCTGAGTTCAAATCTAGAATCAAACACTTACTAGCTATGTGACCCTGGGCAAGTCATTTAACTGCTTTCCTCAGTTTCCTTGTCTGCAAAATGAGCTGAAGAAGGAAAAGGCAAACCATGTCAATATATTTGTTAAGAAAACTCCAAATGGAATCATAAAGAGTTAAATATGACTGAAAACAACCGAACAACAACAACCTCAGCTTGGCTTTCATTGTGTTGATTTACTATCTCACTCATCCCACAGTGATTTTTCCAAACCTGTTTAACTTTCCTCTAATTTCCCAAGGCTTTCTCTTTCCCTGTACTCACAATTGAAAACTTATTTCATTTCCAAAGGATTCATAATGAAAAATACTAACCACCATCAGAAAAAGAATCAACAGAATTATGCAGATTGAAGGATACTTTTTTAAATGTCATTTTTCCTGGATTTTTTTTTTGGTATGTGACAACATAAATAACATGGAAATATATTTTGCATGACTGCACATGTATCACTTTCTCAGTGAAAGGGGAGAAAAAGGAAGGAGAAAATTTGGAACTCAAATGTTTTTAAAAATGAATGTTAGAAATTATTTTACATATAATTGAAAAACAATAAAATATTTAAATCTAAAAAAGACTAATGAAAAGATAAGGATGGATTTGAACTCAGATTTTCCTCACTCTAAGTCTAGCACTCTTCTTCACTGCAGCATCATAATTTAGACTTGAGGTGTAAAGCACATGACTTGCAAGAAGCCAAAATAAACATAAAATGTAGTCCCTACCTGATTTTTAAGTTTTTATATATTTATAAGAATATATAATTACTTGTGATTTTCTAAATCAATATGTGATCTGGAAGGAAGTTTCTAGTTGACACCAATGGTTTAGACGCTCTGTACATATGCAGCTTCAGTGGTGGGACATGAACATACACAAATAATAAAATTAAATAAAATAAGTGACACCATTGCTGTCTGACTCTTAGCAAAGTTTTCTTGGTAAAGATACTGGAATGATTTGCCATTTCCCTCTTCAAATCACATAATTAGGCAATGTATAATCTTATACAAAAAAAAGAAAAAGTATGATTTCCTTTTTATGTTGGTTTTTTCCATTCTTACACATTTGAATTTTTCAATAAAAAATTCCATGAACCCACACCAAAAGAAACTCATGTCAA
Organism: Sminthopsis crassicaudata; assembly: GCF_048593235.1. NCBI lineage: Eukaryota > Metazoa > Chordata > Mammalia > Dasyuromorphia > Dasyuridae > Sminthopsis > Sminthopsis crassicaudata. The sequence goes on from NC_133618.1 coordinate 322,986,940, forward strand.
ATTTCATTGAAAAAAATTGAGACTTTTCACTGAGTTCCCCTCATCTTCTCTTCCTCATCTCACATCATTCAAATTCCTTTTGCCACTACCTTTTCCCTCCATTTGACAAAGCAGTCCCCTCTCTCTACAAAAATGATATCATTCTATCCCATATATTCCACTGATTACTCCCTTTAGCATCTCCTTTCTTACTCATCTTCAATATCTTCCTGTCTACTTTTTCCCTGCTGAACACAAAATGCCTAGATTTTTCTCATTCTTAAAAATAAATAAACAAAAAATAAAATACCTCTCTTGAATGATCTATTTCCACTAAGTCATTCTGTGTTCCTCCTTCCTTTCATGCTAAATTCCCTGATAAAGCATCTTCATTAAGTGTTTCCCCTTCTTTTTCTCTCATTCACTTTAACCTCTATAATTCAGCTTCTGACTTCCTCATTCCATCTAAACTGTTTTCTCCAAAATTGATAGTGATTTTTTCTTTGTCAAACCTAACAATTTTTTCTTAATCCCCATCCTTCTTGGCCTACCTGCAGTCTTTAACACTGTTGTATCTCCCTCTTCTTAATACTCTCTTTTCTAGGTTTTTGTGACATTACTCTCTCCAGTCTGCCTCCTACCTATCCCCCTGCTCCTTCTTAGTCTTTTTTTACATACTTTGAAGAAATTCACAACCAGTGTTTGTATGTGTATGTGTATGCATAAACACACACACACACACATGCCTTGTTCTCTTTTGGCAATCTGGTGAAAATTATGAACTCTCTTCTCAAAATAATGTATGAAATGCCTAAAATAAAACGCATAGGAATACAAAGGAAACCAATTAAATTGAAATACTGGTAGTATTTTTTGACTCATCTCTGTGTGTGTATGTGTGTGTATGTGTATTTGTTTTCCGGTGAGGCAACTGGGATTAATCAACCTGCCCAGAAGTACACAGCTCCTAATACTAGGTGTTTGAGGCTAGATTTAAACTCAGGGCCTCCTGATTTCAGGACCAGTGTTCTAGCCACTGCACCATCTAACTGGTCTTACAGTTGGTATTTTTAACAAAGTTCACAGATTCCAAATTAAGAACTCTTGTTCTATTTTTTAAACTCATGCTCATGCAATTACTTTCAAACACAGAATTTAAACCCAGATTTTCTTAACTCCAAGTCCACTTTTCCAAGTTGCCTTTCAAATAGACAATATCACTAATTATGTGAATTCCAAATTCAGCACTTTAAAAAGGTATTAACTTTCCTCTGATTACTTGGAGATCATTTAGTGTGGTGGAAATATATTTATATAGAATAATACTCTAGAGACATGGAGCAACTGGTGCATCTTTGAACGTTTCTAAATAATAACCAGGGAATCATTTACATACTTTACCCACTATTGTGAAATAAGTGCCTAAAATTTTATATATAAATATAGGTATAGATATATAATATTCAATAGACCTTCTAATGTCTTCAGTCTGTTCCTAGAATCTTATTTCAAAGAATACTATTTTCAGCAGAAGTTCAGGTTTTTTGGCTACTATCCTAGAATTTAATCACAGAAATCAAATTTATCTAGCTAAATAAAAACAGGGAAGATAAAGCACCCCTAAAAATGACCATTTGGGAATTTACACAGAACATTTGAGAGTCCCTATCAACCACATGAAAGAGGGCACTAAGAGAAATGCAAATCAAAACAAACTCTGATTTTTTTCTCATGACTAGACAATTGGCCAAATATGACAAAAGATAAAAATTATCAATGTTGGAAGTGCTGAGGGAAGATAAGCACTATGTTAGAATTATGAATTGTTCTAGAATTTCCTGGAATCAATCTGAAATTATATTTAAAATGTCCATACTCTTTAGCTAGAGATTCTATGCTATATACCAAAAGAGATAAAAGATAGTAAGAAAGATTCTTCACATGTCAAAATATCCATAGAAATATTTTTATATAGTTGCAATAATTATAAATTAGGTATCCATATATTGAGGAATTCCAAAAATGTGTCATATGAATATAATGGAATATAATTGGTCTATAAAAAGGACAAGTACAATGAAACAAAAAAATTATAAAATAATCAATGCAAAGTTCAACAGAACTAGTCATCACAATGATTTCAACAATGTAAATGGAAAGAAATAACAAACCAACCATGAACCTTCTGTAATTATAAGGAATAAGTTTTCTCTAAGACAACAATTTAGTAAATACACTTTTCTTCCTCCTTTGTAGAGATCATTGACAATGGATGTAGAGTACCATACATCCTAGATATGTTGTATTTGTTGGAATGATCTTTCTTTTTTTTAGCTTTGTTACAAGTGATAACTCACTGGGTAGGGAAGAAGAGAGGATATAATTAGAAATGAATGTGATATATAATTTTCAAAAGATATCAATAAAATAAGACTAATTTTTGAAATTAATATAGTTGAGCTAATACCTGAATGCTATTACATGACTTCAATTCTCTCATATTCTTTCTGTCTTAGAACCATTGATGTTTATTGTAAGTTTTGATTCTCTAAGTTGCTTCTATCACAGAAAAGTCAGTGAAGCGGTGAGGGAAAAGAGAAAAGTTATACTGATAGGATTGCTCTTAAATCCAGAAAGCAAAATGAGCATCCAGTTTTGGCAATGTACTCACCAAAAAGTATCAACAAAATGCTAGAAAAGAATAAATTATTCTTCAGGGAAAAAACCACTTAGCATCACTACGAAAAACCAATCATTTTGCTACAAATAGATTTGTGTTTGACTGCTAGGTCCATGTTAGTGTGTCTCAGATCCTATTCTACAGAAACGAAATGATGAAATAATAAAATGAACTTTCCCTAATTCTTCAATGAAAAGTAGATGAATTCCTCAAATCTTCTTTTTTAACATTTCAATGATATTTTGTTTTTTCAAATTACAAGATAATTTTCAACATTCATTTTTGTAAGATTTTGAGTTCCAAAATGTTTTTCTCCCTCCTTCCCTTAGCTGCTCCCCCTTCAAAAGAGCAAGTAATCCGATATAGGTTATACATATACAATCATTTTAAACATTTCCATATTGGTCATATTATGAAAGAAAAATCAGAACAAAAAGAAAAAAAAACAAAATAAAAAGCAAACAAACAAAAAAAGTGAAAATTTGGAACTATGCTCAAAGGGCTATCAAACTGTGCATACCCTTTGATCCAGCAGTGTTTCTACTGGGCTTATCTCCCAAAGAGATCTTAAAGGAGAGAAAAAGACTCACATGTGCAAAAATGTTTGTTGCAGCCTTTTTTGTAGTGGCAAGAAACTGGAAACTGATGCCCACTGGTTGGAGAATGGCTGAATAAGTTGTGGTATATGAATATTATGTTATATTATTGTTCTGTAAGAAATGACCAATAGGATGATTTCAGAGAGGCCTGGAGAGACTTACATGAAGTGATGCTGAGTGAAATGAGCAGAACAGGAAATCATTGTATACAGCAACAAGATTATACACTGATTAATTTTGATGGACATGGCTCTTTTCAACAATGAGATGATTCAGGCTAGTTCCAATGATATTATGATAACAAGAGCCATCTGCAGACAAAGAGAGGATTGTGACAACTGAGGGTGGATCACAACAAAACATTTTCACTTTTTGTTGTTGTTTGCTTGAATTTTATTTTCTTTCTCATTTTTCCTTTTTGATATGATAATTGCATAAATATATATGCATATTGGATTTAACATATATATATTTTAATATGTTTAACATATATAGGATTACTTGCCATCTAGGGGAGAGGATGGAAGAAAGGGAGAAATTTGGGAATACAATGTTTTGCAAGGGTCAATATTGAAAAATTACCCATGCATTGGTTTTGAAAATAAAAAGGTTTAATTAAAAAAAGAGAATTCTTTTTTAATATATTTTGAAAATAAAAAGGTTTAATTAAAAAAGAATTCTTTTTTAATACTTTATTGATGCTCTTTTTTGAATTTTTTAAAATTATCAAGCATTGTTTTCTTTCTCCCTCTGACCTTTCCCTTTCCATACTCAGAAAAGAAAAAAGAAAGAAATACAAAACCTTGGTTTCATATAAAAATAGTCAAGCAAAACAAATCACCATATAGGCCATGTCCCAAAACATATTTTTAATTCTTCCTCTCTATCCTTTGTTCTTTTTTCTTGAAACTTTGTGATAACTACTACTGCATATACTCATTGCTAAATGCCGTCCTTTAGGTCTCTAAACAATCATTGCTGAGCATTCTGTTTAGGTAGCTTTGCCACTTCTTCCAAAATGACCTTTTCAGATCTCAGAATGTTGTTGCCATTAGCTGTTTTCATTAGAAAATATTCATCAGGCCAATCAGGATCAGCCAGATGTTAATGATGAGATGTTTCTATTTTTTTCTGATAAAGAGAAAACCATGTATGTGACAAGGCTAAAAGCTGAAATAAAAGGATTTTAATAACAACAGAGAATGAAAACCATAGGACTTTTTTTTAATTGGAAGGAAGAGTATAATATAACAGGTCTCCACTCATGTTGGAATTATGGAAAAGGAATGCTTAGTCTAATTATATGTGCTACATCTGTAAAGTCATGAATTTTGAAGTAGGGCAATGATGCTCATTTCAAAGAAAGAAATTAAATGTAGGAATCTGCATAAATTTTTATCCTAACAGCTTAGAGAGAACTTGCTTCTTTGGCAAACAAGATTTAGAATGAACTGGCTTAATAGTGGCATTATAGCAAGACCTTGGAAAAAACAACTTAAGTCATTCCATTGAGAAGAGATACTATCCTTAACTGCTCTATCACTATGAAACAGCTTTCTAAATTATATGATACAGTGGCTATTTTGTAATGATTATGAGGTTTTTATATTGCTTGCTCAGATATGGACAGAAACAGGATACAATCATATATATTTGGGCACCCAATCAAGAGGAATTTAAAAGCAAATAAAATGTAATTAAAGCTTATCTCAAATCTGACATTTGTTCTCCCTATGATATCAGAGCATACCACAGTAAATAGCTCCTAGGTTTAGTTTTCAAATCAGGTAAGTTTCAATATTAGTTTGACCAATTATCTCCTGTATAACTAGAAATGATTTCTTGTTGCTTCACAATATTCACTAGCATAAAGGAAAGCATTTTTCTGTGAAGTATTTCATAATCTTCAAGTTCAAAATGCTACATAAGACAATTCAGATAGGCTAGTAACAGAGATAGATAATAATAGGGACAGCTAGGTAGCACAGTGAGTGAAGCAATAGACTTGGAATCATGAAGACTTATCTTCATGGGTTCAAATCCAGCCTCCCATACTTATTAGCTATGTTACCCTAGGCAAGTCTTCTTCTGTTCCTCTTCTGGAAAATGACCTAGAGAAAAAAATGGCAACCACTCTTGTATCTCTGCCAAGAAAACCCCAAAATGGGGTCACAAAGAATTGGACGTGACTAAAACTCAACAAGAGACAGACTTTGTGCTAACCCACGTGTAAATAGCATGTACTTTTTAAATGACCAAATCTAGATCTCAAATGTGGTGGCAGAAAATCAAGGGAGTATATTCTGAGATTTCCTCACAAATTATTAAAAATGTAATATCTCTCATTAATTTATAATATCAGACACCCTCACTCCAATCCCTTTTCTTTGTTTTGTCTCTTTTCTGTATAAAATTTTGAACCAACATGCTTAACATTAATATTTTAAAACATAAAACATCCATTTTGCTAGCTGCATAATTGATTATCAATAATCACAATACATAAACATGAAGAAATTTTTTTAAATGTATCAGGTGTGAAAAAGATATAGCCAAAGTCAACACTGCCATTGATGACTCCTTCAAAACACTGGAACTACATTACAACCCTTGAAATCACCTGGAAGTTAAATTTCTTAGAAATTCTGAAAATGTCTTCTCTAAAGAATAAGCATAAATGCAATTCTCAAAAAAAAATCTCTTCAGACAACTTTTAAAAATGTGTTTCCTTTTTTCCAGTCTCACAGATTTATTCTATATGATGGTTAATTCTCATTCGCTCACAGACTTCATGACAACTATCTCAGTCTCTCAGAAATTCTTTGTAGATGACAGTTCTCTAAGACCTTTCATGAAAGACATTTTAGTCAGTCAAAAAGTGTTTAAGTACTTACTATATGCCCATCACTGTCTAAGCACAGAAAGGCAACAACATGGGGGAGGCAATGTGTAATAATAATAATAATAATAATAATAATAATAATAATAATAATAATAATAATAATGAGACCTGAACAGTTCCTCATCTGGAAAAATGAGTCTGAGAAGAAAATGGGCAACCACTCTAATATCTCTGACAAAAAAAAATCTCAAAATGTATATGGCTATGGGAATGGAATGAATGGAAGGATGGATTCAAGAGAAAATGAGAAGGAAAAATTTATAGAGTAAGTGGTTAAAAATGAGAGGGAAAGGGAAGAGAGAGGGGGAGGGGCATGGAGGGAGGAAAAGAGGAAGGAAGGAGTAAAAATTACTTTAAAATTTCAAAAGTTGGGTAACTAGAAGAATAGTGATGCTGTTAATAGAACTTGAGAATTCAAGAGGAGGCACTAATTTGAGAGAGAATTTGACTAGTTCAACACAGAATCATGATTTGAAGCTAGAAGAAACTTGCTTTTTGGTTTTTTAAAAAACCATGAAGAAAGTAAAAGATGCACCCAGAGAGAGGACTATGGGGGGGACTGAGTATAGATCACAGCATGATATTTTCACTTTTTTGTTGTTGTTGCTTGCATTTTGTTTTCTTTCTCATTTTTTTCTTTTTTATCTGATTTTTCTTATACAGCATGATAATTGTGGAAATATGTGTAGAAGAATTGCACAGGTTTAACATATATTAAATTACTTGCCAACTAGGAGAGGGATTGGGAAGAAGGGAGGGAAAAATTTGGAACACAAGGTTTTGCAAGGGTAAATGGTGAAAATTATTTATGCATATGTTTTGAAAATAAAAGTCTTTATAAAAAGAAAAAAGAAAGTAAAAGAGCCAGAACAAAAACTTGGGTCTTCTGATTCTAAATTCGATTATTTTCTTATCCATGTAAGCATGTAATATTTCTCATGGAGTCTCCAAGTAAAAATATTAACAAAACAAAAGGAAACATGGGACTATACCTCAGAGGGGAAAAAAAGCCAAGTTTGAGGTAAAGATTTAGAAAGGTTTTACATAGAGGTAATAATCCAAACTAGGCAAAATCTCCTAGAAAAAAGACTACATTTCTTCAGGAAAATAAGATGCTAAGCTTTAGGATATTATCATATTTAATGGATGTGTACAGAAGAGTATTTACTTTTTTTAAAAAAAAATAGTATTTTAGAGGCAGCTAGGTGGCGCAGTGGATAGAGCACCAGCCCTGAATTCAGGAGGACCCGAGTTCAAATCTAGTCTCAGACACTTAACACTTCCTAGCTGTGTGACCCTAGGCAAGCCACTTAACCCCAGCCTCAAAATAAATAAATAAATAAATAATAGTATTTTATTTTTCCAAATACATGCAAAGATAATTTCCAATCTTTTTCTTCGCAAAATCTTATTTTCCAATTTTTTTTCTCCTTCTTTCCTCTCTTCTTCTTCTCCTAGATAGCAAGCAATATGATATAGGTTAAACTTGTGCAGTTCTTCTAAACCTATTTTCATATTTATCATGCTGATAAATCACAAGTAAAATCAGCCCAAAAGGGGAAAAAATCATGAGAGAGGAAAAAAAAAGCAAGCAAGCAAACGACAATAACAAAAGGTGAAAATTCGAAGTTTCAATTCACACTCAATCTCCATAGTTCTCTCTGGATGCAAATGGCATTTTCCATCCCAAGTCTCTTGGAACTGCGACAAAGATATTATAATGCCAAGCAGCCAAAAGAGGAGAGAATTCAAGGAGAATTCAAGTTAACAATAACAAATGCAACAAAGAGATAGAGGAGAATGAGAAACATTTTATAGCTAAGGGAAAAAGAAATAAAGTGGACCACACAAAATAATCTGTGTCCTCCTTCATCCATGATGCTTTTATTGTTGTTTGGTTGCTTCAGTCATGTCCAACCCCTTTGTGACACCCTTCCCTTGGGGTTTGATTAGCAAAGATATTGAAGTGATTTACCATTTTCTTCTCCAGTTCATTTTACAAATACAGTGCCAGTGTTACACAACATTGTATGTGGCCAGATTTGAATTGAGATAGATAAATCATCCTGCCTCTAGATCCAGCCCTCTTTCCACACAAAAAGACGTGACATGTTTATCTTTAGCTTCTCTATTTCCACCATGAGCTCCATTATTCTTTTTTTTTTCCTTGCTTAGGCAATTGGGGATAAGTGACTTGCCCAGGGTCACACAGCCAGGAAGTGTTAAGTGTTTGAGGTCAGATTTGAACTCAGGTCCTCCTGACTTCAGAGCTGGTGCTCTATCCACTGTGCCACCTAGCTGCCCCCGAGCTCCATTATTCTTACAACTTTCTAGGTTTGATATTATCTTTACATATTCCCTATTATCTTCCTAGCTGTGTGACCCTGGGGACTTAACCCCAGCCTCAGGGAAAAAAAAAAAAACCATATTCCCTATTCTTTACCCTCTATATCCAATCAATAAATGTTATTGATTTTTTTCTCTTAAATATGTCTTAAGAATGGCTTCTTCCAGATGGAAGCAAGTAGATGACCATCAACTAGGGAAAAGCTAAACAGTTTGTAGCATTTCAATGTAATGCAATAGTACTTTGATATGGGAAACAGTGAATATGATGATTTCAGAGAAGCATAAGATACATATTTACTAATGCAAATTGAAATAGAAAGAAGCATGAAAACAAGATGTAGAATCATTAGAACAATGTAAATGAAAAGATTAACAAGAATGTAATTGAAACTAAATGCTGTGAAATTATAATAACCAAGTTGGCCCAAAAGAAAAGATAAAAAGCATTTCTCCCAATTATTGAAGAAGTGGATGATTATGGGTATATAACTGCATTTGAAGTTTGGCTTTTTCAATGAATTTTAGCTTTTTTTTTTTTTTTTTTTTTTTTTTTTTAATGTGTAAGTAGCAAGTAGCTCTGGGAAAATAAATAAGCTGATTTGCCAATTATGGATTGAGCCAGGGAATGTACTGAACTTTTACAATCGGCTCATTTCATCTTCCTTTTTTGTGGTAGAATCTCTAATAATTCAGTCCCTTTATGACTGTGGCTTTCCTTTTCCAAACCTAGGGTATCAAATTTTGTAGATCAAAAATAGAGAGGAAAGAAAATATTTGCCTTGGCTCCCTTAAAACCTGTTGTTCTTACCAGTTCACAAATTTGTTTTTAGTTGTTTCTGAATTTTGAATTCACTGTCAAATTTTGTCCAGCTGTTCTAAATTAGCTCCAGGACCTCAGATCAGTCTAAACCTGATGCTTCAAAACTCTGAAATAAGGAGCATTTTCTCTCTGTGTGTGTTTCTGCCTTTTGTCTTTCTCTCCATGTTTCTCTCAGTCTCTCTTTTCCTCTCTCTCTCTTTGTAGGCATTGAATAAAATACACATAATAGCTTACTATTTTTATTGGGCAACAGGGTTTTATGATAAGTAATTAACATAAGACAACATCTGCTAGGAAGTCAAACCATTACCTCCATCTTAACTATCATATCCTCTCCAATTCTGAAGATGGGGACAGAGTAGATTCCTGCCTCAAGAGCCTTGGGAATAACAGTGTCTGGCCACCCATCAGACCTGCTTCCAATCCAGCTCCCCAAAATATCAATGAGAAAAGAAATTATTGTTTAAAAAAAAAGACCATCTTACTCATCACTCCTGCAAAAACTGTTCACCAAGTGTCACCAACAAATACGCAAATGAGATTGGGAACAATAGCATAAATACACACACACACACACACACACACATACACCATTCCCGTTTCTAGTCCTAAAACCCATTGATCAGGTAGGCAACTCCTGTGAAGAAAGGTCAGCCATCTTTAACAACTGCCAGACACAAGGGAGACAAGTCAACCTAGCTGAAACAGCAGACCACCCTGAGGGAGAAACACGAAGCAGCATGTTCCAAGGATGTTTCAAATCCTCGGCCCCTCCACCTTGATCACCATCTCCTCTCAGACCTTCATAAAGACACCCAGGGTTCTTTGGAACCTTTGGAAAAGCAATGCATGTAGCCTAGTGTCCTGAGATATTGCCCTGGGATGCAGCCTAGTCAATGGAAGCTCCTAAAGGCTGCACCCACAGCTACTTTGACGAAAATCTAGAAAAGAAAGTTCTTGCACCAAAGTCCTTGGCACCTTCAAATAATTCAGTATCAGAAACTAATATGATTTTATCAGTGAAAACTGCATCAAAGAAGAAGACTTGCCATCTGTTTTGTCCCTGCTCCCTAAGGATTCATCTGTCTTGCCATCTGTGTTGTCCTCTCTATTAGAATGTGAACTCAAACCCCCTCTTCCTCCTCTCTCCTCTCCTACCTTCTTTCTTATCCTCTTTCCCCTACTGTGTCTGTCTCTCTCTCTTCCTTTCCTTTCCCCTCCCTCTCTCCATCTCCCCCTCCCTTCCTCTTTCTCTCCCATCCTCTTTCCCTCCCTCCTTCTCTCTATTTCTTCTCCTCCTTTTTCTCCTCTCCCTTCTTCTCTGTCCTTCCCTCTCTTTCTCACTCCCTCCTTCTCCCTTCCTCCTATTCTCTTTCCTCTGCCTCTCTCTCTTATCTCTGTCTCTCCGTCCCTGTCTCTCTCTGTCTCTCCGTCCCTGTCTCTCTCTGTCTCTCTCTCTGTCCCTGTATCTCTCTGTGTGTGTCTCTATCCCTGTCTCTCTGTCTCTGTCTCTCTTCCTCTCTCTCTCTGTCTTTCTGTCTCTGTTTCTCTCTGTATGTCTCTGTCTCTGTGTTTCTGTCTCTGTCTCAGTCTCTGTCTCTCTGTGACTCTATGTGTCTCTGTCTCTCTGTCTCTGTCTTTCTCTCTCCCTCCCTCAGAGCACAGATGATTTTCCTTTTTATTTGTATCTGTAGCACTTAGTATAGTGCTGTACACATAAAGTCTTTTTTCATTCATTCAAATAAAGTGTTAACACATGAGAACAAATATGTTTACATACCTGGTTATAACAAATACATGGAAAAAAAGAATTGGAGTGGGGGGAGGAATTCAAAGGAGCCAACCTTTGCTGGTCCTCACTACCCTGGTTATAGCCCCCCCCCCTCTCATGGGTGCCCAACTGTCACAAAGGAGCCATTCAGACTTTTTGACAGCCCTCAAGGTTTTTCTCCCAGAAGCTATTAGCTCAGTCACAACCCATAGGCGCTTCTGTGATTGCATCACCCAAGCTGTGACTCATGATTGCTCTGCTTACCACCTCAGCTGCTGGCACCCCATGTTTCCAGGCTGGTGTCTCTTAGGCACTGACTGAGAAGCAATCGTGCCCCTCCCTCTGCATCTCAAAGACAAGTTGCATATTCTCTTTCATAAGAATGAATTGAGATAATGTCTGTAAAGTACTTAGCACAGTGCCTGACAGGTAGAAGGTGCTGATGCTTAATCCCTTTCCCTTTATCAGGAAATCTTCTTTTGGAGGGGAAGTAAAGAGGAATATATTGACAAATGTCAAAACAAATATGCCAATAGACATTTATTTTATAAAATGAATTGACTTCTTTATCTATAATTCCACTGCCTAAACCTTTACGAAGGCACTTGTTGCATTTTGTCTTGATTATTGCAATATCCGTCTGACAAGATTCCTTGAATCACTTTCCTGTCCCTTCTCCCCTGAATACAAATTCAACTTAAAATATTATTTTCATCCTGTCATTCTTCTGCTTACAAACTAATAATAGCTTTCTGCCGCCAACACCATGGGGTTTTAGACATCTTGTATTCAATGCTTTCCACAGTATGACTTTGCCAAATCTATCTTAGTTTCTATATAGATAAGTATGTAACTTATAGATAAGTATCTAACTATCATAGTTTCTATAGCTCCCTTTTCATTGTCTTTTCTATGACTCCAACAGCAAATCTTTTTTATTTCTAATTCTGACCTGGAATATACTCACTTCCCCAAGAAATTCAAATTCTGTATTGCCACGAACGACACAAAGTCCCTGATCAGAAATTACCTCATCTTCTCTAAACTTATAGAGTAATGGTCTTAGGGAATTATGTTCTTTATTGTTGTTCTTATTGCTTGTCCTTTATTCTCGAAGAGGATCAGGACATCAGAGAGGTAATATCATGACAAGCAAGTGAATTGTATTTAAGGAAGGGAGGCTGTGCAAAGTCACCTGTCTCATTTTCCCCTCCAGAACCACCTGGGTCCAGTGGCCAGATATAGATGAAGGGCAACTAGAGATAGCCCTGGGTGCAATGGGAGATCTTGGTCTTTTTAAGCTAAGGTATTTAACAGATCTCAGTTTGACTACTCTTTCAAGAGATAGCTGTAAAGTATAGTGGAAGGAGTGTTGGATCTGGATCCAGGAAGACTGAATTCAAATCCAGCCTCAGATACTTACTAGCTGTGTGATATTAAACAAATCATTTAATCTCTCTCTGCTTTAGTTTCCTCATCTATGAAATGGGTATAATAATAGAATCTATCTCATGGAGTTGTGAGGACCAACTAAGATAATTTTTGAAAAGTGTTTAGCACAGTGTGCCTGGAACATATTTATTTTTCTTGCTTTATTTTGCAACATGACTAAAATGGAAATATGATTTACCTGATTTTTCATATATGATTGGTATCATGTTGCTTCTTTTTTCAATGGGTGGGGGAAAGGAGGGAGGAAGAGAATTGGAATTCATAATTTTAAAATATTAAAAGTTGAACATAAAAATAAAGTATTATGCAAATATCAGCTTAATATGGTGAAGTTGTAATCTATTATTACTCCCATTCCTGTATGTTATATGTCAAACTGGGCTACTTTCCATATCTCAGGATAGTCCTGCTTTCTTCCCATTTCAATATTTTCATTCACATTTTCCCCTATTCCAGGAAAAAGCTTCTCTCTTGCCCCTGTTTCAGTCTGGTGAACCCTTTCCTTTCCTTTAAACTACTGAGTGGTCAGTCTCTCTAGAACCCTTCCCCTTATTTTCCCCACATATAGTTCTTCAGATGAAAGTTATTTTTCCTTCCTTAAATCTCTCTTTAATAGTTGGGCATGACCCCAAATTTAAAGAGGGAATTACTCATTAAATTTATGGCATCAAATTATAAGATTCCATTGGAAGAAAAAAGGATCAAACATGAAATTTTCCACCACTGACTTAAAATTTCATAAGGATTCAATAAGTGTAAAACAATGTATTGAAATTTAAAAAGTTCCCCAGAGAAATGGATGTCAAGTGAGTTGCCCTTGTCACACAGCTAGCATGTAAACTTGAACCAAGGACTTCCTGGTTCTGATGCTAGCTCTCTATCCATTATGCCATGATGCCTACACATATCAAAAACCTGGTATTTATTAAATTGAATATGGTATGATAAATATGAAAATATGTTTAGAAGAATTAGACATGCTTAACCTATATTGGATTATTTGCTGTCTAAAGGAGGGTAATGGGAAGAAGGAAGGAAGAGAAATTTGATACACAAGTTTTTGCAAGAGTGAATGTTGAAAACTATCTTTGCATGTGTTTTGAAAATAAAAAGCTATTGTCAAAATAAAAATAAATTAATTAAAATTGAAAAAAATTCATCTTTAGTACTTTGTTTGCATCTTTTTCCTCCATACTCATTTCACTTTCTTCTGAAGCCTACTTATTTGTATACATATCTGACACTCCTCCACTTAATTATAAGTTCCTTAAGAACGTAATCCATCTTTTTCTTTAAAATGTTTGTTGTATTAAATCAATAATGCTCTAAGCAAGCTGGCTAAATATTCTTTATGGAGGAGAAAACAGCTTTGAGGCTAAATAGTACTGTATCATAGCAAAACCCCTTCCTACTCAATGCATAACTTATTTTGTAATTTTAAACTTCTGCAGAGCTGTTAAATTATTTTAAAGTTATAGTTTTACCACAAAAAAGATATGTTATAAAACATACATATGGAACACACAGTCTTCTACTATATTAGTCCCCTTCTAACAGTGAATTAAATCTGTTTCCTAGCACTTTTTGCTAAAATGTTTTTAAAAGAATAATTTCACCATTGAATGGTGAAACAGACATAACAATATCTCCCATTTTTTGGCTTTGAATTTCCTCTAATTGATATCAAATGATAAGTAAGAGAATTTGGTGTTAAATTTACCAGAAACAATACACGCATACCTAGGATATTTGGGGAAGCATCTGTCACAAAACTGGCTTTATCTGTTTCTGAAACAGTTGATAATTTCTTGGAACATAAACTCTACCTTGAGGCAGGGAATTATATACATACACACTGAATTATGATGAATTAATGACTGCAAAGTATAGTCAGCTAGTTATATTTCCTTTTTATTTGGAAATAAAATTGTGCAACTACTTTATTCATTAGCTATAGTCAAAAGCTATTACTCATTTTCACAGAAATATTCAACCTCAAGCTGTTATAACTTAAGAGAACCTTATCCCTCATTATGAGGATGCTAGAGGTACCAATTGTAATATAAAATCTTCTTGATAACTCATTAAAAGGCATCTGTAAGAATAATAGGTAAATCAAAACGGACTGCTGAAAGGCACCCATTTTTCTAGCTAGAAATAACCTAAGTATTGTTAGGTTGGCAAGAATTTTTAAGTGATACTTTGGTATTTTGATGGAGCTAAGATTTCTTCAATATGTATGATCCCTCTGATGGCGCAAGCCACAATCTATGAAATTCTTGTCCATATTGTCCCATAAACCCTCAGCAAAAAATTCTCTTGACATGCTGAGAGTCTTCATCTAATTCTCCTGACATTACATAAATTCCAGTGGAGCACAGGGGCTGTCTATCAATTGTCATTTTCATTACAGGATTTGTCACTATGTGACATCCTTTTTTGCAGCCCTACACCTTTTGATGACAAGCTTCACATGTTTGCCTTCATAATTCTTCATCTTGTAGAATAAGATGTCAATGTAATATCTTGCAATCTACTCATGTCCATCATATTTTTCTTCAACATCCTTTGGGTGATCACTAATTTTTAATTCTTCAAAGACTGGAAAAATTAGTTATATTCTTTCATTTAATTGATTACAGAATTTTCCTCTATCATTTGGGCAGTGGTGGGCAAAGATTTAACTTTACTGTCATCAAAATTGGCTCATAGAAAGAATAAAATATACACTCAGTTGGATACAGAAATTGATCTGACTGTATAAGGAAGTAAAAAGGGATGGGGATATAAAAGGGACAAGGAAAACTGATAAAAGAAGGTAGATTGAGGAAAATGATGATAAGCAGTAAAAAAAAATAAGGAAGGAAAGGTGAGATAAAGAAGGTAATAAACAAGGGGAAAATAGCATGGAGGGAAACACAAGGTTAGTTATCATAAATAACATATAATTATATAATTGGAAATCAAAGGGATACTCTCAATTGGAAAATGGCTAAACAAACTGTGGTATATGGTTGTAGTGTAATATTATTGTGCTATAAGAAATTACAAGCAGGAAAATTTCAGAAAAGCCTGGAAACACTTATGTGAACTAATTCATTGTGAAGTAAACAAAACCAGGAGAACAGTGTGTACAGGAACAGCAGTACTATTCAATGAAAAACTGTGAATGGCTTAGGTATTTTCAACAATACAATGATCCAAGACAATCTCAAAGGTCTAAAGTTGAAGCATACAATCTGCCTCCAGAGAAAGAACATATTTTTTGAATGCAGGCTAAAGTATGCTATTTTTCACTTTCTTCTTTTTTCACATCTTCTTGTACAAAATGACTAATATGGAAATGCTTTACATAATTGTACATCTTTAACTTATATCTGATTGCTTACTGTCTCTAGAAGTAGAAGGGAAAGTAGGAAGAGAGGGATAGGATTTGGAATTCAAAACTTTAAAAAAAACATGTTTTAAAAAATATAAAGCAAACTATAAAAATAATAATCCTTGTGCTTCATTATAATTAGGCTTATATTGTAATCTGTTTCACACAAATGTATTTAAACCTGGCACAGAGTAAGGATTTCATAAATGCTTGTTAAGTTGAACTGAAGTTACATAGCCAAATCAAGTTCTGGATTCATTTTAGCTATTATTATTACCCTGTATCTATAATTAGCAATGACATCAAGTTCTTCCCAATACTGTACGCTGCTTATTTTACATTTTACATATATGCATATGCATATATCACATACATTTTAAAACAAAAAAGTTCTGAATTTGACTCCCTGAAAGAAAACAATTCCCTTTCTCCAATGTATCTCCTCCTCCCATAAGACTTGAGGTTGACATTTTTGGAGAGCAATCTGTAACTATGCCCAAAGGGTGATCAAATTGTTCATATCCTTTGATGCAGCATTATTTTTACTGGACAACAGTGTTTTTACAGGGCCAGTATCTCAAAGAGATCATAAAAAAGAGAAAAGGACCCACATGTGCAAAAATGTTTGTAGCAGCCTTTTTTGTAGTGGCAAGGAACTAGAAATTGAGTGGATGCCCATCAGTTGGACAGTGGCTGAGTAAGTTATAGTATATAGATATTATGGAATATTATTGTTCTACAAGAAGCTATCAGCAGAATGATTTCAGAAGAGCCTGGAGAGACTTACATGAACTGATGCAAAATAAAGTGAGTAGAACCAGGAGAACATTTACACAGCAACAACAAGAAGATTATAAGATGATCAGTTCTGAAGAACGCGGATCTTTTCAATAAGGAAGTGACTCAGACCAGTTCCAAAAGTTCTGTGATGGAGAGAGCCATCTGCACCCAGAGAGAGGGACTGAGTGTGAATCACAACATAGTATTTTCAGTCTTTTTGTTGTTGTTTGCTTGCATTTTGTTTTGTCTTTTCCCTTTTTGATCTGATTTTTCTTGAGCAGCATGATAATTGTGAATATGTATAGAAGAATTGCATATGGATAATAATCCATATATTGGATTACTTGTGGTCTAGGGGAGGGAGTGGGGGAAAGGAAGGGAAAAAAATTAGGAATACAAGATTTTATATGGATAAATGTTGAAATTTATCTATGTATATGTTTTGGAAATAAAAAGCTTTGGAGCAAATAAGTGGCACAATGCAGAGAGTACCAGCTCTGAAGTCAGAAGGATCTGAGTTCAAATGTGACCTCAGACACTTAACACACTTCCTAGCTGTGTGACCCGAGCAAGTCACTTAACCCCAACTACTTCAGTAAAAATAAATAAAAATTAAAAAATAAAAAGCTTTAATTAAACAAAAGGCTTAAGGTTGAAATTTTCTGTATTTTAATTATGTAACTCCAGTTTAAATGCCCCCTTCTCAAAAAGTTTGTATAATACTTTAAAAGAGAGGGAATAGAATCTTGGTGAGGAGTAAGTTCTATCACTTTCTTGGAGGAGGGGGGAGGGAATTGAGTCATTTATTTATCTTTTGAATACATTTCTGCACTGCAATAAAAGGAAAACATTTTCACTAATATAAAAGCTATGCAAAATAGCATATCTTAAGACAAAATGTGAATAAAAGCAAGCTAAAAGGCTTGGTAAAGTTGTAGATGGTGTCATTCTCATATTATGTAAAATGAAGAGTCAATGGTAGGTTTGTAGGCTTGAGAAATGAGAAGAATTAAAAGGTTTGCTGTCAAGACTTTTATACAGAATCAATTAGAAATAGATGAAAAGACTGCCCGTAGCAGTAAGGACTCAGATGAGAGGGAAGAGCAAGAACTTATAACACAAAATCAGAATCATTTTGTGACTTCTACTACTAGCACTCAGAGGAAGAGAAAACAGTGACAGCAGATGTGGATTGGTCAGGATTGTGAATTAGTCTTATTATCAGGAAAAAGTTAGAAATGGGAGAGAGGAGTGTGGTGATGAGAGAATTGTTGAAATAGCTGATCATGGAGTTTTGGCTAGGTAAAAGAAATCACATGGGAATAGAGGACTAAAAAATACAATGAATTGAGAAGCCAAAGGTTACAGAAAGGATTAAGAACAGGTTCAGTAGAAATGATGGAATGGGAGAGACTAAAAATAAAGGATTATGATTTGAAAGAGAAAATTTCAGAGTTCAAGATCTGATGGATAGAGCAGTTTTATATTATAATGAGGTCTTGAGGTGAGTGATAGTCACTCATGATTAGAGTAGAAACAGAGGTCACTAGAGTTAAGAAGGTCAAGAAAGAAGGATCTATCACATATATATTAAAGCTGCTATGTATCATCATGACAACTGGCATGGAAAGACTATAGTGCATCATCAAACTAATTTTTAAACTTTAAATTAATTACTTTTCTAATTACTTTTAGGAAATATTGCCATCTACTTTCTTTTTGCATTTCTAAAATTAAATTATTTTTAAGTATCATCTTATTTTTATTGATGTGTTATTTTCACAGCACCTTTATCTCTAAAAATATGTTTTCCCCAACAACCCCAAGTACCACTCCACAATATTAGTTTAAATAATAATTAAATGTATATGGAATAGTGAATAGTTGTAAGTAGTATAATCATCATTATTATTTTAATATTGCTATTGATGCCTTTTACTTTTATATTATATTCATTTATATTTTCACCATTATGCCTAGTGATTCCTCCTTTATGACAATGACTTTAAAAGAAAGAATTCAGTAAGTTCAACAGTTCAGCAAGACAAACCAATATATCAACTGCCTCTAACATTATATACAATATTCCATACCTGTAGAGGGTCGCAGATAGTGGTGGAACTCTGGTAAGGTATAAAACTCTTCAGCCCAGAGGAAACCTGATAACAATGTCTGGTTTGGTTTCCCACCTCCAGAAGGACATTACACATACCCAAAGACAATTATCTTGGCAATAAAGAAAGGAAGGTGCATTTTCTTAATTATATTCCAGGACCAAACTTGATCCTGTAGTTATAAATCTTTGAGATTTGTGTTGTCCTTTTCACTTGCATTGTAGGCTATATGTTGTCTTTCCAATTCTACTTAGTTTGCTATGCACTAATTTCTAATACGTTCCATACTTCACTCATTCTTTATATATGGTTGCATATTAATGTTCCTTTATATTCATGAACCATAATTTATTTAGTAATTCTTACCACCTGATTAACAGTTTGTTTTCAGTATTTTGTTATGATAAAAATTGCTACTTTGAATATTTTAATATAATATAATCTTTCTTTCTATCTTTCACTATCTTGAGATATATGAGCATCAGTGGAATAGCTGCACAAAAGGACATGGGCATTTTAGTCACTTTGTAAAACATAATCCTAAATTACTTTCTAGAATAGTTGTACTGATTCATAACTACACCAACAAAGTTTTAATGTGACTGTCTCCCAAATGCCTATTGACATTGTTTGTTTGCATCTTTTGCAATCCTTATTAATTTGCTGGGTGAGAATTGAAGTCTAAGAGTTGGTGGGTTTCTTTTATTATTTGTGATGTGGAAGAATTTTTCATATATTGTAAATTGCTTGTAACCTTTGACTGCTTATCTATTATAAACTGGTTATTGGTCTGATATATCCTCATATATCTTAGGTAGCAGACCCTTATCAGAAATGTTTTATGAAAAGATTTTCTCTTTTTCTTAGCTGTATTGACTTTATTAAAACAAAAAAAATGAATCAGTTTCATGGAATTTAAATTGTTATATTTTCTACTAAATGTTTGATTAAAAATTATCCGTTATCATACAAATGAAAGATACCTCATCTTCTCTACCCATTTTAATTGTATTATCTTTTATATTCAGATCGTATGTCCATGTTTAGACTAAGCCTAATTTTTGCAAAACCACTTCTGATTTTCCAAGAAATTCTTGTCAAAAAAAGGTGGGGGGATTTTAAAACCAGTGTTTCTGATAAAAACCTCATTTCTCAAATATATTGAAAATTGACTCAAATTTATAAGAATAAAGCCATTCCCCAATTGATAAATGGTCAAAAGAGATGAACAGACAACTTTCAGATGAAGAAATTAAAGTCATTTCTAGTCATATGAAAAAATGCTCTAATTCACTATTGATTAGAGAAATGCAAATTAAGGCAACTCCAAGGTATCACTTCACACCTCTCAGATTGGCTAAGATGACAGGAAAAGATAATGATAAATGTTAGAGGACATGTAGTAAAACCAGGACATTGTTGGTGGAGTTGTGAAATATTCCAATAGAACTATGCACAAAGGGTTATCAAATAGTGTATAGCCTTTGATCCAGTACCGTCTCTACTGGATCTGCATCCCAAAGATATAATAAAAAAGGTAAAAAGACCCATATGTGCAAAAATGTTTGTAGCAGCCCTTTTTGTAGAGGCAAAGAACTGGAAATTGAGTAGATGCCCTTCAGTTGGGCAATGGCTGAATAATTTATGGTATATAAATGTAATGGAATAAAATTGTTCTATATAAAATTATGAGCAGGCTTGTTTCAGAAAAGCCTGAAAAGATTTACATGAACTAATGTTAAGTAAAGTGAACAGAACCAAGAGACTATTTTACATAGTAGCAATAAGATTATGTGATGATCAACTGTGATGGACTTGGCTCTTCTCAACAATGTGGTAATTCAAGTCAATTCCAAATAGACGTGGGATAAAAAGTGTCATCCACATCCAGAAAGAAAATTATGGAAGCCAAATGTGGACCAATGCACAGTATTCTCAAATTTTTGTGTTGTTTGTTTGTTTTTTTTTCTTTGCTTTGATTTTTCTTTTTTAATCTGATTTTTCTTACAATATGACAAATATG
Organism: Sminthopsis crassicaudata; assembly: GCF_048593235.1. Classification (NCBI taxonomy): domain Eukaryota; kingdom Metazoa; phylum Chordata; class Mammalia; order Dasyuromorphia; family Dasyuridae; genus Sminthopsis; species Sminthopsis crassicaudata. The sequence continues at coordinate 323,007,788 of NC_133618.1, forward strand.
GAAATATATTTAAAAGAATTGCACATATGTTACTTATATGAGATTGCTTGTTGTCTTAGGGAGGAGGGAGATAAAAGAAGGAGGGAGAAAAATTTGGAACACAAAGTTTTACAAAAATAAATGGTAGAAACTACCTGTATGCATATTTAGAAAAATAAAATACTATTAAAAAGAGAAAGTTTGCAAGTGGTAATATATTCTTGATATGGTATCATGTAATTGAGTCCAGTTTTTTTTCCTGATTCTTGCTACCTAACCTGTCCGCTGCTCTTTTTTAAATCAGTTCCAAATAATTGTTTGATTGCTAACTTTTAATATAATTTAAGGTACAAAAATACTATTCTCTTTTTTCCCTATTTTATTGCCTTTATTTCGCTTGAGATGGTAGAGATTTTTTTCCACATGATTTTTATTATTTAATCTACCTCTATAAAATAACCCCTTGGTAGTTTCATTGGTATAGCATTAAATCTGTAACTTAATTTAGAGTTAATAAGAGTCAACAATTACTAAATACATACTACCTGCCAGGTCTTGAGGTAGCATGCTAAGCTCTGGGGATAGACATAAAGAAAAGTAAGATAGCTCTTTCCCTCAAGGAGCTAACAATCTAGTGAAAGAAGACAACAAATAACAAGATACTGGAAAAAAAAAGTATAGGGAGAGGGAAAGTTACACAGAGAGGACATTATGAAGTCCTGCAGCCAGAGGCAAGAAATGATCTAAGGAGGTGCTAGTTTTAGTGTCATCTTTCAAAATTATGAGTTTCTAGAGAGGATGAAGTTAAGGAAAATAACTATTACAAAAGATAAGGAAAATTCCTGTGCACCCTCCTTAAATAATGGAGGATCTCGGAAGAAATCTCTAATGTCCCTTCTCCATCCTTTCCAAATAGAGGGAGGTAGGATCCCCAGGGACCAAGGGTGCTGAGGAGGCATGCTTCAGCATACCTATCAAAATTCTGAGTTTCTTGAAATTGCAAAGTCTAGGGAAAAAAGCCAAGTGAGAAAATGAATACAGGTAGATATCATCATCATGGTTAGCACATTGCCTGAGTCAGCCTAAGCAATGAATATTCCTCCAATTATTTGTCATTCTTTATTTCTTTAAAACATATTTTATAATTTTTTAATCTATCATGAGGGTGTCTTAGTAACTGACTACTGCTTGTTTTATGTATTTTAAAATCTATTTTAGTGCGATTTCTCTTTTTTGTTGTTGTTGTTATTTCTTCCTGAATCTTATTATTGATAGAAATGCTAATGATTGTGTGGGGTGATTTTGTATCTTCCTATTTTGCTGAAGGTATTAACTACCTCAATTACTTTCTTTGCAAATTGTCTGGTATTTGTAAAACAAAACAATCACATAATCAGCAAATATGATTAATTTTGTCTCCTTTTTACCAATACTTTTGTCTCTACTTTCATTTTCTTTTTTAATTACTATTGCTACCATTTATAGAATTTTCTCAAAAATTGCCTACTCTTAATCTCTGAATAGGCAGTTGTTTCAGTCAAACTGGGATCTGTTAAAGACCTTTGTTAAGATCTCCCACTTCATATAGAGTCATCTCTAGTCATCCTGATCTATATCTGGCCCCTAAACTCATTACCTCCCTAATGTCATAATCCTCTTCGAGAAAGGACAAACAATAAACAATAAGCATTTATAGAATCCTATCAATAATTTGGGGACTGATGCCAAACTGGCTTCTCTCTCTATTCCTCATATGACACTCAATTTTCTATTTCTATACCTCTATATTAGCTAAGTACCATGCATGAAATTCACTCCCTCTTCTATATCTTTATGTATCAGTAATATTTCTAGGATTTACTAATTAGAAATAATCTTAGCCTTTAGTCATAGATGTGTATTTTATCAAATTTAAATGGCCTTTTTATATCTGATTTATAGAGGGTTTTAGCACAAATGAATGTTGTACATAGAGACTTCTTTGCATTTATTGATATAATCATTCAATTTGATAGCATTTTTGTTTTCATTTTGTTATTTTAACTGTTTCCCTAATGTTGAATCATTTTTGCATCCCTGGCATAAATTCAGCTTGTTCATAGTGAATATTTTTTGGATATATTATTGTTATCTTTTTGCTATGATTTCATATAAGCACTATTATTTATTTGTGAGAATAATCTATATCTTCTTTTTTTGCTCTATTCTTCCCAAATTGAGGGATTTGGTCTACATTAATCTCATAAAAGAAGTTTGTTAAATGATACAAAACTATATACAGGATAAATATAAAATAATTAAAAGAGGAAAGGCACTAGAATTTCAAAAGCTACTTTTACACATTTTACAACTAGCAGTCAATTAAGTAAATCGCTTGAAAAGGTTACAATAAATCAATTATATATTTTTTCACACCATTGTCTTCATGATTGAAAATTGCTTTGGCCAGCTTAAAAATAATGTCTCGAAAAATTGAATTGGAGATAATGTTCAATATTTTTCCAAAGTATTTGATTTCAAATTGACAAGACTCCAAATATTTAAAATATGAAGTAGCAGTCCAAATTAGAATACAAACAGAAGATGAGTATTTGAACATTCTCTGTAACCAGCACATTAGGAAAATCAGTCTCTTAGGTTAGAATTGGCATATGAAAATTCTAGCAATATTCTGCTATAAAACTCATAAGGTATACTATTAATAAAATTCTAAATTCCCTTCTAACAACTTGTTTATGAATTCTTTGTCTCATTTTTCCTCCATCCTAAGCCACATACTTCACCCATTTTGCAAGGTATAACCACATATGAGTAAACTATTTGGAAATTGTATTGGATAATTGTAAAATATTAAAGGAAAAAAGAAAGAAACCTAATCTAAAAGAGAAAATCACTTTCTTGAATCAACCTCCAGTATTAGACCTGAGCTTTTTAGCTATGTCTTGGGAGATCCTGGGCCATGGGTAGCATCTAAGTCTATTCTCTTCAACTAAAGCATAATTATGGACTGTCTTCATTTCTTTTATATCTGCCACAGTTCATAATACAAGTCAGAATATACATGGCAGTAACCTGATCACTGTTATCCCTTGTTGGGATAGAGGGTAAAGGGAAGTCAGACAGTGCTATAAATTACTGGATAAAATCTCAAGCCACAAAGTGAAAGATTAAACAAACTCAGAGGAAATAGGACAATGTGGTCTAAGTAGAACAACAGAGGAATCAGCAGAGTCACCAGTAATAATATGGTTGAAAGATCAAAGCCAGGAATTAACTAGTCGGGGAGTTACTAAATCCAGAAGTCTAGGAAAGAAAGCTCAGTATGAGAGCACAGGAAGCAGTTCAAAAGTCAAGGGAATCCAAGGTTGGTCAGTCAAGAAAACAACTTCAAATAATGATGATTTGCCTTCTATGCTGGGTTAGCCCAAGGAAGCAACACAAATGAAAAAGACATTCCAGGCAAGTCCCACCCTTTTCCCATCCCCTTGTCCTAGTTGGCTAAAGGTACCACTAATGTGGCCTTGGGCTTTAATAGACACTTCTTGACTTGACTTGACTTGATTACAAAGAGGATATTAAAATTGAACTGCCAAAAGGGAAGTAGGAGTGGCAAAAGGAACCAAAGAATTGAGATGATTTTGGCAATATACCATTCCTATGCTGAATTCTTCTAATTAAGATAAACTGAGCATTGTCACATTTGATAGCCATTTGGTTTAAACCACTTTTGTTAGTTTTAACTCTGTTATCAAAAGCCATTTTTCAACTCTTTCACAAATATTTGCAAACTCAATAAATAGTAATATGCAGAAGGTACACACTTGGAAAAACAGATCACAACTCAGGAAAAAATAAAAGATGGTATTGCCAAGTACAAATGAAGAAAAAGCAGTCTACATTAACATGAAATCAAGGTCTTCCAGTACAAGATAGGGATGTTTCAAATCTTGAAAAGCTATCATTCAATTATGTTTGAATTTACATAGAAATCACCACTTTGTTCAGTCATTTTCAGTCATGTGCAATACTTTATGATCCTTATTTGGGTTTGGTTTTGTTTTTGGTTTTGTTTGTTTTTTTTGGCAGAAATACCACAGGAATTTGCCATTTCCTTCTGTAGCCATTTTACATATGAGGAAACTAAGGCAAATAGGATTAAGTAACTCTCCCAATGTCATATAGGTAGTAAGCTTCTGAGGCCAGATTTGAACTCAGGAAAATTACTCTCCCTGACTCCAGGTCTGGCACTCTGTCTACTGTAGCAACTAACTGCCTTAGAACCCATTTAAAACTACCTTATGGTTGTGAAGTAAATAAGAAATAAATCTTTTCTGTTCTTAATTCTATACAAGAATGCAGAATTCTCTCTCTGAAATCTACTGTAAGACCCAAATAAGGATTATAACATATAGTTATCCAATCCTGGGATGATTTTGACAATTGCCTTTGATAATTGCCACTAAACTTAATTTGAAACCTTGCTACTCCTCTCTTATATATGCAAGGAGATTAAGCCCTTTAAAGAATATTAAAGTAGATTAAACTGTGCTAACATAAATCATTGTTTTCCTGACAAAATAAATTTTCTCCTCTTGTAACCTTTCCCACTGAATTTCAAGGTTCTGATCCAATTTACCTTGAAGCCAAATTATAGTATTTACATTGGGTGGCATCAATTACCAACACAAGTGAGATTTTTTTTTTCTGAGCTTAGCTCTTTCTTGAAGCTTACTTGAGCTGAGAGACTGGATTCATTTTTAGCTTTCTTGGAGTTTTAGAATATGCTTCAAAGGTGATATGTGTAACAGCAAAGTTACTGGTGTATGATAAAATTGCATTTTTATAAATCAATCTTTAAGCTCTGTTCTTGCTAAAAATGTCTACAGTAGCAAGATGGTTTCCAGCAATCTACATTTTAAAAACAAAGTCACATTATTAAGCTTGCTTAAAGCTACTTTGTCATTTTCCAGACAATGCCAGGTTTAATTGCTTGCTTAGTCTTTGAATTACATAAAGGACTGAAAAGACAGGGGACAATTTTAGTACCAATGGAAAAAATTCAATTCAAAGTATATGTCTGATTTGAGTTCAAATTGCACATGAAAACAAAGGAGACTATGCATAAAACAATACAAAGTATGGAAGCAAGATTGAGTAACTCAGTTTACCCAAGAAATTTCTAGGTCTCATCCAAGGAAAAGTTCCCTAAAGTCTCCACTGTTGGAAGCTGGGGATAGAGATATGATGGAAACTGCTAGCCCCTTTCTCATATTGACTTCTTCCCAGAGTCTTAGTCTTCCCTCATTGACCTGAAGTAATATTTACAAGGTCCATCTCTTTAAAAGATGGAAACCAGAAGCACCTGAAGTGACTGCAGAACCCAGTGAAAAAGACTGAAGCCAGGAAACACCAAAAATACTGGAGCTCTTTTCTTCCCCTCTCTAACCAACTCCACCCTGTTTATTATGCATGTTTGAAGTCATTGTTCTCCACCAAAGAAGAAAGAATCCTATACTAATGGGTTTAAGGATTTGGGCTGTATATAAGATTTTTGGTGTTCTTGTTATTACTATGTCCTGAGACTTTGGAATAGATAGATTTGAGAATCATTAGTACAGAAGTAGTAATTAAATCTATGAGATCTAATAAGATCACTAAAAGAAATAGTAGAGAGGGAGAAGAAAAGAACCCATAGAATTCTGAAGGATATCTACAGAGAGAGGTTAGGATCTGAATAGGAATATACTAAGAGACTGTAAAGGAGCCACTAGATAGAAAGGAGACGAAGCAGAACAGAGCAATGCTCAGAAAACCAAAAAAAGAGATTGTCAAGAAGGAGAAAGTGATCAACACTGAAAAGCTGCAGAGATGTCAAAGAGAATGAAGATTGAGAAAAGGTCATTAAATCTGACATCTAAGGGATGGATTACTGAAAAATTTGGAAAGAGTAATTTCAAAGGAATAATAAGGTTACTAACAATATTATAAGTAGTTAACTATTGTAGATGACAGGGATAGAAGGATCAAGTAAGAGTTTTTTCAGAATGGGGAAGAAATGAACATGTTTGTGGGCAGTACAGCATGAGATAGTAGGGTGAGAAATTGGAAATAAGTGAAAGTAAGAATAAAAGAGAGGCAATCTGTTGGAGAAAACAAACTAAAATGGTATCACTTGAACAGATAAAGGAGTTGGTCTTGATAAGGAATAAACCACTTCATCATGTGAGACCAGAGTGAAAGGGAAGAAAGCAGTAGAAGGCATATGAGTAATGTGAAATGAGGAAGAGGGGAGAAAAAGTTCACAGAGAACAGACTCATTTTTTCTAGGAAAATATGAGGCAAGAATTTTAGCTAAGAAAGTAGTGAAAGAGAGAGTCGTGAGAAGTTTAAGAAAGGATGAAAATATTCTGAATATGGAGAGAGGGAGATGGATTTTATATAGAAAGGAATGCCTAACAGCAAATTAAAGCCTCGTTGAGATTGGTCCTTCATTCTCTAAGAGGATCAAAATGACATTACTATGTTGGAGTTCAAGTTAGTGTGTCTGACTGTGGCTGATCAGACCAATATAAGTGTGGAATTCTCTGCCACCGGTCAGACACAAATAGTCTCTATGAACATTTGGAGTAGATTCACTAACAGAACATCACAGGTTTCTTTTGAGCTCATTCAATTTTGCTTTGCTCATAGAGCACAGCACCTTCTCTGATGAGGGTACACCATGCTGAGTGGTCCTGTGCCAGGGTCTCCCATGTCATACAATCAATTTTAAAATTCTTAAGAGAAATCTTGAGAGTGTTCTTGTCTCACTTTCTTGTGAGCACTTGCCCTGTGTGAGTTATACATAAAAGAGTCTTTTTGGCAAGCGTACAAAGCACAAATTGCAGGGGATCCAGGCAGAACAAGTGTGTGATTTTCTCCATCTTCATTCTATAGTGTATATGTGGGAATGAAACTCAGTAGTGGAAGTGATCCAAGGCTGGTATTTAATAGGGTATAACAAGCAAAAATGATAAGGGGGTCAGCCAATCCAGAAAGGAGGAAACTGTAGAGCTGAATTTATTCACCAAGCAGTCAATATAGGGAAAAGAGGAGAAAGTAGCTACTGTAGGGAAGATGGCCTGAGATAAGGAATTTTGGAGGCCATGGTGAAGATAAATTTGAAAAGGGATAGCATTGGGAGAGGTAAAAAGCCAATATATTATAGCTGGATAAGGATATTTCAGAATTCTTAAATATGGAGATAGTACCTTTGTGAATGATGGCAAGATCAAGGGTATCATTATCTTTGTGGGTCAGCTGAGGTAGACATAGTAAGGAAAGAAAGAAGGAAGGTTTTTGTCAGTTTTTAGGCATTGTCAATAAAGAACACAGAGATTAATAAAATATACTAAAAAATAATATTCTGGCTACAAATCAGATTACAAAAATACTTCATTGTTGAGCATAATCCAAAAATTATCACTATAAAAATTGTTTAGTTATTCAACTAATAGGAAGTCAACCCAGAAAAAAATTAAATACTTCAGCTTTAAAATATTTTCAAAAAATGACATTATGATTCTTAGTAGTTTTCTGATTACTTGACTACTAAATAAAAAATATTTTTTGTTTAAGAATGCATTTAAATTTGAGAACAATCTCATTATGCTACCAGTCACTAAGGACAAACCATAAACTGGTCAAGCCTATGAATAGCAGTAGCTATGATTATCTGAATAAAGATAATTCTTCAAATTTTAGCCAATCACATGGAAAATTGTCCCTCAAATGTTAATTTTTCCTATTGTTCATAATACCATCAGTAAAGAATGTTGGAATTGAAGTAAGAACAATAAAGTATGCTGGTGTGTCCAGAAAACATTAAGCAGCAAATTCTTTTACTTACTTTAAAATATGAATCTGAAGAATAATTCTCTATACCTTAATTTTTTTCCTTGAATATTCTCACCTCTACTCATTTCATTTTGATGAAAATATGACTTTTAACTACTTTAGTCTCACAGGAAACGTAGCTATAAAAATATAGGTTGTTATCAAGATGTCCACAAGAGAAACAAACACAAAGATAACTTAGTAGAATATTCCTCTAAGTGTCTGAAAAAAATTGAGAGATAAATTGCTTTTCAAGCTTTTACAATGACATGGAGAACATAGTGCACTAAAGCCAAATAAAGAGAGATTCATTATAGATTGTAAGTTCTCCAGATGCTCTTGGCTATGACTGATAAAAATTTATACATGAAAAGTTAAAAGTACATATTGATTGATGAAACTAAAAGCTTGCTTCATCAAGTGTGATATACATGTATATATTTATCTTCTACATACCAGGAATCATATTTATCTCATGTGCACATGAAATTATTAAACAAAGGCAGCACAAGGCAAATCACTTTAGAGATTCAGAGCACACAAGAATGTATCAGTTTTCAGAAAAAAGAAAGACCTGAAATGTAAAGGAAGAAAAACTTTAACTCTTACCTCCCATAAGTATAAAAAGTGGGTTGAGGAATATAGAACTAAATAATTCCCTACTCACTTTATTTAACTTCATGTTTTACATGCATTATATTGCTAATAATATCTAAGAGGATTCACTGACTTTGATCCTTCCTTTTAAAATAAGATTTTTTGATTGAATCTATCTAAAAATTATTTTGGAGTGTAAGATGGAGAATCCCTGAGAAAGTTATCTATCTATCTATCTATCTATCTATCTATCTATCTATCTATCTATCTATCTATTATTTACATTGAGCTGCAGAATAAAGATTTCAAATTATATCCATAGCCACTTAAAAGAGATGAAACAAGCAATCCAAACAGGGAAAGAAATGGATAAAGATTTGTTTTCTATTAATTCCTGCTTGCATTTAAAAATCTAACCAGCTCTGAATTTCCTCCCCCCCCAAAAAAATGCTTGAATATCATCTATTCTACTAAATCCTAGGTTTTTCTCTGTAGAATTAAAGTGTTTTTTTTTTCAAGATGTCATTTTTTATTTCATTTGCCTTTTGACACATCTAAAATTTCCTTTCCTTTATGGTAGTTTTGTGGGATCATGACTATGTTTTCTTGATACCTGATCTCTTTCTTCTTAGTTGTTTGCAAAATTTTTCTTTTGATATTTTATACCAAATTTGACTATCATATTTCTGAGTGTTTTTAATTTGAAATTTCTTTCAAGAGATGACTAGAAACTTTCATTTTCATTTTGTCTTCTAGTTCCAGTAATTCTGAGCATTTTTCTTTTATGATTTCCTGAAATATAGTATCCCAGATTTTTGTTTGATCATAATTTTCAAGAAGTCCAACAGTTCTTAAATTAGTAAATTCCTCCCTTTTCTTCCTCATGTCTTTCTTCTGGATTTTCTTGTTTTTTTAACTGTCTTATTGAAAACAAAATAAGACCTTGAATATGTCTTTCTTAATTTCATCTTTGACTCTTGAAGATAGTGAGATTTTAATGAAGCAATGGTCACTTTAATTACCTTTTTTTTTAATCTTGTTTTCCAGATCAACTTTTTATAAAGGATAGTGTGTGTCTAATTTTCATTCCTTTGACTTAGTTTCATTATTTCTTTTTTTTTTTTTTTTTAATTTTTTTTATTATATATATATATATATATTTTATAATATTATCCCTTGTATTCATTTTTCCAAATTACCCCCCCTCCCTTATTCCCTCCCCCCGACGACAGGCAATACCATACATTTTACATGTGTTACAATATAGTCTAAGTACAATACATGTGTGTGAATATCATTTTCTTGTTGCACAATAAACATTAGAATCCGAAGGTACATGCAACCTGGGCAGACAGATATTAGTGCTAACAATTTACATTCCCCTCCCAGTGTTTCTTCTCTGGGTGTATCTACCTCTGTCCATCATTGATCAACTGGAAGTGAGTTGGATCTTCTTTATGTTGAAGATTTCCACTTCCATCAGAATACATCCTCATACAGTATCGTTGTTGAAGTATACAGTGATCTTCTGGTTCTGCTCATTTCACTCAGCATCAGTTGATTTAAGTCTCTCCAAGCCTCTCTGTATTCCTCCTGCTGGTCATTTCTTACAGAGCAATAATATTCCATAACCTTCATATACCACAATTTACCCAACCATTCTCCAACTGATGGACATCCATTCATCTTCCAGTTTCTAGCTACAACAAAAAGAGCTGCCACAAACATTTTGGAACATACATGTCTCTTTCCGCTCTTTAGTATTTCTTTGGGATATAATCCCAGTAGTAGCGCTGCTGGGTCAAAGGGTATGCACAGTTTGATAACTTTTTGGGCATAATTCCAGATTGCTCTCCAGAATGGCTGGATTCTTTCACAACTCCACCAGCAATGTATTAGTGTCCCAATTTCCCCACATCCCCTCCAACATTTGTCATTATTTGTTCCTGTCATCTTAGCCAATCTGACAGGTGTGTAGTGGTATCTCAGAGTGGTCTTAATTTGCATTTCTCTGATCAGTAGTGATTTGGAACACTCTTTCATGTGAGTGGATATAGTTTCAATTTCTTCCTCTGAGAATTGTCTGTTCATATCCTTTGACCATTTATCAATTGGAGAATGGTTTGGTTTCTTATAAATTATGGTCAGTTCTCTATATATTTTGGAAATGAGACCTTTGTCAGAACCTTTGTTTTTAAAAATATTTTCCCAATTTGTTACTTCCCTTCTAATCTTGTTTGCATTAGTATTATTTGTACAGAAACTTTTTAGTTTGATGTAATCAAAATCTTCTATTTTGTGATCAATAATGATCTCTAGTTCTCCTCTGGTCATAAATTCCTTCCTCCTCCACAAGTCTGAGAGGTAGATTATCCTCTATTCCTCTAATCTATTTATTATCTCCCTCTTTATGCCTAAATCATGGACCCATTTTGATCTTATCTTGGTATATGGTGTTAAGTGTGGATCCATATCTAATTTCTGCCATACTAATTTCCAGTTTTCCCAACAGTTTTTTCCGAATAATGAATTTTTATCCCTAATGTTGGAATCTTTGGGTTTGTCAAAGATTAGATTGCTATAGATGTACCCTTTTTTGTCCTTTGTATCTAATCTGTTCCACTGATCTACCGGTCTATTTCTTAGCCAATACCAAATGGTTTTGGTGACTGCTGCTATATAATATAGCTTTAGATCAGGTACACTTAGACCACCTTCCTCTGAGTTTTTTTTCATTAGTTCCCTTGCAATTCTTGACCTTTTATTCTTCCATATGAATTTTGTTGTTATTTTTTCTAGGTCATTAAAATAGTTTCTTGGGAGTCTGATTGGTATAGCACTAAATAAATAGATTAGTTTGGGGAGTATTGTCATCTTTATTATATTCGCTCGGCCTATCCAAGAGCACTGAATGTCTTTCCAATTATTTAAATCTGATTTTATTTTTGTGGCAAGTGTTTTGTAATTTTTCTCATATAATTCCTGACTTTTCTTTGGTAGATGGATTCCCAAATATTTTATACTATCAACATTTGTTTGGAATGGAATTTCTCTTTGTATCTCTTGCTGTTGCATTTTGTTAGTGATATATAAAAATGCCGAGGATTTATGTGGATTTATTTTGTATCCTGCCACTTTGCTGAAATTTTGAATTATTTCTAGTAGCTTTTTAGCAGAGTCTTTGGGGTTCTCTAAGTATACCATCATGTCATCTGCAAAAAGTGATAGTTTAATTTTCCTCATTTCCTACTCTAATTCCTTGAATCTCTTTCTCGGCTCTTATTGCCGAGGCTAGCGTTTCTAGTACTATATTGAATAGTAATGGTGATAGTGGGCAACCTTGTTTCACTCCTGATCTTACTGGGAAAGGTTGCAGTTTATTTCTATTGCATATTATGCTTACTGACGGTCTTAAATATATACTCCTGATTATTCTAAGGAATAATCCATTTATTCCTATACTCTCAAGAGTTTTTAGTAGGAATGGATGTTGGATTTTGTCAAATGCTTTTTCTGCATCTATTGAGATGATCATATGGTTCTTATTAATTTGATTATTAATATGGTCAATTATATTAATAGTTTTCCTAATATTAAACCAGCCCTGCATTCCTGGAATAAATCCTACTTGATCATAGTGTATTATCTTGGAGATGATTTTCTGAAGTCTTTTTGCTAATATCTTATTTAAGATTTTAGCATCAATATTCATTAAGGAGATTGGTCTATAATTTTCTTTCTCAGTTTTCGATCTACCAGGTTTAGGTATCAGTACCATGTCTGTGTCATAAAAGGAATTTGGTAGGACTCCTTCATCCCCTATTTTTTCAAATAATTTATATAACATTGGGGCTAATTGTTCTTTAAATGTTTGGTAGAATTCACATGTGAATCCATCTGGCCCTGGGGATTTTTTCCTGGGGAGTTGATTAATAGCTTGTTCTATTTCTTTTTCTGAAATGGGACTATTTAAGCAATTTATCTCCTCCTCTGTTAATCTAGGGAGCCTATATTTTTGGAGGAAGTCATCCATTTCACTTAAGTTATCAAATTTATTGGCATAAAGTTGGGCAAAGTAACTCCTTATTATTTCTCTAATTTCCTCTTCATTGGTGGAAAGATCCCCCTTTTCATTTGTAAGACTATCAATTTGATTTTCCTCTTTCTTTTTTTTGATCAAATTTACCAAAGGTTTATCTATTTTATTGGCTTTTTCATAAAACCAACTCTTGGTTTTATTTATTAATTCAATAGTTTTTTTACTTTCAATTTTATTGATTTCTCCTTTTAATTTTTGTATTTCGAGTTTAATTTTTGGTTGGGGGTTTATAATTTGGTCTTTTTCTAGCCTTTTAAGTTGTAAGCCCAATTCGTTAATCTTCTCTTTTTCAATTTTCTTCAAATAAGCCTCTAAAGATATAAAATTTCCCCTTATTACCGCTTTAACTGCATCCCAAAGATTTTGATATGATGTCTCATCATTATCATTATCTTGGGTGAAATTGTTAATTGTTTCTATAATTTGCTCTTTCACCCAGTCATTCTTTAAGATGAGATTATTCAGTTTCCAATTACTTTTTGGTCTATTTACCCCTAACTTTTTACTGAATGTAGCTTTTATTGCATTGTGATCTGAGAAGAAGGCATTTATTATTTCTGCCTTCCTACATTTAATTTTGAGATCTTTATGTCCTAGTATATGGTCAATTTTTGTATAGGATCCATGAACTGCTGAGAAGAAAGTATATTCCTTCCTATTGCCATTCAGTTTTCTCCAAAGGTCTATCATACCTAGTTTTTCTAATGTTCTATTTACTTTTTTAATTTCTTTCTTGTTTGTTTTGTGGTTTGATTTGTCTAAATCTGAGAGTGCAAGGTTGAGATCTCCCACTATTATAGTTTTACTGTCTATTTCTTCTTGCAGTTCTCTTAACTTTTCCTTTAGAAAGTTAGATGCTATACCACTTGGTGCATATATGTTTAGTATTGATATGGCTTCATTATTTATGCTACCTTTCAGCAGGATATAGTTTCCTTCCTTATCTTTTTTAACGAGATCTACTTCTGCTTTTGCTTGATCTGAGATAAGGATAGCTACCCCTGCTTTTTTGGCTTTACCTGAAGCATAATAGGCTCTGTTCCAACCTTTTACCTTTACTCTGTATGTATCTCCCTGCTTTAAGTGTGTTTCCTGTAGGCAACATATTGTAGGGTTCTGCTTTTTGATCCAATCTACTATCCGTCTCCGTTTGATGGGATCGTTCATCCCATTTACATTTACAGTTAAAATTACTAATTCTGTATTTCCTGCCATCGTATTATCCCCAGATTATGCTTTTTTCCTTTGACCCCCCTGATCCCCCTCCCCGATATTTAATTTACAGACCCCCCTTGTGACGCGCAACCCTCCCTCCTTTTTTTTTTTTTTTTTAGGATCCCTCCCCCCCTCCCTCCAAGTCCCTTCACTTATTCCCCTTTTCCTTTTCCCTTTTCCTCTCCCCCCTTTTAATGAGGTGAGAGAAAATTCTCTGAAAAACAAATATGTTAATTATTTACTCTTTGAGCCTCTTCTGATGAGAGTAAGATTCACACAATGATTCTCCCCCTCACTAAGTTCCCTCAGATATGGTGTATTTTCTATGTCTCTTCCTGGGATGTAGTTTCCCTCTTTTTATCACTCCTTCCCCTTTTTCTGAACCGACCTCCTTCCCTTTACTACACCCCCCTTTTTTTCTTTTATATCAGTAAAATCAAATTATCCTTGAGTATTTTTTATATACCCACAACAGAGTTACAGTTCTCAAGGGTTCTGTGTACCTTTTTCTGTTTCTCTTCAGTCTTGTGGATGTAGATCAAATTTTTTGTTTAAGTCTGGTTTTTTTCTTAGAAACATATAGAATTCCTCTGTTTCATTGAATGACCATCTTCTTCCATGGAAAAAGATGCTAAACTTAGCTGGGTAGTTCATTCTTGGTTGCAGTCCTTGATCTTTTGCCTTTCGGAATATCAGGTTCCAGGCCCTTCTATCTTTTAATGTGGAGGCAGCCAGATCTTGGGTGACCCTTATTGTGGCACCTTGGTATTTAAATTGTTTTTTTCTAGCTGCTTGCAGGATTTTCTCCTTTGTGTGGTAATTCTGCAGCTTAGCCACAATATTCCGTGGTGTTCTTTTTTTAGGGTCTATTTCAGAAGGAGTTCGATGAATTCTTTCCACATCTACTTTCCCTTCTGTTTCTATTATCTCTGGACAGTTCTCTTTGATAATTTCCTGTAAAATAGAATCTAGGCTCTTTTTTTGGTCATAGTTTTCTGGAAGTCCAATAATCCGCAGATTATCTCTCCTAGATCTATTTTCCAGGTCTATAGATTTTCCCAGTAAGTATTTGACGTTGTTCTCCAGCTTCTCATTTTTTTGGTTTTGTTTGACTGATTCTTGGGTTCTCTGTGAATCATTCATTTCTATTTGTTCCATCCTGACTTTTAAGAAGTTATTTTCTTCTTTCACAATTTTTAGTTCTTTTTGTAAATGCCCAATTTCGTTTTTAAATGAATTATTTTGCTCTATTGAATTTTTTTCCATTTCCCTAATTTTTTTTTTGAGAATTATTTTCTTTTTCCAATTCAGAAATTCTATTTTCTTGAGACTTTTTTATCTTTTCCAATTCAGAAATCCTACTTTCCTGTGTTTTTTTAACCTTTTCTAATTCACTAATTTTGTTTCCCTGCATCTCCTGTGAATTCTTTATTTTTTCCAACTCCAATTTCAGGACGTTGTTATTCTCTATCATAACTTCCCTTTCCTTGCCCCATTTTTCTTCGATCTCCCTCAATTTCTTAAGAGCTTCTTCTAGGAGAGAGTTATGTGATGGGGGGCAGGAATCGTTCCCCTTTAGGTTGTTATCTTCTGAATCTTTGCTGTTAACTTCCTCGGGGTTGGGTACCCGCTCTTTCTCTGTATAGAAGGAATCTATAGTTTTTCTAGCTTTTTTGCTCATACTTAAAAAATGTTTTGGGGTCTGTCCCTGGGGTAGGAAATTATTTACTTCTTTACCAGCTTCCTCCCAGACCGGATGGATGCAGCGGCCCCTGCGCCTGCGCTAAGAGAGAGCTCTGGGAGAGAGTTCCCCACCCCCTCCCTGGAAGTGCCTCAGAGGTGATTAGCACTGCTGTGCTTTGAGGGCGTAGAATAGTGAAGACAGCAAGAAGCTCAGCCTATGTGTCCGGGTGGGGAGTGGATGTCTGCAGCAGGTGACGTGAGAAGCCCCTGCGCTCAAACTGGAAGTGTCTGCCAGAAACCGCGGTCCCTAGTTCAAAGGTTCCGCTTCTCTGGGACTTCCTGGAGCTGAGTTCCACTCCCTCCAGCTAAGCTAGGCCGTGTGTGTTGCCTTGGGCCGTATCCACCCACTTGTCAGTCTCTTAACTATTCTCAGGAGGTAGCTGAGGCCACACCCCCTGGTGCCGAGTCTGCCGAGTCACCCCCAGGGTGGGGGGGGGGGAAATCTAATCTGAGTTTTAAAATATTTTGGCTTTCTCTTCTGAACTGCTAAATAATTAGCAGAGAAGAGCTAACAGCCTGTGCCAGATTCCTTTACCTCAGTGGCTTCTCTGATCCCAGAGCCCCTCCCAGCGCGATGGGCGCAGTGTGCCCCTACCCCACCGTCTGTGCTGGTCTTTCTTATTCCTCCCCTGAGAACTGACCTTTCCTGTTGAAACTCCAGATTCTCTTCAGCTGGTAAGTCGTGCTTCCAGTCCTTGTGGTATCTATCAGTCCTGAGCTAATTTTGAGACTTAATTTATCTAATTGGTTGTGAGGGAGTGAGGACGTTCACTGAGTAGTGTGTTTCTTCTCCGCCATCTTGGCTCCGCCCCCAGTTTCATTATTTCTGGCTACTTTATTATAACTGAAATCTTCTTGTCATACTTTTCCCATAAGGTCAATTGCTAGGAAAAGGTGGTCCTTTTTTTTTTTTTTTTTTTGCCACAAGTATTTTTTCCCATTCCAAGTGTTCTAATTTCAATTTTTATTTCTTATTTTAACTCTCTTCTTTTTTTCTGTCTATGCTTAAAGAATTATTGTTAAACATTTTCTTGAGATTTTATTTATCATTATTCCAAAGTTACTTCTGTCCTCTGGAATTTCAACCTAATGTTCTTTTCACTCATTTCAGCAATGCTTCAGTGCCAGAAAAAATAACATTAACTCCTTAAGTCTTACTTTGTTGAGAGTGATGAATCAGAGCTTAGTATTCATTTTTCCATAGACTCACTAGTTGTATTCACTGAAAGATACTTGAGTTAAATTTAAAAAGAGAGTAGAGACATGTTTCACTGGGTAAAATATTTTTGCAGGAAGTATCTGGGTGTTGTTAGCTATTTTAGCATTTCATTCAATATCTGAATAAATTAAGTTTAATTCCCTTCCAGGTCACAAATTATAACCCTAGCTTCAGCCTGACATTGTAAAATTATTGGATATTAGAAGCCCTCTAACATCCTCTAAGAGTTGCTATAGTACTACAAAAGTCCTATGATCAGTAAAAATACAGTTGGATTGAGGATCTTTATCTTCCTTATATTGAGCTCTATAATTATTTCATTACCATCTAAGACTGCACTAGTTTCCAAACAGATGCTACTGATAAGAAAGAGGAAAAATGGAGAAAAAAAAAGAAAGTTGATTTCTTGGTATAAAATCACTAAAATGTAAAGTAATAAATAGTCTCCCAAGATGGCATAGCCATCATTGGTCACACTCTGTAGTGGAGGTGAGCAAAAGCAAAATCATGTCCCATGGGGTGCATATGAAGGAGATAACAACTAATCCTCACAGAGTTAGAGACATATACAATTTAAAATCAAATACCTATAAGAGGTCAACAGATCTAGGAAAATTACTAATGGCTGAGTTCATTTCTAAATTTCCTTACAAGTACACAAAAACAAAGCTGCCCGAATTCTCAGTGGTACAGAAACTTTATCAACCATGTCTCTGTTTCAGTGGAGGTTAAGGGTAAGTAAAATTTATAGCAATAAGCCTCTTCAACCCCATCTGCTTTGTGCTATGGCTACTGCTATTTTTGCAGGTGCTATTTCTCATTTCAGATTTTTATATTTCACTCTTTGAAGGAGACAAGACCAGTAATGTAAAATCAGACACAAATAGAAAATACATAACTATGGGGGAGAGAAACTGCAAGGTTAAAGGAAATGTTATTTTGTATATGTGTGGTGTGTACATATATGTGTTGTACATAGAAGCTAAACCTTGGCTTTTCTCTCAGCACCAACTCATTCCTATGTAAAATGGAGTTTGCACAGTGAATTTAGAGATTTTGCTATTTCAAAGAGAGAGAATTAAATTTTTAAACTTTTTTTTATTATTGCTATTGTTATATGGGAGTTAATTTTTTTCCTTGGAAAGGAGTGTCACCAAAGCAAAAAAAAAAAAAAGGGGGGAATTTTGTTCAAATGTAGAAATGTTGTTCATAAAGAAAAAAAAGTTGGTACACCGAATGTGCTTCTGTAGGTTACATGAATGACCATATTATACTTTCCTCAATTACTTCTCCCGTTCTATAACAAACTTGCTAAAAACTAATGAATTATAAGAAAAATAGGGAAACAATGCAGAAAAATATGAAAATGTTTTTTTAAATAAAGTAATTTATTTAAACTATTGCTGTTCTGTCATTCTACTGCATGATATTTTCTAGGAAAATTAAGTTGGCACAGTTTTTCCTGTGGCTCATTCTTGTGAATGAGTTTTTCTCTAAAAATTTATACATGAAAAGTTAAAAGTGCATATTGATTGATGAAACTAAAAGCTTGCTTCATCAAGTGTGATATACATGTATATATTTATCTTCTACATACCAGGAACCATATTTATCTCATGTGCACATGAGATTATTAAACAAAGGCAGCACAAGGCAAATCACTCTAGAGATTCAGAGCACACAAGAATGTATCAGTTTTCAGAAAAAAGAAAGACCTGAAATGTAAAGGAAGAAAAACTTTAACTTTTACCTCCCATAAGTATAAAAAGTGGGTTGAGGAATATAGAACTAAATAATTCCCTACTCACTTTATTTAACTTCATGTTTTGCATGCATGATATTGCTAATAATATCAAGAGGATTCACTGACTTTGATCCTTCCTTTTAAAATAAGATTTTTTGATTGAATCTATCTAAAAATCATTTTGGAGTGTAAGATGGAGAATCCCTGAGAAAATTATCTATCTATCTATCTATCTATTTATAAAGATAGATAGATATAGATATAGATATGTAGATATCTATTTATATATAGATATGTAGATATCTATTTATATAGATAGATAGATATAGATATAGATATGTAGATAGATAGATAGATAGATAGATAGATAGATAGATAGATAGATAGATAGATAGATAGATGGAAATGAGGCAAAGTATAGTACCTGGAAGCATCCAGAAAGACTTAAACAGAGGACAGAAAGGAGAGCAGTGTGTAGTGAAGGCCAGAAAGACAGCAGTCAGATTGTTGAGGCACTAAATGTTAAAATAATAAGTTTTTTTTCTTCACACTATAGATGAAAACCACTGAAATATTTTGTTGGGTTGTTTGTTTTGTTTTTTTTTTTCCAGCAATAAAATGGGATGAGCAGACCCATTCATTTATTAGATTACTTTTGGAGGCTATATGAAAAATATATTGCAAAAGGAAGAGGGTAAAGATCATTTGAGCAAATAAGAAAATACGATCGTAATTGAAATGGAAGGTAGCTCGTAGTAGTAATACTTTTTTAAACAAAAATCTAAGTTTTCAGGGAGTAAGAGAATGGGGAAAGCCATCTTTCCCATGGTAGGTGGTAACAGAAAATCCAAGAAATGAAGGAAGGGTGGTAGGAGTTTTAAAACTGAAAATCTGATCATGGGGAAAAGAATGGGATTATGGAAGTAAGAGGTACACTATCCACCACCCATTTCCATCCCAAGCATCACAGGTGATCTTGAACTCGGTTTTCTCATCTGCTTTTTCCTACATCTTGATCATTTCTTCCCAGTTTTCCAGGTTTAGATGTTGCTTTTCTAATTGACTCTGTGATATTTGCTCCTCCCCCATACTAAGTGATTACCTGATCTCAACCAATTGACTGCTTAGATATGTCCCTTGTGTAAATTTTGATTGTTCCCAAGCTATTACTTCCTACTATTACTTCCAACACTTATACCTGCCCACCAGTATGGAAAGGGGATATATAAAGTTAAATTCAAATTGGTTGTTAATTGAATTTAAATGCTTGTTTCATTGATGTTATTGTTTGTGTATCTATGCACTATCTTTACATAATTAATAGAATGAATGAATCTTCATAATATTCCTTTTCATTTAGTAGATATAAAAACTGAGACATATTGGGTAAATTAAAGACCAAACTCATACAAGAAGCAAATAAAAGAGGGAAGCTCAAAACTTGGAGCTCTTACTTTTAGGGCTAAAATTATCCTGTTCTATATTGTGTTCAGGCCTCAGCTACCCAGGATCATTACCAAAAATGTCAGGATGACTCCCTCTAGGTTCCACATCAGCACTATGGAACATTCTGAAGTAACTATAGACCTACATTTATTTAAAGTTGATAAAATGATTTCAATAATTTTAATGACATACTCTAAATCTCATTATTACTTGTAGAAGTGTTTCTATTTCATGTTTTCATCATTTCAATTATGCTACTTTGAATTTTTCTTTCCATAGCATCCTAAAACTGTACATGTAGCATGTATCACAAATATTTATTGAAAAATAATTACTAAAACTTTTGGTGAAAGGTAACTTTACTTTAGGCATTGTCCTAGTGCCAGATGTAGGGTAAATGTATTTCTTTAAATCTGTGATTATAGGTAGGCTTTATTTTTGTTGTTGTTCTTATTTAAAATTTGTGGAATATCCAAAGTAACATTTTCCAAATGCCACAGTACTATTACTAAGTGGTCAAAGCATGAATTCTGGAGTCAAAAAATCTGAGTTCAAACTATCTATTCTACTTATTATCTGTGAGATCTGGCCAAGCCACTTTACCCTAAGCCTCATTTCCTTGACTAATACAGGAGAAAACTAAATTAAATGATCTTTAGTATCTCTTTTGACTTAAATCTATTATTTTATAACCAGAACTAATGTCTCCAAATTCTTGCCTGATGTTCTTTCCTAGTTTCCATATAATTAATATTTCATCTAATTTTTTTTCAAAAATGGAGTGGTAATAACTCAATTATCATCTGTAAGCTGATAATTCTCAGGTTGACTTATCAAGTCCTAGTCATAGGGTCTTAGTCATAGAGTCATAACCTCTTTTCTCAAATTTCTAAATGCCTATTAAACATCTCAAATGTAATTCTTATAAACATTTTAAACTCAAAATGTCCAAGACTGAATTCATTATCTTTCCCTGAAATACTCTCCCCTTCTGAACTTTCTCATTATCAAGACCACCACTATTCACCCAACTACCAACACCTGTAACCTAGATGTCATCTTTGGCTGTTCACAGTGGTCTAACTGCCACAAATCTCTTTCCATTCCATTCCTCCCTGCCACTAAGCTGTCAAAATGATCTTCCTATTATTCAATCAGTTTTTATTTTTGAGAAGTTTGGATAACAATACAATGAACAAATTCTGCATTCTATAGGCCATAAGGATGTCCCTTATTACCATCCTTCTCATTACCTTCTACTTTTCTGATAGTCACTTTAATTTTTGATAGTACAACCTGTGAAAAGAAAAGGGAAAAGGGTGAAACTTTGTGAATCCTTTGTAGCATTTCCTATGTCCCTAAGAATCTAATTTAATCTCATCCAGATCATTGAATTTAACAGTAACTAAAAAGGATGTCTGTTATATATTTTTTTCTTGCCTTGAATGAGTTCCTCAAATGTCTATCCCTTCCTCCAACCCCTAATTAAATGAAAGATGATCAATGAAGATTCTTAATCTATTGATTCTTCTAGAAGAAACTCTTGAAGGACAGCTGGATAGTGTTGTGATCACCAGCCCTGAGGTCAGGAGGACTTATGTTCAAATCTGACCTCAAATACTTAACATTACTATCTGTATGCTCCTAGACAAGTCCCAATTGACTCTTAAAAGAAGAAAAAGAAACTCATTGAATGAAAAATTGCATCTTGATCTTTTGCTTTGGAGAAGCCAACACTGCACTTCATGCAATAGGATTCAAAATGGTCACTTTAGAAGCCATCAAGAGGTAGTTATAAAGTGGTGATTTACAAAATGTAATTATAGTGTTTGTAACAAAGAAAAATTTTAAAGAAGTTGCCATATCTGAGAAGATAACAGGGTGAAAGTTTTACTGAATGCAGCTCTCCCATTGGGACATCAAATAATACAAATAAAGAGAGTCAGAAAACTCAGTAATTATAAGAAAAGAATAAAACACGAACCTGCCAATAGAATTAACCAGTTTATGCTTCTTGGTACTCTCCAGCACTTCTATTCTTCAATTCCCCATCCCCTACTCTCCTCTTCAATTACTATGGCCACTGTAATTTTAGGCAATGTCTTTTAGAGGTTTTCCTTTGATAGTTTAGGTCAAAAAGAGATCCAAGTCCACTTTCTAGCTGTAGGACCCTGAGCAAGTGACAACCCCAATTGCCTCAGCAAAAATAAATAAATAAATAAACATTTAAAAATAAAAGGAGAACAAGTGAAAAGGGGTGCTTCTAAGTATCTCTCTTAGAAGTGTCATAAGAGATTCTATTCTAATTCCTTTATTACCAACTCCTTAAGGGTTAGTGTAGGAACTGGAGAAGACCATTTACTAAAAAGAAAAAGAAAAGAACCAGAAAGATGGATAAATATAGAGAATGAGCCCTTCCACCTCAAGTTAATCAGACTCTGATTGTAGCAATGTATTAACTGGCCAGACTCATCTTCTGAGAAAAAAAAATTATCTAATCTTGATGATTTGAGAGTACTAGGGTTTAAGGAGGGAAAGGTGTTTCTTTTTTTTTTTTTTAATAATAGTTTTTTTATTTTCAAAATACATGCAAAGATAGTTTTCAATATCCACCCTTGCAAAACCTTGAGTTCCAATTTTTTTTTTTTACTTTTCCAATTTTTTTTTAATTTTTATTTTATTTTATAATTATAACATTTTTTTGACAGTACATATGCATGTGTAAGCAAGAACACCATAAAGAAAATCAGTAGACTGATTAAGACAAACTGACTAAAGAGAAGAAATAAACAAGCATGATAACAAAAAGAGCTCTATCAATACAAAAGTGCTCTTGAACAAAGAAAAAAACAGTGCTCAAACAACAACAAAAAAATAATTCCCCTCAGGTAAGTAAAAATTTTGTTGTTGCTTTTCTTGAGTTTTCAGTCATGTCCAGCTCTTCATGACTTCATTTGAGGTTTTCTTGACAAAGATACTGGAGTGGTTTGCCATTTCCTTTTCCAGTTTATTTTTCAGATGAAGAAACTGAGACAAATATGGTTGAGTGACTTGCTCAGGGTCCCATAGCTAGTAAGTCTCTGAGGCAAAATTTGAATTCATGATGAACTCATGAGTTTTCCTGATTCCAAGCCCATTGCTCTCTCTCTCACACATACACATATACACACACAAAAAAAGAAAAAATCCGCAAGATCTCTGCAAAATTCCAATAATGCAATTCTACGAATCTTCCAAATTGTTTTAAGAAAAATCAAAGAATTAAATGAAAGTATCAAAGAAATATGGACAAAAATTAAAGTCCCTGAGGAAAAATCAACAATACTAAACAAACTTGTGAATTTATAGCAAAAGATAGAGACACTATAATAGTAGGTTCTCTGAGAAAGAAAATGGCAATTAGAATATAAAATGCAGAGAAAGAAAAAAGTCATATAACTTTTTTAAAGGTATGATTGAAAGAATACAAAACAACTGTATAAAACTAAAATACTGAAATTAAAGAAACAGTGTGGTGATAATCTAAATATGAAACTGAAGAAAAAATGTTCATAAAATTAGAGTAATGTGCAACCCATTTCTCCCTTAAGAGGCACTTCTGCTCTGGACTCAAACACTGTTAGCCACCTTGAAAGTTCTGCTACTTCAGCCTGACAATTGCAAGGTTCCTCTTTGGTCTGGAATTCCTGCCCTGGTTATATAAGCTTCAGACTGAGTTGGAAGCTAGAACTGAAACCTCATTTGACTCCGGGGATCTGAGCCATAGCACTGCCACTTGTTTCTGAATTTGTTCCTCTCTAGTACACAGCCCAGGATCAGTGACAACTTCTGACTCTTGAATGCCATTCCTAGTCACAGATCTCATCAATCTGCCATGTATATGTAGCCCAACAACTGAGCAGTGAAAGGCAAAGTTGTGGTACCTCTTACCTGATAAACAGGTTCTTTCCATACTATAGAGTTTCACCTAAGGAGCTCTCAGTCAGACCTAGTCATCAATATCTGCAAACTTGAGTGTCTTTCAATGGCAATGTGGGCTGGAAAAATGACTCACTGTGACATTTTTTCTTGGATTTCCCCACTGGGATTCAGTTTGGCTCATTTTCTAGTTTTATAAAAGTTTGGAGTGAGGCTTGCTGCCCTTTTCCTTCTATTTCACTATTTCATTGCTCTGGATCCAGGCAAATTGTCTAAAATGGGTTCATCTGTAGGTGTAGTCTGGCTTCTAATGAAAAAAAAAGCTAAGCTCTCTTTTTCTCTTATTCTTCAGTTCATTAAACTACCACCATGGTGCCTGGGAACAATTTCTTTAAAATTTAGGCTTATGACTCACTCCTAGGATTTCCCTCAAAAGTAGAGAAACTAATCAATATAAGATAAAAATGAAATATAGACAGATATTTATATTCTGACCACAAAAGAAATGCTAAACATAAAAGACTTGTAAGTGTGCAGACAATAAGACTAAAATTAAGTAAAGAGAAATTATTGCTGTTACAGCAAGCTATTATTATTGTGGCAAGAAAGGAGATTGATGCTTAAACCTACCTAAATATAGAATAATTTGGAGCACTACTAATTAACCATTTTACATTTCATTTTAAGTCCACTACTAAACAATAATGCCTGTTTCTTATGGTATAAAGAAACTGGATTGGGCCGGTTTTCATATTGGTGATTCTGTTCTAAAACACTTGAAAAGAGTCCTTCTCTTGCTACCATTCAGATCTGAGCTGATAGAATCCAGAACTTCCAAATCTATCCAATTCACATTGATGCCTTCATACCTGGAAATGTTTATCTTAGAATAGAAATGCAGCCCCAAAAGACAATAAAAGAACAAACACAAAAGAGACAGTCTAAACTCAGGCTTGGGTTTGCCTAGATAAGTTATGTGTTTTTAATGCCATGTATTTATGAATGCATTGATGCCAGGATAGGGAGCAGAGAAAACTGACCCTTCCCACATATATGCTCTCAAGAAATAGCTCAAGATAATCCTGACATTATGTGTATCAGGAAAAGAAGAGATTACTGAAGGATGGGTCACATCCAAGAGGAACTCTGTCATCTCCAAATTTAAGCTCTGAATTATTTATATACCCAAGTACAACTCCTGATTCTAGTAGGACTTGTCTCCAGATCATTCTAGGAAAATTAACACTATAATTTTGAAGATCTTTGTTAAGAAGAACATTCTACACCTTTGCTAATAAACCATTTTACCATTTTTCATCAATAAGTATTTAATAGACCCCAAAATTCCTGCTAGCTACCATTAGTAGCTTTTAGCTCATCCACGAAAGCTGGACTTCTCTTTGAATTAGATTTCCAAATTCTCTTCAAATTAGAATTGTTTCCACACACACACACCCCAAAAAAGATTTTTTTAACTGTTGATTTTGGAGAAAATGTTAAATGTTTTCAATTATAAGGTTAAGTTAAAATTTTGTGCAAAAGTTGAGAGCCCAACTATCATAAAAAATAGGTCTCAAATTCCAGTCTCACTCACATACACAGAGCCTACAATGCAGCTTTTTCCTGACCTCCAGTTTCATATTGCCAACTGCCTATTGTTATGGAAGTCCTTTAGCCATCACAAGCTCAACAAGTCTCAATTCCACTCCTCTTTCTAATTCTTTCAAGGGTAGTACCATAGCAACCAGATGCATAACCTTACAGCCTTCCTCTTCTCTTCCCTACCCT
The DNA here is from genome assembly GCF_048593235.1 of Sminthopsis crassicaudata. Taxonomy (NCBI): domain Eukaryota; kingdom Metazoa; phylum Chordata; class Mammalia; order Dasyuromorphia; family Dasyuridae; genus Sminthopsis; species Sminthopsis crassicaudata. Next base: position 323,033,411 of record NC_133618.1, read on the forward strand.
CATCCTCTGATCATATCTGATTAGTTGCTAACTACTGTCAATTCTCCTTTCACTACACTTGAGATCCATCATTTTCTTTCTATCCATGTGACAACTATACTGTTCAGGCTTTTGCCTTGATTATTTTAAAGTCTTCTAATTCATCACTCTTCTTCTATTCTATCTTAAAGCAGTTACAACTATGTTAATCCTTTACTCAAGAATCTTCAATAAATAGTTCTCTATATCCTCAAGAAAAAACAAACCAAGAGGCAGCTAAGTGGTGCAGTGGGTACAGCACAAGCCCTGAATTCAGGAGGACCCGAGTTCAAATGTGGCCTCAGACACTTAACTCTTCCTAGCTGTGTGACCCTGGGCAAGTCATTTAACCCCAATTGCCTGAGCACCAAAAAAAAAAAAAAAAAAAAAAAAAAAAAAAACTTCAAATAATATTCAAAACTTTTTGCCTCCAATCAGTTTTCCCCAGTGACTGCACATCACTTCCCCTCACACTCTCCACACTCCACTCTATTTCCTAGCTTCTGTACACAGTACAGAATATATAATATGCCGTGCCACAGCTTTGCACATACTTCCCACTCGCCCCATCACCACTTTGCCTCCAATGCATTTCCTCTTAACTTCTGCCTCTTAGAATCCTTAGCTTCATGCAAAGCTCAATTCAAGTGTGGACTTCCATGGGGCTCTTCTTCATCTCTCCACTCATTATTGTGTGCTGCCCTTTATTTGCCAGAAAGTATTTTTAAAAATATGTTGACTCATTGCAATCCCGTCATTAGAATTCTTGAAGGCAGGAACAATTTTCTTTTGTTCTTTTATCCCCAGCATCTAGCATAGTACTCTTAGAATGCAGCAGACACTTCAAAAATGATTGCAATATAATAAATATCTGGCACATAATAAATGTTTAACAAATGATTGAATAATTATAGCTAGCATTTATATATCACTTTAAGGTTTACAAAATGCTTCACTAATATTTGATCTTCACACAATCCTGGGAGGTAGGTGTTACCATTATCTCCATTTTGTAGATGAGGAAACTTGGATGTTAAATGACTTGCTCAGTATCATACAGCTACTAAATTACTAAGGTTGGGTTTGAACTCAGGTCTTCCTGACATCAAGTCCGTTATTTAGCTGCCTTTAATAATCACAAATTTGAGGTGAATAAGCCTTAAAAATCATTCAATCCAATTGCCTTATTTTAGAGAAAGTAGACAAGTGAATTTTCCAGTCATATAAGCATCAGTAACAGGACTATCACTTTCCCCCATGTCTTTTAAAATTTCAAAATTAGAAAGTTTATTTGTTTTTCCATTTCAAAAGAAAATTACTTCTTAGACAACAGTGTGTCTGCTTAGAAAGCATTAAAACCCCAAAACAGGAATCAACCCCAGATGTAATTTATAATCACTTCAAGTATTTGTTGTTCTTGTTATATAGACATTTCAATCATATCTAACTCTTCATGACCCCTTGGGAGGTTTGCTTAGCAGAGATGCTGAAGTGGTTTGCCCTTTTCTGCTCCAGCTCACTTTACAGATGAGGAAAGAGAAAATAGGATTAAATAACTTGAACTCAGATTTTTCTGGCTCCAGAACAAGTGTTCTATCCACTGAGCAACCTATCTTTCCCCTTTACAAAGAGAGAGAAAATATAATGGTGGGGGAGAAGGGAGAGGAAACAAATTGATATAGCAATTATAATTAGTCTTGGCTAATTCAGGTTTCTATAATAGAATGATATTTTATTTTATGGAAAGAAGACATTACCTTTGACTTTCATGGCAAGCCCTCATGTAATATACATGCCTTACATTGATTTTGATCTCTTCAATTCTCCTTATGCAAAGTACAAACTTATTTTAAACAAATGCATTTGTGTTTTTTCAAGATTTCACCAAAACATTTTATCAGTCTTGCTACTTTGCCAAAATCCCCTGCCTTGGCCCATCCATTTAAAAGTAAAATTGTAAATGGCCTACCAAAAAAATTCTTTAAAAATACTAACTAATAAATAATAAGCTCTTCATACACTAATAAAATATTTCAGATGACCCATTTAGAACAATGAAATGGAAACCTCCCATTTCTGAAGTGAAAAGCCTATTAAAATTCCATTCATTAACTCGGAAGATCACTTTAGATTGTAATTCATACTTAAGGACAAGGAGGTCATAAGGGTTTTCAAATCTCTTGATTAGCTATGAAAGATTACTTTGGATGAGTCTAAATGGCTTGACATCTCTGTCTTTCTCTTTTTATCATAATTTAAATGTAGCAATTTCCAGACACACAGAACTTAGGTCTTTGTCATTTGCTGAGGGGTGGGATGGAATTATTTATTCAGTTAGTATTATTGAAATAAAAATACTCTATCACTGAACATCTCTAAATGTTCACATTTGTTGAATGTTTCAAGCATTTATGGTTTCCCAGTGTTGGTGCTGGATCCACTGGCACAGATTGAAACCCCTTAAAGATTTAGTAGATCGTTTTGGGGGGGAGTTACCATGGCTAAAAAACAAACAAAAACGAAATGTCGTCTGCATGCAACCAACCTTGTAATGAGATCTTCTAAACTTAGGCAGGCTTTCCCTCAGATAACAGCATAGTCAATCAGCAGTAGCATATTTAAAATCTTTATAGCTTGTAGGCCTTATTAGCATGTGTGCATTGCTGTCATTGTCTTTAAGAGCTGATGATAATGCATGTCACCATGAGGCAGCAGAGAAAACTTTAGTGTTATTTCATGTTAAACATTTTTCATTTTTATTAACTTTAAAGAAAAAAAATAAAGACATTTTAAGATGTGGAAAGAAAATCTCAATGGGTCCTTAGCTTCAAGGTAAGTCTTGGGCAGAACTATGATTTAGAAAAGGTTTCTGTTTTCCTCCCTTATCATCCATCCCATGTGCACATTGTCCTTAAGCAACCTCTTGACTGTCTAGATCATATCCTGCTGTTCACATCAATATGGGTTTTAGCATTACTTCAATGGATCCTTGCTCTCACTGATAATACAGGTATTCTCTTATATAGTACAAATCCTGAAACATCTATACTTTCTCACCCTATGTTCATTCTCTAGTTTCTCCAATAAATAATTTATAAAGCATTCTGAGTGCAATGTGCACTTTTGAAGAGTGTGGCTAGATTAATGAGATCACACAGGTATTAAAGAATATAGAGATTTAACTGAGACTTTTGATGTTTGTACCTAAAGGAATTCATAATATGGGAATTTCAGACACTGTGGAAGAGCAAAAGAGGGAAATATGTTTTGCAAGGGTCCTAACTAAAGTCCCATCCTCTACAGGAAACCTTTTTCTTATTCACTCATTTTTCTGTCATGTCTGACTCCTCATGACCCCATTTGGAATTTTCTGGATAAAGGTACTGGAATAGTTTGATATTTCCTTCTCCAGTTTATTTTACAAATGTGCTTTCTTAATTCTAATGCCTTCCTTCTATTGATTAACTCTATATCCTATTTGTGCATAACTGTTTGCATGTTGTCTCTGTCATTAACTATGAGCACCTTGACAACAAGGACTGTATATTATCTTCCTTTATGTCCACAGCACTCAAGAACAGGAAGAAAGGGAGGGAAGGAAGAAAGGAGGGAAGAAGGAAGGAAAAAGCAAGGAAGGAAGGAAGGAAGGGAAGGAGGGAGGGAGAGGAGAGAGAGAAGAAGGGAGGGAGAAGAGAATAAAAGGGAAGAGAAGGGGAAAGGAGGGAGAAAAAAAAAGAAAATTTACTCCTAGTTCTTTCTGATTCTGGAGAAAGAAGGTCGAGGGGATGAAAACCCCTAAAAATAAAAGACATAGAAAATCTGACTCTTTGTTGGTTCCCTAGAATAGAAGTGATATTATTTTTTACATTAGCAAAAAGCTGATCCAGCACAATCAATTAAAATCTTTTCACTTTAAAGGCTTTGAATGAATGAATGATGGTAGAAAGGAGGATGGAAGCATCAATTAACAAAATATCTACTTTCTGAAGCAATTTCCTGATCTTGATAGCAAATATGAAACTGGTGCATAGTACCTCACTTATTCTTAGTAATTACTTATCTATTAAGGAGTAACATGAGAGTGTTCATTCATGGTGCCACCTTAAATCAAAGTCATCACTAATGGAGTCATTTGGAAGTTACTACTCACCAGAATTCTTCAGGGAATGACATGACACAGAGGAGTCATGTGTGCCAATGATGATGTTTCCCATCTCCATATCATTTTAAGATGCGGTTACATCCATATTGCTCTAGTTCCTGAGACATCTATTCAAACTGATTTTTCTTATAAAACATTTTCATATAAGATGCTGAAAGCTTATGAGATGATATTTTTAAAATAACTATGAAATATATGAATTATAGAAGAAATGCTTAGCTCAGTTATAAATAAGCAAACCCAGGATAAGCTAAGATGTATTAAAGACATGGACTCACAAGAAATTTCCCAGCTCAATACAAAACTACATATATCTATAAAAGAAATGGTCCATGTGAGAATGGAAATAGAATTCTAAGCAATAATCCTTGAAATATTAAGACATGAGTATTTCTGAAAAGAAGAATAGAACCAGATTAGCAATCAATACCTGTCTGGGGCCCAGCAGGATTTTCCATGTAGTTGATCAAGAAGTGTGAAAGAATTCTTCTAGATTTGATTTTTCTTGCACAAAATAGAAAACTCTGTGTGTGTGTGTGTGTGTGTGTGTGTGTATACACACCTATTGGATCCAACATGTATTTCAACATATTTAATATGTATTGAACTATCTGCCAGATGAGGAGGGGATGAGGGGAAAAAGGGGAAAAATTGCAACAAAAGGTTAAGCAAGGATCAATGTTGGGAAAATTACCCATGCATATTCTTTGTTAATAAAAAAGAAGAGGAAGAGAGGAGGTATGGAAGAGTGAAGCAATATCTGATAATGCTCTACATGTGCCTCTAATTCCATTCCTTTCTGCCTTTCTGCCTTCTCCAGCAATTGAATTCCTCAACCCAGTCTCTGCATTCAAAACCATCATTTTACCAATGAGGAATAGGAGACCCAGACAAATTAAGTGACATGCTGTCACATGTCATAATCATTAGAGTCAGGAAACATAGTTCTCCGACTCCAGTGACAAGACTACTGTACCTTGATATGTCCCATATAATGTTCCCCAAAATTGCTTTTGACCTTAAATCCATGATCCTATGGTCCCCTATCTATACAATGCTTCGGAAGTAGCTACCACATAGTTAAATTAGAATTTCTGGTCTCCTTTCCCAGTCAACCCCCACTTCCAAATAAAAGTGAATTAACAAGATTTATCTTATAGTGACCCCATTTTGCCAAAAACACAAGAGCAACTGTAATACGAATAGTAGCAGCCATATCCAACACTATATGACTATATTTGGTATTAAGTTTTTTGTTTGTTTTCTTGCTTGTTTGGCAAAGATATTGGAATGATTTGCCATTTCCTTGATAGCTCATTTTACAAATGAAAAAATTGAGGCGAGGAGCAATACAGTGAATAAGAGCTCCAGACTGAAGTCAGGAGGACCTGAGTTCAAATTTGGCCTAAAACACTTACTAGCTGTGCCATCCTAAACAAGTCACTTAACCCAGCTGCCTCACCAAAAACAAAACAAAATTGAGGCAGTGTTAAGTGACTTGTTTGCTGTCACACAGTTAGTTAATGTCTGAGGCTGCATTTGAACTCAGGTCTTCCTGACTTCAAATATTTCTAAACAAGAATAACAAGAGAGAGAAAGATCTATAAAACTTAATGAGATCCATCAATATGACTATATAATGAATCAATTATAAAAAATTATAAAACAAAATTTTTATCTTTTTAAATTCTACTGGGTAAGAAAATTTAATAAATCTTATGAATCACTTCCTCACCCCTTTTTTATCTTTGATAAGTAATTTATATTTATAAGTAGTTTATTTTATCAAGGACTCAGGAAGTTTCTGTTTTATGTGCCCAGCCAAAGAATAAACTACTATTTATACTGACAAAGTGATTTGTGAATTCTGGTACTTTTATGTGCCAATTTATATACTCTATTCAAGAGTCAGGAAAGATAAAAGATATTATTACCAGATGAGACAAGAATATTGTATTTCTACCTTTGTAGTTTCCCTTGACTAACAATTTTTCACAAAACAAAATGTTGTACAAAATGCAAGGTATTATGTAATAAATAGTCCTAAAACAACTCTATCCTCCCAACATTGCAATCTTTTCCCTCTAAAAAGAAAGAAAAGCTAATAAGGAAGAAAAAAGCACCAAGGAAAGGGAATATTAAGTTCTTGTTTAAATGCTGATCATCTGCAATCATTTGACCCTTTGTTTTCCCACAAGAAAAAAAATCTAAGCAAAATGTCCTAAGTGGTGCTGCATATTAAGTGACAAAGCTAGAGTCAGGAATACCTGAATTCAAATTCAGCCTTAGAAACTAGCTGTGTACAAATCAATTTAGTTTCTTCATCTATAAAATGAGCTAGAAAAAGAAATGGCAAACCACTTCAGTATCTTTGCCAATAGAACCCCAACTAGGGTCACAAAGAGTCAGACATGACTGAAACAACTGAATAACAGTAATAACAAGAAAGTAATGGCTTTCCTGATGGTATTCAAATGATGAATGAAAGAATTAGGAACAGCTGGAAGAGAAGCAACAAAAACTTATCTATTAAGTTGAGAAGCTAACTTCTCTACAGGAATATTTAATAAATATTATTTGATGATTAACTGCTTAGTTTTCCTTGGAGAGTCCAAATTCAAAGGTTCCATGAATGACATGATTAATGTGTTTATAAATACTAGTAAATGGATCAGACTTTATTATTCATTAAATTAAATAGATAAATCATTTTGCTTTAAAATTTTTTCATATTGGGTGGATCTCATTAGGCATATTAATATATTTTAAAAACAAAATCACTTTAAGCTTCACCATTTGATGGCTATTTTATGTGTTAACATACTTTAATGATCACTCACCATCTTCTCTCCATCATTATAAAAGGATAACCTTTCACAGATACTGTAAGAATCAAAGATTCCTGCAATTTTAGAGCTAAAGAGGACCCAAAAGGTGAGATTATTAATGTATTTTTAAAAGAAATCTACAACACTGGCCATCAATATTAGTTTCTAAAAAATATCAATCAATCTTTTCATGAGCCCAATGTCCTCATCCCCTGTGATAGTGAAGAATATTGTTTTGCAGGTAGTTCCAAGAAGCAGCATTTTTTGAGCTCTGGTTGTCCCTAGAAAATCTATGATGATTTTTTTTGGACACTTTCCACGCATGTATATCAGCTGAACTCTTCTTAGGACATAGTATTGGGATTAGTCATGGGGCAGACCAGGAGACAGGACATAAAATGGAAATTTTAAAAGTGTTATAAAACAATATTCCTCTGTCTTTCTATCCTAAAATATATTCCATAAAAGTACAACTTTCAAACTATTCTACTTGGAGAGAAATTATATCCCTTTGGTGAGTAAAGAGGTAGAAGAAACCATTTTTTAAAAAATGAACGAAAGACCTGTCTTTTTATAAAAAGAGAAACAAACAGGAAAACAGTGTCTAGTATTTTGGGAAATGTTGAATAGAAAATATCAGAAACTTCCATGAGGGGTTGGAAAAAGATAGGAAAATAAGTGAAAATACAAATATCTAAATAAAAAACAACTACCAATAATTAGAATTGAGATGCCTAGAATCATATGCAATCATAATGGCTTCCATAAGCCCTTTGATTTTTTTTACCAATAAAGTTGACATTCTGGAGAACAATTTGGAACTATGCTCAAAGCGATATCAAAATATGCATACTCTTGGATACAGCAGTGTCTCTACTGGGCTTATATCCCAAAGAGATCTTAAAAGAGGGAAAGGGACCCACATGTGCCAAAATGTTTGAGGTAGCCCTCTTTGTAGTGGGAAGAAACTGGAAACTTGAGTGAATGCCCATCAGTTGGAGAATGGCTGAATAAATTGTGGTATATGAATATTATGGAATATTATTGTTCTGTAAGAAACAATCAGCAGGATGATTTCAGAGAGGCCTGGAGAGACTTATATGAAACTGAGACTAAATGAAATAAGCAGAACCAGGAGATCATTATACAAAGCAGCAACAACAAGATTATACAATGATCAATTCTGATGGATGTGGCTCTCTTCAACAATGAGATGATTCAAACCAATTCCAACTGATCAATGATGAAGAAAACCATCTACACCCAGAGAGAGGACTGCAGGAACTGAGTGTGGACCACAACATAACATTTTCACTCTCTGTTGTTGCTTGCTTGCGTTTTTTCTTTCTTATTTTATTTTCCTTTTTGATCTGATTTTTCTGGTGCAGAAAGATAACCATATAACTATGTATACATATAATGGATTTAACATATATTTTACCATGTTTAACATATATCGGATTACCTGCCCTCTAAGGGAAGGGAAGTGTGTGTGTGTGGGGGGGGGGGATTTGTTACACAAGGTTTTACAAGATTCAGTGTTGAAAAATTATCCACGCATATTTTTTTTGGTTTTTGGGAAGAGGCTTTTTTACTAATTTGATTTGAACTCAGAACCTCCTGATTTCAGGGCTGGTGCTCTATCCACTGCACCACCTAGCTGCCCTCCCCATATGTTCTGAAAATAAAAATCTTTAATAAAAAAAAATAGTTGAATAGTATAATTTTGCTTGTACCTAGTAAAAGTAAGCTATTAATGTTTTAATTTTATGTAATGACTAGAAAATAGAACTGCAATAAATATATGCATCCTAAAGTTAGACTTGGATAATTCTGTACTTATCGCTGCACTGTGCATATTTTTCATTTTATAGAATTATTATGATTGTCAAAAAGTTCTGTCATGAAAAATGGTATTGTCAAATATTAATCTTCTTAACAGAAGATGTTTCCTTTATGCTATTGGTTGTTATAGGCCAAAACTCTTCTACTTAACACAAGGATTCTTACAAGGTGTTCAGTGGAATTGATAAGACAATGGTTATCTAGGTTAGCATGGTAATTAGTAGTTCTCAAGTTCAGTACTAGTACTTAGTACTTAATATAGTTCTACAAGATTTACACCCACGATAATGTAATTATAAGAGAGCACATAAATTAGGACAAACTCAGTCAGAGTCAGAGCCAGATAAGATAAGTGGACTGGAGGTGAGTTCTCGGAGCCAAGGAGAGAGAGATTCATTCCCTCCTTCACCTTTGTGGTGGCTAGAGGCTGAAGCACAAGCCCAGGGACTCAGAGCCAGATTCATTCACTTCAATTCATAGCACCATGGTGGCTGGCCCCACTGTACTTGCCCCACTGAGACCAAGGTGGGTCTGAAAGGCTCTCCAGAAATCTGGCCTGAGCCCCTGGCAAGGAAACTAGATTGTGAAGGAGATAATAAAGGATTTGAACTTTAACACCTGGCTATTCTCATGGTGATAACTCTCCTGAAAGGAAGGTTTCTCTAAGACCTCCAGAAAACTAACCAAGAATATTACAATTGGCATTCTTTGTTCAAATAGCACAGCACCTTTTTTTGATGCAGGCCAACAACTTAATCTAAATAATAGAACTTTTGGTGGTTCTATTTTGGAATAAATCCGATTTGTAGAGAAATCTTTGAATGCCTTTGCCATCTATCTTATACACTAACTTTGGAGTTCCAGGATCACAGATAACTTATTTTTGCAATTATGGTGATATATGCAATAGAATTTGCCTTTACTTTGTTTAACTCAACAGATCGAATTGTTTATCCTATCCAGTAATCTTGCTAGATAACCTACCGATATCCTTAAGTGAATTGATAATGCTTTACTGTTACATGTGAAATCACATTTCAGATATGTTGCCTTTTACAATACTATTGCTATTTTATCATTTGCTCTCTTTTTCTCACTTTACTCTGTAAAAGTTTATAAAAAGTTTCTCAGGATTCTCTAAAGTCATCTCTTCCATTATTTCCTTCTGTATCCATTACATTCATAACCATAATTTGTTTAGCCATTCTCCAATGTATAGGCACACCCTTAGTTTCCATTTCATAGAACAAGTGGCTACAAGAAAAAAAGTAGCAACAAAAAAAAAGTGCTACTATCAAGATTTTTGTAAATATAAGTCCTTTTTCCTCTTTATTGATCTCTTTTGGGTATAAGCCTAATAGTGGCAAGTTGGCCATCACTATACAGTTCAGTGACTTTTTGGTTAGAGTCCCAAACTTCATTTCAAAATGGCTGGATTAATTCCTATTTTCACCAATAATGCTTTATCCTGGCCTTTCTATGTCACCTCCAACAATTCTCATTTTCCTTTTTTGTCACATTTGAAAATCATGTAAAGTCAATTTGACAATCACATATAAAGTGATTTTTAGAGTTGTTTTAATTTTTAGTATTAAGTTGTTTTTCAATCATGTGTGATTATTCATGATCCTATTTAGAGTTTTCTTGGCAAAGATCCTGGAATGCTTTGCCAATTCTTTCTCCAGTTCATTTTACAAATGAGGAAACTGAGTCAAACAGGGTTAAGTGACTTGCCTTTTTTCAAGATTATAACAGCTAATAATTGTCTGAAGTCAGAATTGAAATCAGGAAAATGAGTCTTCCTGATTCCAGGCCCAGCATTATACCCAGTGTACCATCGAGCAGGCACTTATTAGCAATTTGGAATATTTTTTTCCATATATATAGTTTGGAATTCATCCTTTGAGCACTACCTGTTCATGTTCTTTAACTATTATGTATCTATTGGATGACTCTTATTCTTAAGTATTTGAATCAGTTCCCTGTGATTGTGGCTATGGCCAGCATCACTCTTTTACAAAGAAAAAGGTGGTAAAAAGACAAGGAATGGGAACAAAACCAGTGATTTATAACTGAAGCATTCTGTTTCAAGTCTCTCCCCTCATCCAGATGCCAGTCACTGATTGTTGTCTCTTTTCTTTTGAATTCTTTGTGAAGAATACACCTTTCAAAATGAACATTTGTTTTGTTTGCAACTATTCTCTCCTCTGCCTTAGCTTCCATAGACGTCTTCAAATCCCCTGCCTTTTCTTCTTTTGAGTTAATGTTTCTAAGCCAAGCTTTTTTTTGTGTATAAGTCAACAGTCCTATGTCCAGTTCAGATAAGAGTGAGGTTCATCTAAGGCCTACTGGCCCATTCCTTTTTTTTTCTATGTTTATAATCTCCTTTTTGAGAATGCCAATTATGAGAAATAGTAATTTTCCTCAATCTCTTCTTTCCTTTTTTATACTATGTATTCCATTTATACTCCCCTCCTAACCCTCAGAACAAAAACCAATAAATGCTTCCAGCCCTTTATTTGTACTATTTAACTTCTTCAATATCTTTTGAAAGGTGAAGGAAACAAACATTTACTAAGTGTCTATCATATAGAATGAGCAGATGAGAATAATTTGTTCCAATAGCCATGAACACGGCTGAAACAGATGCTAAGGAGAGCTTAGAACTTGATCAGACATTGAAGAAGCCAAGGTCATCCACTGCACTCTGACCCATCATCAGTTCCCCTGACTTTTTGCTGTGCTTTTGTGGATTGTTGATGTTGAGTTTTTTAAAACAAAAGATCTATGGCCTCAATAAATATTGTTGTTGTTATATTGTTGTGTCATTTCAGTCATATCTGACCCTTCATGACCCTATTTGAGGTTTTCTTGGCAAAGATACTGAAATGGTTTGCTATTTCCTTTTCCAGCTCATTTTACAGAGAAGGAAACAGGCAAATAGGTTAAGTGACTAGCCTAGGATCACACAGCCAATAGGTGTCTGAGGGCTGGTTTGAACACTGGAAAAGAACCTAGCTTCACATCAATAAATATAAACCATTCTTTTAAAAGAGAACTCTAATATACACATGATTTATTGAGGTCCAATATACCAAGAAAAACTATTTTCAACATTTTAAAAACTACGTGAACTTATAAAATTAGTTCTCATGATAAACTTGGGTAGGATTTTTTGAAAACTCTGGACAATCTTGATACACTTTCAGGATAATCTTGATGCAAAAAAAAAAAAAAAAAAAGAATAATACAGTTAATCCTCTTAATTTTCCCTTCATTTAGCAAATTTACAAAAATTTAGTTAACCGAAAGTCACTGAATTACAACAGCATGAATCAAGACTATTTTTCCCTAAATGATTGCTGATTAGAATAAATCTTCCTTTTAGAATTTAGTTTTCCCTCTACATATTTTATTATGTATTTTCTGCATTATAATCAAAGAGATAGAAAGCATATAAATCTGTTATTTAAATTTTGCCCTCTTATCTGATGTTCAAAGAATACATACTAAAAAGTACCAAGAAAACAAATGTTTGGCTCTACACCTGAAAATTTCACCTACAATTTTAAAATTCCTGTTTTGTATATTTAACTTTATCTTGCAGGAAAAAGTAATGTAGTTTCTATAAAACTGTCTACGATGCATTATACACTGTTATTAAATCCAGACATGTCCTTTCATAATTGAGGCTACAGAAATTTGGCATTATAAGAGAAATGAATAAATTATGCTCTGAAGTTACACCAATAATACTATATCTTCATTCTTTCAATAGAGTACTTTGACTTGTTGCAAAAGTTACTTTAAATAAATCATTAATTTTTAAAGAAATATTATATCTTAATAAGAATAAAAAATTAAAATATTCTCTATCTCAGAATCTTAGAAGGCTTTTAAAGTATAATCATAGAACCTGCTTCAGAAAATACTTTCAGAGCTATTTAATTCAATCTATAATGTATGGAAATCCGGGACCTAATAAACAGTTATCCAGTCTTTGCTTAAGGAATTCAAATAGGGGGAGAAGGGGATAAGGAATGGAGAAGGGAACACACATTACCTCCCTATCCCACTTTGAGATAGCTTTGTTACTTCCCAATTGCTTCCAGTTCTGCCCTGAGGAGCAAAAAGAACAAGTTTAATCCCTTTTCCACATAACAGGCTTTTCCACATATTTGACACTAGTTGTTTCTAATCTGTCTTCTCTTGAAGGAGTAAATGGATATGCTTTCCTTTCCCTTATTTATTAAATGTTTTCTATATGCAAAGCTCTGAGTCTTTTTATACAAATAGACAAGTAAAATTACCCCTGACCTCACAGAGCTCACATTCTAATGAGGAGACAACAGCCAGAAAGTTTCAGCAGCAAGTCAGATGGAAAATCCCACAGTCCTTTGAGATACAAGGATAAAGCAGAGATGTTAATGCCTCTTTTTTAATGTCATGTCCACTGACAAAATTGTACTGTTTCTGATGTGGAACCATTTGAAAATCTGGGTCTTCAATAATCAGGGCTATAGCACTTAAAGGAGAAATTGCCAGGCTACATCTCTGGAAATAAGAGTGCTAGATTGGAAGTATTACTATTCCCAAGGCAATGCAGTTTAGAATCCTGGACTACCACCACCACAGTGAGCATCAATCATGTATCATGGTTCAGGAAAGGGAATAAAGCTTGCGAGAGAGAAAGAAAAGAAAGAAAGAGAAACACACAGAGAGAGAAAGAGAGAGAGAGAGATCATATATACATACATTGATATATATAAATTTTGCAGTCACATGATTAAAGGTGATCATTAGAACCATGGGAGCTAATGTGGTAATCAAGAAATAAACAATGAGAAAAGAACAGCACTGATATAGAATTTTAGGATACACTCATTATTTAGGGGATATGTTATAGATAATAGTAGTAATAAGGAATATTCAGTAAAATAGGAAAACCAGATAGAGCAGGATCACCAGAAACCTAGAAAGGAGAGCACATTTTTATAAATTTTAACTTATTTGAGCCTTCCAACAACCCTGAGAGTTGTGTTATTATTATCTCCTATTTTATATCTTATGAAACTGAGGCAAAGTATTTAAAATCAAATTTGAATTCAGATCTTCCTGACTCAAGGCCCAATTCTCTATTCACCACTGACTTCTTCCAAGGATAAGAATACCTTGCATAGAAATAAGGAAGCTTAAATACTTTTGGGAATAAATATAATCCAATAATAACCTATCCATGTTTCTCATCCAGGCTGCGCTATTCACTTTTTCTCACTAAAACTGGAAAGTGCAAGTATTGCAGGGCTTGGAGGAAAGGCTATGGGGGAGAGACTCAGGTTTGAAGTGGAGAACCTTAAAGAGTGATATTCCAAACCAGAGAAGCAATTATGGGGATGATCCATGGCACAGGATGTGAGAATCCTGGGGAAGGGATGGTGGGGAGAGGAGGCAGAAAAGAGAGAGAAGGATTTGCTTATATAGCTGATGCAGATACTTGGTTCAGGTACCATTATACATTTTCATCCCAAGGGGAGACACCTAGGACAGCCATGGAAAGTCTGCAGTGGGAAAGCATGAAGTAGGGAAGTGATAAAGTAGTGTACTTGTGTTGGAGACAAGATCAGAAATGGAAAGGAAGGAAAGGTGCAACCCAGAGTCATTTTCATAAGCAAAGGATTTCTAGAACCCATATGCAGAGCAGACAATGCTTGCACTACTTTATCAAATGTCCCATGACCTCCTGATTTACATATCTTGTAAGGCATGTTTTGCTATTAAGTACCTGTGAGGGACGAGTGCTAGACCCCCTTCCCCAATTTAACTAATCAGAGACCTCTTCAGGTACAAAGAGAAAGCATTTATTTAATCCCTGCAGGGAGAGGTCCAGACACACACCTGGGAACCAACCCAACCCCCGCTATGTGCTCGTGAAACCTGACCAGCTTCAGCTTCTGGCTTGTCAAGGATTTAAAAAGCAAAAGACTGGAGCCTTTTCACTGGGTAGACTAAAAGGACATAACCCTCCTTGACCAATGTTGTCTGCTTTCTGTGGGTTATGTCACTTCCTGTGGGTCTGACCTTTAGAGACCATGTGGCTCCCTGCAATCCCGGGTTCCAGACCTGGGAATAGGGATTATGTGACTTAGTCTCAAACTAAGAAAACTTCATCCAGTCAGTCCCATTCATACCTGTCCCCAGTGATTCTTTGTTAGTTAGCCGCCTCAAATATCTATTGTGTATTTAGCATATTATGAGTTAATGTTTAATCAAATAGTACATATCCAGCATAAGTTGTGCCCATTTTCCCTCTTTTTTAATGTCACTTTGGTGCCTCAGTAACAGAATTCTCCCCTTCTGGTTTTATAGCTCCTATGGAGGACTCACCTCCATGTATTTAGATTGTAACAAACAATCTCAAAGAAAAACTGGCCTCTTTCTACTAATGGCAGGGCATGGGAGAAATAATTCATTTGGACCATTCTCTCTTGCCAACAGGAGCAGGCGACCATCTTATGACCACCCAGTCAGATGTCCCTGCTTTACCCCATCATGGTACGATAGCTTGTACCATGTCCCCCTGCTTAAGCTAAGGAGAAGTCTGTTCTTCTTATGACCAGTAGAGACATCTATTGCCCTGCGGACATAATATTTTGTTTATTTTAGCTTATGCATCACATGTCAGTGAATGGACTTATTCTGTATCTGGCATAGCCATTCTAGAATGTCTCCATATCTAGTTCTATAAAAAATAGGGCCTGGAAAGAGGGAACACCTCAGATTGTGAGGAAGACCTGAGGTCCACTCCATTAGAGGGACTCTAATGAAGTGCCATTGACTCAAACCTCTGTTTCAGTCTCTCTTATTGGAGGGGGGGACAATTTTAGTCACCACATCACCATCTGATTAGTGATCACCCACCATTTGGGGTCATCTAATGGCTCCACTAGGGGCCAAAGTTCTCACGTTAGAGATCACTATTCCAATACACTTATAATGTTGTACACTATGACCATCTAGAGGAATCCCTCTAGTAAGCTGCCCCAGAGCCTAGCACAATGCCCTAAGCTTAATAGAGTATAATAAGCCTTTTTTTGATGGATTGAAATATTGATTGATTGTTTTTCTAGGGCTTTAAATTAGATATTTCCCAAGGGTCTACTCCTGATTCTTTTTTTCTTTTATCTACAACTCTCTTCTTTAATGACCATATTCAGTCTTGGAGCTTCATTTATCAGTGTTATAGAGATGACTTCCAATTCTACATTTTTACCCCGGGTTCTTCCCAGAACTCAAGTATTATTTTCCCATTTGCCTGTGGTAGAGGGCCAGTTTTGAATAAGTCCATGAACAAGAAGAGTCTGGTCCAGGTATTGCTTGAAATCTGCTCTCTCTAAGGACTGAACAATTTGAGGCATTGGCTCACTATCTTCTTACTAATGAATGAAAGACATACGCTAGATAAAGTTAGGATAATCTTGATGGAAAATGCATGTGACAGGAACAAGGCAATACAACTATGCTATTTATAAGTTTGTTTTGACAAATACCTTGCCATTGATAATTTCTGCTAGTTACAACTGTTTTGACAAATACCTGGCTATTGATAATTTCTTTTATTATCGACTCTGTTATGATAGATATCTTCTTATTGCTAGTTAAAGTGAATTGAAATATCAAAGTATGGTAAATTAACCCTGGAAAGTATATAGCATCACCTAGTTGGTGTTAATATAACACTAGTTTATATTCCCTGGAGCTCAGATTAATAAATGGAGATTGCAAAGCATATCTTACTCCTGGCCTCTGACATTCATTTCAGATTCACACTCTCAGTTTTCACTAGAGCGGGATTCCAACAGCCTGCTATATATCTTATCAAGATATCCCACTGGCATCTCACATTCAGTCTGTCCAAAACTGGATTTATCATCCTCTTCTAATCTTCCCTTTGCTTTAATTCTGTATTTCTCTTGAGAGCATTCCAGCTTCCCAGTTACCCATAGTTCCATCCTTGAAATCATCTTGTATGTTTTCCTCCCCCTTATTTCTCATAGGTGGCATAGTAAATAGAGTGCCAGACCTAGAATCAGGAAGAGCTGAGTTCAAACCTGACCTCAGACATTTATTAGCTGGGTGATCCTGAGCACGTCATTTATTCCTGTTTGCCCCAGTTTCCTCATCTGTAAAATGAGTTGGAGAAGGAAATAGAAGATCATTCCAGTATCTTTGCAAACCCCAAATTTGTTGGACACTACTGAAAACAACTAAACAGCAAGAACAAATCACTTACAAAGTCTTCTCCTTTCTACATATATAACATCTCTTCTACCTTCCTCCTTTCCTTTCTCACTGCAACTACTCTAGTTGGAGTCCCCATCTCTTCTTATTGAAACTATTTTTATAGACTTCTTCTAACTAATGTCCTTCACTCTATGCCTTTTTGACCTATCCACATTAACATGATTCAAGTAACCATTCTAATGTACCACTCAGAATTTTTCTATTCAAAAACCTACAGTATTTTCTCTATGGCCTTCAAAATAAAACAAAAACTTCATATCCTGACAATCAAGTTCATCCCTAATTTGACTTTATTCTATCCTTTTGGGACCTTTTGGAACCTATCTCATCCTATTGCTTTTTCTTTTTCTTTTTCTTTTCTTTTTTTTTTTTAACTAAGCCAAATCAGACTATTCTCTCTTTTGTTCTTTTTTCTCCTCCATGCCTTTTGTCAAATAATGTTCTATGCACAAAAAAGATTTCTCCATGCCTTTTCTCAAATAATGTTCCATGCAAAAAAAAAAGATTTCTCTGCCTGCTCCAATGTACATCCACTCTTTTTTGTCCTTTCAGCTTTTAGATTTTTGTAAGCAAGGCCTATGCAGAACTTACTTTTATATTCCCTGCTCTTAGCATGAAGTCTTAACAAAGTATAGATACTTTAAATATTGAATTAATTTCATATCAACATAGGAAATATTTAGTTTTCTTCTCTTAAAATCAAATATTTTAAAAATTATTCTTCTTCTTGGGACTTTTGTGGAAAATTGCTACTGGCAATTAAAATATGAAGCATCATGATACTGCTTAATAAAACAGAAGTCAAATAACTCTTCACTATAGTTTTTTAGGTTTAGAAAATTACATATAATTCTGATGGGTGGTAATGTTGTGCATTTAATATCTATAAATATTCAGGAAAAGGAATATATTTGGATCTCATGAATAATATAAAGCATATAGCATATACTTAAAATTACAAAAAATAGGATTTCCAGCATATAATTAAATTAACAGTGGAGTACATAATATACCAGGGCTTTCAAGATTTTCATTCTTTCTATACAAGCTCTGGTGTTGGCTTATAGATGTTGCCTTAATTTACAATCTTTTGATTTTTCTTGTAAAATCTTAAGAGTTTTCATAAACTTCCCTCACTTTCAACCCAGCAGTCCACTACCACTACAACACATCAACTGAAGTTAGCCATGACTCTCTAAAAAGAAGATCCTCTAAATACTTCTGATTGGTTTCTTCTGAGACAGAAGAACTCAGGAATAATTTCATCCTGCTTTACTTACAAACAAATACATACCTAAACAAATACATAAATGAATAAACAAATCCTTCCCAGAATTAATGGAACAAATTTTACAGCTATTGAGAAGCTATTAATGAAAGGTATCAGAAGTAATGATGACAGCTAAAATCATCTTATTTGCATGATAGCACCGTAGTATCTGATATGATGAATGGGATAAAAGGTAAAATGGAACCTGCGATTTCACTAGAATAGAGCATTCTCAAAGAGACTTCTGCCTCCACAGGCTGGATAAAGCCACTACCACTAAAGACTGGATGAGGAAGGATCACCACTTGCTTTGTAATTTATCATCTTAAAGAATTGCCTAGAACAGTGATGTCAAATTTCAAAGAAAACAGGAGTCTGAGGGCAATCCATTGACTTAGTTTTAAAATGTGATACTTCTATATTTATCATATTTTAATTTATTTTGTTATATATGTCACAACTACAATCTGGTTGGGGCCACAATTGCCACATGTGGCCACTAGGTAGCATATTTGATATCTCAGAGTATAATTAACTTGTCTAAGCTCACATAATCAATATGCTTCTGAGGTCTTCTTGGATCCAAGAATGGTTCTTTATATCCTATTCCATACTGCCTCTCTAGGGTACTAAGTAAGAAAGTGAAAATTATGCCTGAGGAAATCAAGTCAAGTAAGAGTAGCTAGACTGAACCAATTACACACATAGGAAATCATCTTTGGGGGAGGGAAGTGGATATAATTTTGAACATTCTGAAGTAGGTATTTTCAACATATATTTCACAGGGTCATAGATAACAAGCCATCAGGGCCTTAGAAATCATGGTGTCCAGCTTCCTTTATAATAGATGAGAAAATCAAAGATTAAATAAGGCCAGTATTTTGCTCAAGGTCACACAGGCTGCGTGCTCCCCAGGTAGAATCTAAATACAAGTTCCTGACTCCATTATGTCTTGCCATTATGTCACGCTGCCTAGAGGAAGATAAAAACAGCTAGACAAAAGTAATGAACCATATCATTATCAAATAGAGTAATCAAAATGATATTAACAGTTATTGTTCTTTTTTATTAATTATTTTATCTCAAAAACATTTACATAAGACTGATCAGAACACATACAGAGTGACTCCTCTATGTAACTGTTAGAAGGAAAAAGACAGACTTCATAAGTTATATTCTATACCAGATGATTTCTTTATGGTCAATTGCCTGAGAGTTGTAGAAAATACAAGACCCTTGTGTATTTATTGCTTGTTAATTTAAAAATTGCATTTCACTCATTACATCAAAAATTTCTTTCAACAAATGTTATACCAAATAATAATTCCATTAAGATCAGATAGGGAACCAAAACTGTTCACTGCTGTCATAAAGAATGTCCTATGTAGAATCCAAATTGGAGAAGAGCTAAAGGGATTCAGTCACAAAAATAAAATGGACCAGAAGGGGAACTTGAGCTCACTGTTTCCTAAGTCAGTTCTTGATCCCCTATGCCATACTGCTTCTATCTACATGTATTCCTATAACCATAGTTATAATAACAATACTCATTGCAACTAGAGAAATAGCATTGCATAGTGGGCAGAGATCCAGTCTTGGAGGCTTTTACTCAGGGAATTCTAGATCTAGTTCTACCTGACACATAATGACTGTGTGACTATAGGCAAGTTGCTTAATCTTGTAGCACTCCTCAACAATTCTCTAAGTTGCATGTGCATTGCCAATCTGAATCAGTGGATAGAGTTTTCATATCAGTAACTTATCACAAGGATGAAAACACAAGTTTGGAAATTTTTATTTACAGACCTATATGCATGGAGGGTGCTACAGATGGAAAGTGACCTATTTCCAGAAATGAGTAAGAAAAAAATACTGCATTGTGTGGTCATTGTGCACTCTTCTCATGGCCAAAGAAATTCATTTTTAAGTATATTGTAGTCTCCCAGTATTGTTCTAGATCTATACGTCATGAAACAATACAATCTCAATACAATTACACACAGCTCAAAGTCAGTGAAATGACACATGGCACTTGAAAATAGGTTGGCATGTATTATCAAAGATGGCTTAATTTTTGAAGAGAAGTGAATGAGACAGCATTAAGAATGTGTTTGTCTGGAAAGCAGGTGCATCAGTTAGCCATATGAAAAGAGAGTGAGAGAGAAAATGGACAGACTGAGTGCTAATCTTTGAGATCCATCCAGAAATTGGGTGTATCTTCTACAAAATATTGACTTAAAGAAATGGATACAAATTGTACAGGATGAGATATTATTAAGGGATTATAAATGTATCAATTGATTGAATAACCACACCAGTGAGATTATGGATCTATTTAACATATTTTTATATCAAATGTACTAGACTGTTTTATGGAATAAATTCAAAGATTCACTTAAGTTCCTGCTCTCTAGGAGCTTAAAATCTCATAGGATTAATAATGCATGTATACAATTATAAGGTAAATTAGAGCATTGTACAGTAATATGAGCCACAAAAGAATTTTTAAAATTTATAAAGAGCTTAAGATAAACTAGTTTAAAAAAAACACTTCATGTTTATAGAGTACTTTAAGATTTCCACTATGCTTAAATATATATTTACACACACATATATATGTATACATATAATTGCATTTAATCTTCAGAATAGACCTTTGAAATAGTCAAACAATGAAGACATTATACTCATTTTAGAAAAAAGAAAGGATACTAAAAGAGTTTGAGTGAATTGTTCAAGAATTTGGGGGAAAAAGTTTCATAAAAAAGAAGATATTTGAACTAGATCAAAAGGATGCATAGGTAGCACTTCAACAAATAGAATAGAAAGAGAGGACATGTTAAGTGTCATCAATATCATGAACATAAGAAAAGAAAGAAGAATGCAATGCGTGTTCAGTAAGTAGTTCAGTTTGTGTGAAGCATAAAGTGCATAAGGGAATTGAATGTGAGATGATAGTCTATAATCAGAAGTACAAGAATCCTGATGTTTACTGAATTTCACATTTTACTTTTCCCTTCCTTAGAAGGAACATGCATGCTTTCAAAAAGCAATAAATTAGGACAGAAGTTAGCACTCCTGTCTGACCCGATTTCTACCAAAAGACTACAGGTATCTGACAGTCCTAGTGATTATCATGCTAATAATATCACACCACTTTAAAGTTTGCCAAATACAAAACATTGGAAAATTAATTGTGCAGATCAGAAGGAGAAATTAACCTATGTATAATTTATAAATAAATAAATAAATAAATATATATATATATATATATATATATATATATATATATATATATATATATATATATATATATATATATATGTTAGGATTACCAGGTGAGAACTCAGGTTGTCTGGACAGTGACAAGGTGAGAACTCAGGTTGACTTGACAGTTCTCTGGCTCAGACCTTTGGTTTGGGCCTTTAAAGGGAGTTTACACCTTAGGAATTCTAGAAGGAGCAAGCTCATTGGTTGAAGTGGTTCTTCCCAGAAGCCCTTGCATTATCCCACGCCCATTCTCTAGGAGGATAAAAAGAGGCAACATTGAGCCTGGAGAGCAGTCTGGACTGGGGAAGGCCAAGAGCTGGAGGAGATTCAGAGCCAGGATTCAGGAAGAAGAAGAGGCTGGCTGGAGGCTCCAGAAGCCTCCCAAGAAACCTGCTCATAGAGGAAAAAATTATACAGAAAAGAAACCTCCTCCCAGAAAAGGATTACAACTGAGAGACAATCAGAATATTACATTGTTGTGTATTTTATATATATATATATATATATATATGTATATATATATATATGTGTGTATATATATATATATATATATATATATATATATATGTATATATATATACACATACATACAGAGAGAGAGAGAGAGCGCCCCAGGCTAAGTACTGTGGAGATGCAAAGTTTAGATAAAGCATGGCCCCTATACTCAAAGAACATAGGGTCTAGTAGCTACATGAGATTAATATGGATAATTATCATGTAATTCCATATATATAATAAATATTAGAGAAGTGCACAAACAAAAATAGCATAAGAGGTCTGAAGAGGAAGGTCCTTATCAGCCAGAAAGATAAAAGAAGTTTTCCTATAGAAGGTGCCAGTTAAGTTATAAAGAAGAAGAAGGGATTCAACATACAAAAACAACAACAAAATGAAATAAGGGAAGGAAGGAAGGAAGGAAGGAAGGAAGGAAGGAAGGAAGGAAGGAAGGAAGGAAGGAAGGAAGGAAGGAAGGAAGGAAGGAAGGAAGGAAGGAAGGAAGGAAGGAAGGAAGGAAGGAAGGAAGGAAGGAAGGAAGGAAGGAAGGAAGGAAGGAAGGAAGGAAGGAAGGGAAGGAAAGAGGGAGGAAGGGAGGAAGGGAAGGAAAGAGGGAGAAAAGAAAGAGAGGAAGGGAAGAAGTGTAAATTCCAGACTAGCTCCCTGATGGCCTCAGGATCAGCCAGAGTCAGGATAAGCAAAAGTCCTTGGTCTTTAGGGGGAGATGTGAAGGACTTGGACAAAATTTCCAGAAGTTTTGCTAAGGATCCCTTCTTGATTCTAGAGTCCAGAATCTCCACCCTTTTCTCCTCCTCATCCAGAGGCCAAATTAAGTTTTCTCTCTCTCTCACTCTACCCCCTAATCCTTACCTACAATTCTCTTAATCCCAAGAATTGAGCCAGCATTAACTGAGAGAAGAGAAATTCCAAACATATGCTAATAGTTATTGTCCAATAGGTAATTAGCCTTAAGTGCTTTACAAGGAAGGGAGGGAGGAAGAAAGCATTGGAAGAAGGAAGGAAGGAACCAGAGTAGACAGGGAGGAAGGGAGAAAGAAAAAGAGGAAGGGAAAGAGGAAAGAAAAGAGGAAGGGGAAGAAAAGAAGTCAGAGGGAGGAAAGAAAGAGAGTGAGGAAAGTGGAGGAAAGAAAAGGAAAAAAAATTATTAAATACCTACTATATCTAGCAATGTACCAAGCATCTTACAAATATTATCTAATTTGATCCCCACAACAACCCTTGAAGGTAAGTGATGCTAACAAGTGGAGTAAGTGAAGCAGACAGAGGTTAAGTGACTTGTCCAGAGTAACACAGCTAGTAAGTATCTGAGGCCATATTTGAAATTCAAATCTTTCTGAAGTCCCCCATGCTCTATCCACTGTGCCACCTAGTTGAATCTCAAAAGATTGACATGAATTTGTAGATGCCAAATGTCTGAGAGTAGTTTAAACTTGATTCAACAAGATTTTTGAAGAGTGAAATGACATAATCAGGTCTAAAGATGATAGCATTAGTGTCATGAAAGTTAAATTTGGAGTGAGGAAAGATTAATGGTGGAAAGGTCCATAAGGAAGAGTGGAAATAAATTAAGTTTGAAACTTCAGGATGCAAGGATTAAAAGAGAATTTTTTTTAACTCCCAGTTAAGATGCAATGAAAAAGGTCATACAAGAGCCAAATTCTCCCACACAAATGCCAGAAAATATAGGAAAAAGAACCCAGATGGAAATACTAATTTTTAAAAATGAAGAAGTTCTGCCATTCATTCTAAATTAGAAATGTGGAATCTATAGCAGAAAACTCCTCTAAAGAAACAAAAAAGATGAACAGATTTTGGAAAATAAAAATACTGAAATGAAAAACAATCTGGCAAAAGATAAATGGAGGCAATAATATTAAAAGAACAAGTGATCTCTATACAAGCCAAAATAATTAACTCCAAAGACAGGATCCACAAAGGAAATGGTGTCCCAAAAGAACATGAGAAATCACAAAGCACAAAAACTATGCTGGAAGAAATAATACAAGAAAATTTCCTGGAACTTCTAAATACAGAAGAAAAGCATCCATTGAAGGAACTCACAAATAGATTCTGGGGGAAAAAATCTATACCTCAAACTTCAAAACACATAGGGTATCAATTTGAATAAAAAGACAAAAAATATTGTATTCATCTAGAATAAAGATTTTCAAATATGATGAAAGTAAAATGAAATGACAAATACTATTCTATACTCATGAGAAGTAAGTTATATGTTAGTCAAGCACAACCCAAGATGGCATATTCTTCAAAGATGAGTCTACACATCAAGGAAAAATATGGGCATTGATCAAAACCAGAGGTATTAGAAGAATGTCAACACAATACAACATAACAACAAATGCAAGCAGAATATGCATCTTGCAATGAAACTAAATAACAGGAAAAGTCAAATATTTCAAAGGAGAAAACAGGTAATAAATTATATTGCCCAATATTTAGAGGTAATTTTTTTAATAAGAAAAAATGATAGTTGGCACCTAGAAAGGTATAGGGAGATGATCCCAATTAACTGCTGAACCTTGTTGATACTATCTCTACAACATCTTTAGTTACTCTTTCTACCTGCATTTAGGATTATCACTCAGTGACTAATGATGTCAAACTCAAATCCTGGGTCTGTATGCTGTATACAAATTAACATTTTCTATGTTGCAATGTATTTTTATATATTTTGTTAAACATTTCCTGAAGAAGAAGCTGGCAAACCATTTTAGTATCTTTGGCAAGAAAACCCCAAATCGGATCACAAAGAGTCAGAAATGACTGAACAATGATTGATAACAACAAATAAAATTTTTCCAATAACATTTAACGTGGTTTTTGCAGCACAAGATATGACCCTAACCATGCTTTCTGCTTCCAGAATTTAAAGAAATGGGAAAAAAAAAAAAGGAAACAAACCAAGAAAAAACAGATTATCATGGATGGAAAAAGTTTAAGAGGTCCTGCCCTCCACCACTAGAATTAAATTGTATCAAGATTTAAATGAAGCCTAAATAAACACCTTTAGAAAAGCAGAGTCCTAAATTAGCAAGGAGGCGTGCTAAATCTAGAAGTAATTCCCTTCCTACACACTAATAATTTATAGACAGCAAAAGAGGTTCTCTATGAAACCTCGCCTCATAGCACTCTCTACCCTGGATCATTCATGAATCCAGATCTGAGGCTGCAGGCCAATTATATCTGACAATAGCTGGTACCTACGAGATAACAAGAGAATCAGAGAATAAATTATTCAGAGTAGTAGCAAGTCATATCAGAGGTACCTGGACTATTAAACCAGTGACTACTCACATTGCCCACAAGTTGCTGCTGCTCAAGATACAATACTATATTTGTCAAAGGATGTCCTCAGTATAGGGCATGTAAGGTATAATATATGTAATTCTACTAAGTGCAAAAATTGAATGTAGCATAAATATGTTTCAGAACATAACTAGAATTACTCAGTATATTTTTCAGGAACTAATTTTTTTTTTTAGCTTGGAGGAAAATGAATTAGAGATAACAAAAAGTCTCTCTCCCTACCCCCACCTTCAGCATGCATGCCTGCTATAGGACTTCACTCTAGATAAAATGATTTATATAGAGGAGGAAATTAGAAAGGCCCATCGCAGAAGACTGAGGACTGGAAGTAGTACTAAAATGCAAGAAGCTATAGTTTTTAAAGAAGAAAATCACTACTTCTGTTTTGTTCATTTTGTTCAGATCCCAGTAAGGGCAAGATTATGAGTCACAAGAACCCTGGTTATGGGGTTCTACCAGAAGGAAAAAGGCTCCCTCTCTTGACATTTCCTAATTTCAGGTGTGAGCCATTTGTATATTCTATACAGTATAAATAAAACCTGTTCTATATTTAATGTTCTATCAGCCTAAATGCTTAGAAGGAGGGAAGAGTTGGTCGCTACTCTTACAGGAGAGTGCCATTTATCTCACTTTTCTGGCTACCTAAGTAGAAACAAATAGGTCAGATGTTTCAATTACCAAATTCTTTCTGATATTTATCCCAGTGGACAAATGGATAATTGTGAAAGGTCCCCAAAGAAACTTCATATCAGGAAGTAGCCTGGAATATGAGTTACAAATCAAGGATGATAATTGCATCTCATTTTAAAAATACTTTGATATGGCATTGTCATTTATTCCTCAATATAACTTTCACTAGAAAGAGGGAGAAAAAGAGGAAGGCAGAGTTCCAGTAAAGGAAAGAGAAAGAAAAAAGACAAAAAGGAGAAAAAAGGGAAAAAAAGAGAAACTAAGGGGTAACAAGTAATAAATATGTGTATTGCCCATAACCATGATGCCTTTATAAGGCAAGTAAAACTCAATAAGATTAGAATAAAAGACTTAAATGTATTAAATATATTCTTGAGGATTTGGCCTAGAAATTGGTTGATTTTTTTTTAAAAGAAAAAGTACTATTTCAGCTACATGTAAGTAGAGCAACAATGGCATTCAGCCTTGTTAATCACTGATATGTATTCCCTAGTGAGATCCTAAGGGATACAATCCAACCATGCTATCCTATTAAAATAAATTAAATATAGAATGCATGGTATATTGCATGCTGGATGATTTTTAAGCCAGTTTTTTTTTAATCTTCAAAAAACTGCTATAGATAAAATCAAGTTTTCTGATACATTTCAAATGTAACTTGTTCTGAACATTAGCTTCTGTTCTGCTGTAGGTTTCCTCTCTGCTGTGTCATCTCCCAGTATAGTGTTTAACAGAGTAGGTCCTCAATAAAAATTGTTGTTCTTTGAATGATTCTATAAAAAAATTTTTTTCAAAAAAATATTAAGGTTAATGAGTATTTAGTATGTAAGTAGAAGAGAGTATGTAAAAAATGAGCAAGAAAAAAAAAAAAAAAAGAGGCAGTTACTCTAGGAACCCAAAAGCAGTTACTATGGGAATAGAGAAGACCAGGATTCATCTACAAAGAAGGATACTGAAGCAAAAAAAGCTTCTCCTATTTTTAAAGAGTAATATCAAATGATCATCTGCTCAAAAAGAGTTCAAAGAAGAACTCAAAAAAAAAACTTTAACAACTAAGAGAGATTAAAGGAAAAATTATGCCCCCAAAAAGAACAAGACAAATAAGAAGATATTCTTGATCTCATAACTTCAATGACTTCCCCTTGACCAATTTTAATTTTCAAGGAGTCATTTTCTTCTTTAAAATTCTGGATCTCTATTCCTACAGGAATATCATAGCCAAATTCTGAAACCCCCATGTCAAGGAGAAAATATTACAAGCAACAACAACAACAAAAAAAAAAAATTCAAATACGGCAGAACCACAAGACCCAGAAGTAGCTACACTAAAAGACCACCAATTTTGGAACACTTTATATCAAAAAGCAAAAGAACTTGGCATTGTGGTTAAAAATATCATACCCAGAGAAATACCCTGAATGAAAAATAATGGATATACAATAAATTTCCAGGTTTCCAGAAACATCAAAATTTAATAGAAAATTTGACATATAAAATCCAAAAGAAATATAAGGTAAACATAAAAGACTAATTACAAGGGACTTAATAAGAAAAGACTGCTTAGTTTTTATATATGGAAATATAAGCTGTTATTTCTATGATTGTCATCAGTAATTGGGGAGTTTAAAAGATTTGAAAGATGGTAGAACTGAATATTATGTGTTTCTAAAAAGCAAAGCTGTTTAGGAAAAGATAAAAAGAATAATTATCTTGTACAAATGAGGTATGAGAGGAAGAACTGATATAGAGGTATTAGATGGGGGAGGAGGGCTGGTAGTTTCAGAACCTATTCTCATTGGTAATGGAATAAAGAGGGCACTTGGGATAGATGGGTAGTTTGAAAGGCAGGCAGACAGACAGATAGATGTGTAGGTAGGTAGATATAGATAGATATAAAAATCTAAATTCAGAGAGAAAAAGTCAGGGAATGAGAAGGAAGGGAGGGGATAAGGGATGGATTTTTAGAGGGCACCTACAGATCTGAGTTAGAGAACTATATAGAGAGAGAGAAAGAAAGAGAGAGAGAGAGAGAGAGAGAGAGAGAGAGAGAGAGAGAGAGAGAGAGAGAGAGAGAGAGAGAGAGAAAGAGAGACTGGAATCAGTCTTCTAAATTTGTAATGAAATAAGGGTGAGAGATAGGAGGGGGTATAGAAAGACATGTATATTAATGGGAATGGGATAAAAAGAAAATCAGAGGAAAAATGGAAATAAGTACAGTATCTTTTTTATATGTGTGTATATAAATGAATATATAAATGAATATGAATATATATATGCATACTTAATTGTAAACTTCGAGGGGAGGGAAATAAAGGAGTATATAAAGAGAGCAGAGAACAAAAGAAAACCTATAAGGAAGAAAATAAAAAATGGACAGCTCAGAACACAATGTATAGTATTTATTATATAGGCTTTCTTGACATGGAAGTTTATTGCATTATATTTTGAATCCTCTCATGTTCTGATGTGCATGTAGCAACTTTTTTCTTTTATTATTTTGTATTCAAATTTATAAACAAATTTATAAACGTATTATAGTTAATGAGTACTTAATATGTAGGTAGAAGAGAGTATGTCCTAGCCTTTAAAACATATATTTTAGATACTTTATCCTTAATGAGTTTCTTCCTTCAGTAAAGATTAATACTAAAAATCTTTCACTCCAGTATTAAAGCAAATATAGAATAAGACTCATCCAGCAACACAGAAACTTGTAATATATAAAATGTTATTTTAAGTAGAATACATCCTTTCTTGAAATGGTATATCAAAAAATATCCTTTTTCTTTTTATTGCTTTTTTCATGACATGGCTACTTGGGAAATATATTTTGTATGATTTCATATGTATAATGGGTATAGTATTTCCTCATTTCTCAACTGGGAGAAAGAAAGAGGAAGGAAGAAAATTTGGAACTGAATTTTTTTTTAATTTAAAAAACTGTAAAACAATTTGAAATTATGCAAATAAAGCTACTAAATGCCCATCTTAAAAGTATTCAAACATTTTATGCAAAAAATGCACAAGTGTATTTTGCATCATTCACTGAATGACAGCACTATCAACTATGAAGAGGATTCACATTTTCACCATTTTGTCAGCTTTGTCTAATGCCCTTTAAATTAGTTGCAATTTGATTTTTTAAAAAAAGTTCTTGCTATAATTAAAAATGGCAAATGGTAAAGAGCCATGGATTAAGTTACATTAAGTTACTTCTTTTTAAATCTTTGAAAGTGATCTGATACCCAGTAGGATTGATAGAGGTTCTTTCTGGGCATTAATTTTTATGTCCCAGAATCCCAATATCTTACCTAATTCAGGAGTGCAACCTAATGATGGTAGGATAAACACAAATTAAATAATATCCACATTTTTTCCAAGGAATTTCTAGAAATGTAGCTCATGTATTTTATCATTTTCAAAAAATTTTTGTTCTACATAAAATGTGATTTAACAGTCCTGGTGTAAAATTGATTGATAATGATGCCAAAAGTCATTATGACAACCTAGAACATAACTCCTCAGACCAACTGAATTTAATTGACAATGCTATCTCCTGAAATGAAAATCAAACAAAATTCTAATTACATACTCTTTGTTGTGTCAGGTGCTAATACTGTTGGAATTTCTAGAGAAAGTAGAGGTTATGGTTCTTACCCTCTCTCCTACTAGTGGCATCTAACTCTGCAAAGAAATCACACTGATGACTCAAGAATTATTTTTTTCTATACACTCATTAATTTTTGCTGACCCAGAGATTCCATTTAACACTGAAGGACATGCCAAACTCTAAAATACTAAAGAAGCACAAGTACCTACTCTCACTCCCACCCTTGTGACTTTTTCAAAGTCTTAACCTTTCTCGCCTTTGCTTCCCCCTACATATCTCCCATTTCATCTGAGCTTCCTCTTTCATTCTATCCAAGTTTGCCTATGGGCATTAAATCAATACTTGCTTCCAAATTGTCAGTTCTGCCTAGAACAGCCTCCTATTTCCTATCCTTCAAGGCACTGCCCTCTCCTCATTTCAAAATCAACTTAAATCCCCTATCTTTCAAAGTGCCTATCTTGATTAGCAGAGATAAGTATTGTTATTAGTCTCTTAAGTTTTTTCCCTGCTTTGCTTATCACAATAAAGAGGAAATGTTCTAGGCAAAGTCACTTAACCCTAATTGCCTCACCAAAATAATAATGAGGAAATGTGAAAATACAAAAAAAAAAAAAAAAGAAAGAAAAGTAGGAGGAAATAAAATAGGTGATTTAATTCAACAAACAACAAATTCAATTCTGAGAACATTTATCAGAGCCCCAGACACTTGCTATCTATGTGATCCTGGACAAGTAACCTTTGTTTGCCTCAGTTTCTCAACTGCAAAATGAAGATAATTACAACACATACCTTGCATGTTGTGAGGATCAACAATGTCTGGTGCATAATGGATTCTATATAAATACTCATTCCCTTCCCTTTTCTCCTAATAGGATGCGATTTGATAAAATTGTTACCTTCTAGGAGGAACAAGATAAAGCTGTTAGTCTGAAGGAGCTTATATTATACTATGAAGATAAACCATGAATAAAAATGACTAAAATACAGCAAGTCTCCTCTAATAAAGACCTTATTTCTCCAAATATATACTGAGTATAGAAATGAATCAAATTTATAAATACAAGAACCATTTCCTAATTGGCAGATAGTTAAAGGATATGAACAGGTAGCTTTCAGAAAAAAGAAATCTAATCATTTGAAAAGAAGGTTTTAAATCACTACTGATTATAGGAATGAATATTAAAGCAATTCTGAAGTACTATCTTACACCTATCAGAAATGATGTGTTAGAAGAAATGAGGGAAAATAGGTACACTAATGAATTGTTGGTGAAATTGTGAACTGATCCAACCATTCTAGAAAAAAATTGGGAATCATGCTTCAAAGGCTATAAAACTGGGCATACACTTTGATATAGCAATATGACTATGAGTTTGTATCCCCCAAAAAATATTTTTTAAAGAAAAAGGACCTATGTATTTTTTTAAAATGTTTATACCAACTCTTTTGTGGTGGGAAAAATTTGGACATCAAGATGATGTTCATCAATTGGGGAATGGGTAAACAAATTGTGGAATATGATTATGCTGGGGCACTATTGTGCAATAGGAAACGATAAGGGGGTAGCTTCAGAAAAATATGACCACACCTGATGAAGTAATGCAAAGTGAAGAAAAACTGGGAATCACTGTGCATAGTAATAGCAATGATATGATGACGATCAACGGTGAAAGATTTGTGACCACTCTAATCAATGCAATGATCTAAGACAATTTCAAGGGACTCGTGATGAAAAAATGGTATCCAAAGAGAGAACTGACTAATTCAGATGGCAAATTGAATATAGTTTTCTCACTTTCTTTTTATTTCTTACTTTTCAAAAATATGACTAATATAGAAGTGTTTTGAATGATTTCATATGTATATATACACACATATATATATACATATATATGTGTGTATATATAGATATAGATTACACACACCACCTTCTCAGTAGGTAGAGGGAGAGTGAATGAGAGAATTTAGAACTTGAAATTAAAGAAAAGAATGATTAAATAATTTTTTTTAAAATACAAAAAAAAATTTATTTGGGCCTTGGTAAGCATCTAGAGTAAAGAAGAAATGGCAAACCATCCAATGTTTTTGGAAAAAAAAACCAAATGGGGTCACAAAAAGTCAGATTTGATTGAAATAACTGAACAATAAACAACTAGGAAATAAAGTTATCCCTACTGTCAGGCTTTAAGGTCTTCATAACAAGGAAATGGTCTATAGGAAAGCAAAAAAACTTTCTAAAACACAAGCATCCTCCCCAGGAATCTGACATGATTCAACAGCTATCTTCTACAAAAGAATTTGTTCTCTTATATTAAGTCCAAAAGGGTTCCTTCAAATTCCATTATTTAATAACCTGAATCACTTTGTAAATTATCTGTGGAGTGCAATGGAGCAGAAAGAAGGAAGAACTTTAATATAAAAAAAAGAACTTCTCAAGCTTTTAGAGCATGAAATGAACAAGCTTAAAGCCCCTGAGAATGATATTTTTAGGTTTGGATTGCATGGCAGAATACCAGCTCCTATAAAGTTTGTAAGTCTCACAATATTAGCATATATATCTCTAAAAGTATAGAATATAGCTTCAGGTTAGTACTAATGCTTTGAAAATCTATATTTTGTGTTTGCAAGGGGAAAATCCTATCATTTTTAAGTCCAGCAATAAAGTAAAAACAAAAAAGAATACTTAATTGGACCTGGGATCTCATCAATTTGAATGTTCCTTCCAACAATGCAAATTGCAACCTATTCATACCTACCCATTCCGGGCTGGTCTTGTCCTCATCCTACCAAAAGTTTTCCAAATATAATTCTCCCAACCTGCTTTCTTCTAACACAAGATATCAACAGAGCATTGAGACTGTACCTATAACCTACTATCCCTCTATTATCCTCAAATGACCAGCTCATCTTCTCTTCCTATTATGTAACTTCTTGATAACATCATTTACTCTTGTTCTTCTTTGATATTACAGCCTGCTCCCACCCACATATAAAAAGGTATCTCCATTATCCTCTGTACAATATTCATCTTCACTTCTTCAGACACTGCTGTATTTAATGTCACTTTCATACAGGAACACTGACAGATTGATAATATTAAAAAGATAGGCCTTTGCCTTTATGGGAAGTCTGAACTCATTAAAGAATATTTGTAATTTTCTGGAAATAGTTCAGCCTACTCTGCTCTGTCTGTTAAATTTTGATCCTAATTTGTTTTCTGTCTGTACTGTCTGCTACCAATATACATAATGATGCAAATAGGTTATCCACATATAGTAATGTGGGTGATTCTTCATCTATTTAATCTTTCCTATGTGGATGATCACATCAAATTCAATTGAATGATCACAAAGTTCTTTTGGGGGGTTCTTTACTGTTCTAGGGCTTTATGCAAACTGAAGAATGTCATCTACAAACAGAAACATCTGTAGAACCTCATCTTCTACAGAGTGAATTAGTCATGTCTCACTTGTTGCAACCCCTTTGGGGGTATTCTTGGCAGAGATTCCGGAGTGGTTTGCCATTTTCTTCTCCAGATCACTTTACAGATGAGGAAACTGAGGTAAATAGCAATAAGTTACTTGTTCACTGTCACAGAACTAGTGTTTGAAGGTAGATTTAAACTCAGGTTTTCTTGATTCCAAAGCCAACATTTTACTTACTCTACCACCCAGATACCCCTTAGATTCCATGCTAGATCTTAAATAAAACCTTTGACCAATAACCATCACCAATTTATACCTTACCCAAAACTTATTATTAGCTTTGTTAGAATAGGATTAGTTCTGTAACTATACTGTGTCTTTCAATGAATCATGAATTATTTTAATATATGGATGGGAGATAACTTGTTGAAAAAAAAAATGAAAGACCAGGAGGGTGAATTTTGAGTTGAATAAAATACTTTTTTTATGATCAACAGATAATAAGTTTAGGGGAATCTCATATTTTCTATATCTCTCAATTAATTGTGAAATTATAAAGAAGTGGTCAATAGTAATACCTGTCTTTTCATAACCTTTCCAACAATGATATTTCTCATCTCTAATTATTTTTGCCAGTATGCTACCTGTAAGATCTAACTTCAGAATTGCTTTGATTTGCATTTCTCTTATTATTAATGATTCAGAGCATTCTTTCAAAATGTTTGTTAATAATTTATGACTCCTCTTTTTGATAACTTTTCCTATATTGTTACCACATATAATGGGAAAAAAAGACTTTTGAGCTTATGTTTTAAGTTTCACATGCTTTTAGCATGTTTAACTGTTTTAATGTTTAATTTTTAATCAATAATCAAAAAAACAATTGTTGGGAAAATATAAGTCTGGAGTCTGGAAATGCTATTACTACTATCTTTCATTTATTTCCCCCCTTTGATATTATACATATCCCTTAATTGTTCACCCAAGGATTAATAGAGATACATCATGGTCTTCTCAAAGAACAATTCTTAATTTCTTGCCTTAAATTTCCACATTTCCTCCCTTAAAGGTCAGTCATTTGGACTTATATAGAATTTATGTATTGGCTTTTTTTTTTAATGTGGCTTCTCTTTAGAATAAATTTCCTCCACTTCACTATTTTTGTGTTCTGAGTTTACCAATTTCTCTTTCACTATTTTAGAAAGATTCTTTATTATACATTCAATTTTTTAATCTGATCATTGTTTTTAAAAATTGGTATTGAGAGCTCTAATTTCTGATCTATAGTTTTCCTTATTTCTTCTTTTTACATATTTCATTTGTCTTTTAAGACATGACTTTCTCTTGTCCCATGTTCTCTGGAGAGTCCAGGGGACTCCCTTCTTTCATCTTGTTTCACTTTCCTACTCTAATATTGTTAAGACAGCTTTGTATTCTCTTTGAGTTCATTGCTTTGTTCTGGTTTTAGGATTCTGTTAGTTTATCTACTTTCATACTGATATTTTATTGAAACTTATTTTCTACTTGATACATTTTTGCACACTGAGGAAAAGACTATCAAATCAGTCTCAGTCTTATCATATTGGGAATAGAGTTCAGTAATTTAGCTCTTTGTTCTGAATACCCTGGATTGACTCCCATAAATTCTAGTTCCTTTTCCTTTAGGCTCAGTGTAGCCGTCTGTGCCGGTACCTAACCTATTCCTCCCAGTCCCCAGTCTCCTCTTTTCTTTTATGTGGCTAGGCAAAATGTATCTGCTAATTCTTGGAAGGTTGAAGCGAGATGAAAAGTAATATTGTAGCAGAACTATTGCTGAGGTAAAACATTCCTTGCTCCTCATTGCTACTTCTAGACTCCCTCTACTACAATCACTCAAAAACCTTTTTTCCTCTAAAGTTTATGCTATCCAAAATTACTACTCAATCCAGATACCAATGGCTATTATCTACACTCTGGTCATCTCTACTTTCTTAATAGTACTTAGTTCACAATATTCTGCACTACTATAATTCCTGTCCACAAGCAAGGAAACCATTATAATTAGATGTTTCCTCCAAGGGAACTAAGGATGGTAGGAATATTGTAACCTAGGATTGAGTTCAAGTCTAAAGTCAGCATGCTTTCAACCAGGATAGTTCCTCTTTTACTTTACATAGCTGGGCAAAATCCGTACCTGCTATTTCTTTAGGGGTGAAGGAAAGATTCAACAAAGTAATGGTAGGAACAGTGTTCCTAGACTTCCAAAGCTACAAGCTAATCTGTGGCTCTTCTCTGACTCATGAAAGCTACACAGGCAGAAGCATTGAGTAAGAATTCTAAATATTAAAATTATCGTATTAATCCATAGCAATTTTACTTTGTTAGGGTTTCACCTTTTTCCTCTGGAGTTAGCTTTACTTACTGGTATACAATATATTTTGGTAGAGATGGAGGAGCTAAATCCTTAAGAGAATAATAATCTGGAAACATACAGGAAAGGGAGGATGTTAAAAGAATGAAGAGCAGGATTAGTATTAAGCAGAAAGAAATATGGAATAATGAAATATTATGATAAGATTGAGGAATATCTGTTCACAAACATAGCATTGGAACATTTAAAGATGATGGCCAGACCAATTATAGGGGTACTATGGAGTCTTGATATACTCTAAAGGTGTGGTACTGTATATAGCTAAAGTGGAAGGGAACAGTAGACTACGATATGATTAATATGTCTGACATGATTGCACATATATAACCTATGTAATATTTTTGGTGTCTTGGGAAAGGAATATGGGAGAAAGAGAGAGAAAGAAAAATTTCAAACAAAAAATCTTATTAAACAATGAATGTTGAAAACTATATATAATTAGGGAAAATACTATTTACTAAAAAAAAGAAAGAAATAGATTATGAGGGTTGAGTACATTGAGTAAAATGAGAATTCAGGTTTTTTTAGGAAACATCTAATTATAATGAATTCCTTGTTTGCAGATAAGAATTTTAATAGTGCAGAATATTGTGAACTATGTACTATTAAGAAAGTAGAGAAAATGACCAGAGTATAGATAATAACTATCAATATCTGGATTGAGTAGTAATTTTGGATAGTATGAACTTCAGAGGAAAAAAGGTTGTTGAGTGATGGTGATAGGAGTCTAGAAATAGTAATGGGGAGCAAAGAATCAGCAATAAATGATTCAATGAGTCATGAGAGAAAGTGTAGTAGATCAGGAAAAGTGTTGTCATGAGTCCTTTAGTTTCTGGAAAACAGAAAACATTGAGGTTTGGGTGCATAAGTTTAGCAGAAAATATGCTTGCATCCTTTTATCTCCATGGAAGTTTTTAATAAACTAATGCTTAAGATACTATCATTCTTTCAAAAGGTAACCAACGATTTGAAAAGGAACAAATGCAGGAGAAAATGACTTGAGCTACTATTTTATTAAGATGCATAAATAGGAAGTAGTAAACAAGTCAACTTGGAACATCTCATCAGAACCTTTAAATATTTATTTGAAAAAAAATTTATTAAGAAGTTGTGATCTTGAACATTGCCATCATAACTAATGGACTGTTCTCTTTAGACCAATGTTTGCTTTTTCTCCTGAATTTTAATTTCCTCAAAAACTGCTGGCAAGGAAGGAGCTAAGTTACTAAAACCCCAAATACCTCTACTTTCATCTGTTCCCCCACACTTCTTTTATATACATTTTTAGAAACAGGAAAGTGCAGAAGTAATTACCAAATCAGGCAGAAATCAATTACAGCACTCACCAAGCAGGCAGGCACCTACAAAGGAGCACCAGCTGAGATCAAAATGAATTCACTAGAAGTAGCTGGGACTACAACTAATGTTGCAACCAGACTGAAAGAAACGGAAAAGTGTACATACAAAAAAATCTAAAATAACTCTAACACAGAAAATATGATCCAGACTTTTATCTGAAGGAATTAGCATAGAAATTTCCTCAATTAGGAAAACTAAAATCATGGCTCATAAGAAGAGAAAAAGAATTTTCTTTCATGAAAATATTACTATTCCCTCTAAATTTGAAAATCATTTTTATAAACCCAATTAACAATATGTAAGCTTTCTGTTTGGAATTTTCTCCATCAACTTCCAAGTAGATGTGTGAAAGAAAGAATTAATAGAAGGAAGAGAGGGAAAGAAGGTAAGAGAGAGACAGAGAAACAGAGACAGAGACAGAAAGAAATAGAGTACAAGCCCAAGGATGTCCAGGGATCTCATCAGCCTTATTAGATTTTTTAAAATATAGGTACAAAGGATAAAAGAAAAGAATATGAAAAGATGAATATAAGATCATAGCACAGTCCTACAAAATAGTATTATATGTGCTGAAAATCAAAACAACTTGAGACTGATGGCAAAAACTAAAACCAATAGAAGAGATAAAGGATTTTTGTTGTTTTTTGGAAAGGGCTAGAACTGAGCAAATGCACTTGGATAATGGAGCCCATGAGACTAATTGCCAATTGGACAATTCTCTATTAACATGTTTGAAGGATGACCCTCCCCAACTATTCTGTGCTGGCTGGATCTATGGGTTATCCTGACTCTTGGCTGATTCTAAGAAATCCAGGGTCCCAATAGTTTTTAAGCTTTATTTTAGAAACAAGGATTGTAGAAGATTGGTGTGTTGCTAGAATGGATGGGATAATGATAAAAGACAATGGAGAATGATTTTTAGACTAGAAAGGATAGAAGAAAGTGAATAATAGGAAACTGAAGCCCATGATAAAGTGGAAAACAGCAAGATAACACTTAGAAGTTCTTGATGAGTTCAAATGACCCACTTCAAATGAAATATATCCCAAGGTCCTAATGAATCTTGTACATGTGATTACTAAATCAGATCTTTTTGAAGAGTTGTGGATAATTGAAAAGGTATTACAAAACTGCAGAAATTTGCTATTTCCTAAATTTTCCAAAAAAGGGAAGATAATGGTGCCTGCAAACCATAGTCCAGTAGCTTTGGCATCCCCTAAATTACCTTTGAATTCCTTGATTTAGGGATTATGTGAGGAATCACCATATTGTACAAAATGTACATCATCTATACCATATGCTGCAGCCACCTCTTACCCCAACTCCAACTCATATCAGCCTCCTCATGATTGTCTTATTTAGCTGATGTTGGCAAACAGGGACATCATTGAGAACTTTCAGGCAATTCTTCCATAAGTCATTGCTACCACAAATACATTAGTCTTCCTAATAGGGAGAAACATTGCATGAAATAAAGCAGTTATAGCTACAAATCCACATTTTTAAAGCTATTTACATACCAAAATTTTTTAAATTTCCTGCAGCCTAAGCTAATAGCAACAGAGTTGTTCAGCCTATCCACACTACTCTTAAATTATGTTAGACAACTATTTGCTTTGAAATAGTTATCCTTATCATTCTAAACAAGCAAAAATATTTCATAAGGAGAAAATTCTATATATTAGATATATTTATCCCTTCTTAGATTCTCTCATGAACTCTAGCCCCTACTGGATACTCTAAACTGGTTTCCAATAAACTCAATAATATAATATAATATAAATAATACTCAACATGTCTGAAATATCTTTTTAAAAAAAACTCACCTCTTCTGTCCATTTCTGTCAAGGGTACCTATTCTTTCAGTCATTGTCATTCACAACTTCATTATCATTCTCAATTCTCCATTCTCACCCCAAATATTTTCTCAGTTAAGAAATTTCATTGTACCTCTCTCCGTGGTATTTCTTGAGTCCACATAACCACCAGCCTACTCTTTGTAATTTCTAATCTAGATTATTGCAATAGTTTCCCAATTGGTCTCCCTACATATTGTCATTTCCTATCTCTCCTCTATTCCAAACCATTTTCCACACAACTGCTAAAATGATTTTCCTAAAACATACTTAGTAACTTCCAGTGGATTCTTATTATCTCTCAAATCAAATACAGGCTGTCCCAAAAATAGTTGCTAGTTTCATTTGTCAATTCAATGGGATTTTTATTTTCAGTTTGGTTTATTTGTTCTCTGCTTTTCAGGATTTCTGCTTCTATATTCAGTTGAGAATTTTGATTAGTTGTTTCTCTCTTTCTAAAGTTGCCTACCCACTTTCTTCATGCTAAAGCTCTGACAAACTACCAATAAGAGATCCTGCTGGTTTTCTAATTCCTAAAAAGCCCTCTGATATGGCCAATCAAAATATCTCTGCTCTCATTTTATCTCCTTGGTCTTTTATCTACTGGAAGATAGTTTTGTCCATGCTATAGCTCCAACAGAATACAGGAAACAAAGCTGACTTAAGGCCTCTTGGTGAGCTCTGACATGTGCATGCATTTCCTAAGTACCTCTGACCTATCTCATTTCTGATCTTCTTGTTATACCTTCCTGGGATAGATAGCAGAGTTTACTGATGCTTCCTTCTGGCTTTACTGATCATTGCTTTATTTGGTAGTATTTATAATCTTTTCTTAGGGAAACAGTAATCTGTCAATTTTTTTTCCTACCATTTGGTTAATTTGCGAGTTGTTCATTTCCTCCATACATTTTTTGAAGAATGATTTGAATTCTTCCTTTTTCCTGAACATTCAGTCATCTTCTTTGGGATTTGGAGTACTCTGAATATTATATTTCAATCTCTCCTTTGGTTTCTTTAACTGTGGTATAATCTTTTACTATTCTGGCTTTATTTCTTCTTGAAAGTTAAAGGTTTTTTTTTTCCTCACTACCTGCATGATTTGTTTGGTTTTTTTTGTTTGTTTGTTTGTTTTTTGATACATTTCCTGGTGAGTTAAACTTGGGGTTTTCTTCCATTGGTATTCTGTGGCATCTCCATGGAAAAGAAGTCATGTAGGAAAATTCAGACACCAGGTTGCCTAATCTCCTCACTTATCAGATAAGGAGAGTGAGGCCCAAAGAGGTAAATAATTTCCCAAGGTCAAGCAGGTGACAGATTTTCTCTTTTTATCCAATCTTCAAGTTCATTCCTTCTATATTATAAGATTCTCATGTGTTCTAAATCTTTGGGGCAGGCTTTGGTTTCATTCTTTCCTTTCCTCTGGCACTTTATTGTTTATTTATTTTTAAGGAAGCTATTTATATGAAACATATCTCTATCTTTTTTTTTTAACATCTCTGGTGTCTAGTTAAATTTATTATCCCTTCCTTAAGAAATTTTTGCTTTTATATTTTTGATATTTTTCTTCATTTCCTTGATTGCCTTTCTTAGTGATTAAGAAAATCTATGAAGGGCAGCTAGGTGGTTCAATGGATAGAGCATTATCCCTGAAGTCAGGAAGACCTGGGTTCAAATCTGATCTCAGACACTTAACACTTCTTAGCTGTGTGATTCTGGGCAAGTCACTTAACCCCAATTGCTTCAGCCAAAAAAAAAAAAAAAAAGAGAAAGAAAGAAAGAAAGAAGAAAATTTATGAAATTACTCCATTACTCCATTGTTGCTTAATGGAGGTTTTTTTGTTTTGTTTTGTTTTCTTTTCTTTTGCTATTTATAATCTGCCCAGAATATTCTGATTTAGTTTGCTTTGTTGTGAAGTGTTTGTTCATTTATGTGGATTTTTCCCTAGAATCCTTGCTTATTTATCCTTTTTAGCCAATTTTTTTCTGTCAATCTGATTTAATTCTGTCTTAATCACTCAGTGACTCCTGACAGTCATTTATCTTCTGTCTGCCTTAATTTGTTCATCTATAAAATAAGGATAATATTAGCCTCTTCTTCACAGGATTGTTATATGGATCAAATGAAATAATATCTGTAAAGTACTTAGAATAGTGTGTGGCCCTCAAGGTTATTATCTTCCTTGGTTTTCCATTTCCAACCCTTGCAGTCATTTCCTTTTTTCCCCCCTCAAATTCTTTCCTTTTTTTTTTTTTTAAATCAGGTTTACTAAGGGTTTATCTATTTTGTTGGTTTTTTCATAGTATCAACTCTTAGTTTTATTAATTAATTCAATAGTTTTTTTTTTTACTTTCAATTTTATTGATCTCTCCTTTTATCCCCCCAAATTCTTGAAGTGTTTCTCTCAGAGGATGAAAGGGACAGTAGGATTACTACTACAGGAAGTATCCAACTTCCTGTAATAGAGTCTATTCTCTGCTTTTAACAGCCCCATTTCTCTGAGTTCTACTATCCTTTCTGGCTTTTTTAAAGCCCCAAGTTCTTAGACCCCAAGGCTGAGTTGTGAAGGAGTTGATTGCTGGTCCCCCAATGCACTTGTAAAAGGGATGAAATTAGATTTGTTCCATCCTATCTTTCCTTTCTTTCTATCAGTCACCTGTTTCCTCCCATGTTGCAGTAACTATTTTTAGCCATCGATGCCCTTCTGGTATTTTCCCTTCTCTATTTTCTTGTTCCACAGGCTCTAGCTTTCTCCATGGCTAGCTGCTTTCCTTCTTCTTAGGACTCAAAGCTGATCTGACTCTCAACTCTGAAATCCCTATTGTCAGTGAGATTCCCTGGGGAGACTACCACAAGAACAATTCTAAAAGCTCTAAAACTGCAGAGCCACACAGGTATGGCCATTATTTGGTCTAAGGAACTAGAGGAATAGACCAGAATCCACTGAAAGATTCAGAATATTCCAGAGCAAAATTCCACACCCTTTTAAACACAGGAAAGGGAAACTTCAGAAGCTACTTGCCTAAAATTGCAACAGCCACAAGAATCATTGCAACAAACTAAAA
Source organism: Sminthopsis crassicaudata (assembly GCF_048593235.1). NCBI lineage: Eukaryota > Metazoa > Chordata > Mammalia > Dasyuromorphia > Dasyuridae > Sminthopsis > Sminthopsis crassicaudata. Next base: position 323,075,361 of record NC_133618.1, read on the forward strand.
TAGTGTTCCAAACTATTAAAGGAGAGAATGGTAGTATGGTAGGAATTCATAGAATGAAAATTAGAGTTGCTTTTCCTTTTTTTTTCTGTAAGAATTATCTTTCTATAAGACCTTATAATAAATTCTTTCACTTTCCTTTTTCTGTCCCTGGTGAGTATCCTGAATTTAAGGACTTTCTAATTGTATTGTTTGATTTGATAGGGAGAGGTTACCCCAAGAATGTTTTCACAACACTATCTTCCTAGGATTCCCACCAAGTCTTTCTGATAAGGATAAAGTTATCTAACTCTTTAATTTGTTCTTTAATTAGCTCTTTCAATTTCCTTCCTGTTTGGGGAAAGTTATCACCTTATGAAAAAATGAGAAAGTTTTAGCAATCAACTTAAGAAGACTAGTTACTTAAGCACAAGTGGTGAATTCTGCTATGTCCATGCCATCCTTACAAAACTTTTAACACCTTACACATATCAAGAAGGCAGTCCCATTCAAACCATTTATAAAACCAGCTCCATTTATTAAAATATTAATACTTAATGCAATGTCTGCAAATCCATGAAACTATCTCAGTTCTATATAGAAAGTTCAATATTCAAGCCAAAGTATCAAGAGAGAATTATTAGATAAGGAGGAAAAAATGAAGAGCAAAATTGATTTCCTGTAACCTGATATAAAAAGTTGCTTTTTGTTTTTTTACAAAATCTATGCTTGGCAAAGACAAAAGGAGAAAGAAGAAACTGATTCCATAAAGAACTAAAAAAATTAGACTAGATATATTAGGTAAATCTAAGAACAAATGTTCAGGTAAAGTCCCCAACCGCTACAGTACCTTACCCTCCCAAAAAACACATACCATAAAAAGCTTAAGAAATAAAACTCATTGTTTCAAGAAGATAAAGCAGGGTAAGAAAAGAACTGCTTTCCAAGGCGACAACTTTGGAGATTCTCTAAATGCAGAAATAAAAGACTTCAGAATTCCAGAAAGCTTTCAGAATGTCCAGTATCCCAAGTATAAAGAAAATTAATTACTTGGTGCAGTATGGAACATTCATTCTATATGTCTTTCAAGTCTTATCTCTTACTAATGCCCTTTCATTTCCTTTATGTTTCAGTTAAAATGAATTAATCACCATCCTCTAAACTTGTTTAGCTCTGCTCTGCCTTTGTGCCTATGATCAGTATTTTTCCCAACACATGGAATGCATTTCTTCTAGCCCCAAATTCCATCTATTGCCCACTTCCACTCCACTTTTCTGCCTTTTGAAATTCTTTCCACCTTTTCAGGTCTCCCTCAGGGTACTTCCTTGATAAAGCTTTCAATGATGCTACCAGCAGTCAAAAACAATCTCTCTTCTAGAGGTTTGGCACAACTAACTTTCTTTCTCTTTCTTTCTTTCTTTCTTTCTCTTCTTTCTTTCTTTCTTTCTTTCTTTTCTTTCTTTCTTTTCTTTCTTTCTTTCTTTCTTTTCTTTCTTTCTCTTCTTTCTTTCTTTCTTTCTTTTCTTTCTTTCTCTTCTTTCTTTCTCTTCTTTCTTTCTTTTCTTTCTTTTCTTTCTTTCTCTCTTTCTTTCTCTCTTTCTTTCTTTCTTTCTTTCTTTCTTTCTTTCTTTCTTTCTTTCTTTCTTTCCCCCATGGTTATTATTATTATTTTTTTTAAACAACCATTTATTAAGCACTGGAGTCTACATACCCTGAGGCTAAAATTCATACTCCTACTAAGCATACATCATATTGCCATTTTTAGAAATGCTATTTTTGGCCCACTAACCTTTCCCTTTTCCTTCTAGATTGCAAGCTCCGTGAGGGCTTATTCATCTTCAGATTTCTCCTTCAGAGCCCATCGTAGTGCCTTGTACATAAATGCTTAATAAATAATCATGGAATTGAATTGAAACAAGGCTGATTAATTCTAAAGCAACTGTACCAAAAACTGTGAATAGAGTATCTAAAATGCTAGAAAAGCCTCTCCTGAGCTTTTGGCCATCTCAAAGCACCATTCATCATTTAAATATATGTTGGCATTATGGCAACTTCTGCTTCAAAAATTACAAAAGGGCTTAATCTGGATTGTTATTTTTTGTGCTATTCTAAAAGCAATCAATGGAATTATTATAGTGTAATTATTTCCCTTCATTTCAGCAATTTGTCAACTGAATATCTTGGTGGGAGATTTTCTTCCTCCTCAAGAGGACTGAATAGATTTGTGGATCCAATAACATCTTTGCAAAATAGAAACAACATTAGCTATTATCTTTAGGTTACCCAGGCAGAGAAATGACTAATAAGCAATCAAATGAAAAAATATTTAAATATGATCGGATCTTTTTTACTCCAAAGAAACACAGAAATAGTCATGAAAATTTCATTAAAGCTTTTACCATTATAAATATCTTACAGTTTTCATTTGTTGAACACTGGAATTATTCATTCCAGAAAACTGACAGTGCCTTCTAATTGGTCTCCAAGCTTCAAATCTCTCATTGCTCCAGCCCATTCTCCATTCATTGACCTCCTGGCTGTTCCATGAATCAGACACTTCATCTTTCAGCTCTGGATCTTCTCTTTGGACTGAAATCCCATGTTTAGAATGCTCTCCCTCTTCTGCTCTGACTGCTGACCTCCCAGGCTTCCTAACTAAAATTCTACCTTCTATAGGAAGCCTTCTCTAACACCTCTTAATCCTAGTGATTTCACTTTCTAAATTGTTTCCTATATCTAGCTTGCATTGAATATATCTGTTTGCAAGTTGTCTCCCCTTTTAGATTGTAAGTTTACTGAGGTCAAGGACTGTCTTTTGCTTACTTTTATATGCCCAGTTTTTAGTACAGTACCTGGAACATAATAGACATTTAATAAATGTTTATTGAATTGAAGTATATTGAATTCAGCTTCCAAATTAATCTTCCTAAAACTTAGGACTGATCACATTCCTCCCCTATTAATCAAATTCCAATAGTTTTCTATTATCTCTGGGATCAAATATACAAGTTGACTTTTTGTTTTTTAAAAGCCCTTCATAACTTGATCTTTTCAATCTTTTTATATACTTTATTACCATATAATTACACTACTATTCATCACTAGCCTCACTGTTCCTAGAAGAAGACACTGTATTTTCTAACTCCCAGATGGAGCCTAGAATGCCCTCCCTCCTCACCTCTGTTTCCTGATTTTCCTGGCTTTTTTCAGTACTTCTCTAAATTTCCTTCTTCTGCCAGAGACAGTTTCTTCAAGAAAATGTTTTATAATGTCAATTTAGCAACTCAGGAGAGAGACTTGAAAGAACAATTAGGAGACTGTTATTGTTCAATCATTCAATCATGACTGTCTGTTCATGATCCCCAAAACCATAGTATGTCAGGCCTTTCTAATCCTCCACCATCTCCCAAAGTCTGTCCAAACTAATTTCATTGTTTTCATAATACTGATCTCAACCTCTGCCATCCCTTTTCCTTTAGTCTTCAATCTCTCCCAACATCAGGGTTGTTTTTTTTCCCATTCCATTGAGTTCTGTCTTCTCATTATGTTGTCAAAGTATTTAAGTTTCAGCTTTAGTATTGTCCTTCACAATGAATAGAAGTAATTTCTTTAAGTGACAACTGATTTAATTTCTTTGCTGTCCAGGGGATTCTCAAAAGTCTTCTCCAGCACCACAACTGGAAAGTGTTGGTTCTACTTATACTTCAGTTCTCATAGCCATGCATTACTACTAGAAAAATGACAAAAGCTTTAACTATCCAGATTTTTGTTGGCAAAATGATGTCTCTGATTTTGTATACTGTCCAGAATTGCATTTCTATCCCAAGCATATGAAGACTCCCCATGATGGAACAGGTGGATGAAAACAATTTGTTCCAACAGCTCTGAAGGTAGATGAAATTGATTTTGTGGAGCACTTAAAGCTTGGTCAGATATCAAAGATACCAAGGTCATCCATTGCATCCTGAACTACTGCCAGTTTTCTTGACATTTGTTTTGCTTCCATGTCAACTGCAGTGACTCTGGAAGAGAAAGTGAGGCTGACAACTTTGTGCAATCCTACCTCATTTAAATTCAATTCATGAGCAAGTCAAGACATCTCTCATTACACCATGAAGTCATTGATCCTCTCTGAAAATGCAGGATGAACAATAGCAGCAATAGTTTTCCTACCAAGGAGCAAGTATTTTTTAATTTCATGGCTGTAATGATCTCTGAGCCTAAAAATATAAAATCTGACACTGTTTCCTCTTCTCCTTCTATTTGCCAAGAAGTTATGGGAACAGTTGTCATGATCTTAGTTGATTTTTTTATGTTAAACTTCAAGCCAGCTTCTACATTCTCTTCTTTCACTCTCACTAAGAGGCTTCTTAATTCTTCTTCATTTTCTGCCTTCAGAGTGGTATCATCTGCATATCTGAGATTGTTGATATTTCTTCCAGCAACTTTAATTCTGGCTTTTGATTTGTTCAATCCAATGATCACCTGAATTGTATTCACCCATTCCCATTTAATTAAGTTTCTGACACTCAAGATGTCAATATCTATATAAACTTTTCATCTCTTAACTGACAATATTCAATTCACCTTGGTTCATAGATTTTATATTTAGGTGACACAATAGTCCAAAAAAAAGTCTCATCTTTTAGAAAGTCCAAACAAAGGTAATGAGTATGTGTAGACACTCATTTGGTGATATGTGACAAACCCTGAAACCGGGGGCAAAACCAAATAGACACACTATGGTGAAACTATTTCAAGCATAATACTAGAAAAAGGCATATAGATTATAGGGATGTGCTGAAACCAGCTCAGACTGACTAGAGAACTGGACGTAAAATTTTCAGGGTGAGCCTTGAAACTTGGCTCTATCAATCAGGACTTGTTTTATTATGGAGTTGATTGTCTAGACTTAAGAAAGTTTTAATAGTGCATACCAAACTGAAAAGTATTTTGTGGAAACACTCTCCCACCCACTTAGAGAGTTGCTATTTAATATTTACCAACATAACTATCCTTAATAGCTTTACTTGACAGCTATCCTTAACTCAGTCCTATCTGACCCATTTATTGGACTGATATCATTACAGCCATATCTCCTCAACTTTTGGTTATTTGATTCTCATAGCAGAAGCAAAGCATCAAAGTGGTTGGAGTCTGAAGGATTCTAAAAGTTACCACCTGGACTAGCCCCTGTCTTCAGAAAGGAAGGATATTACTACCCACATTTTATAGATTTGGTAATGGAGATGTACAAAAATTGGGTGTTTTGCTGTAGTAGGAAAACATCTCCTCTTTTAGAGACATTTTCTCCTGAAATTACCTTGTATTTGTTTTATATATGCTTTTATTTGCATAAATTATTTCCCTCAAGAGAAATCAAGTCTCTTGGGGGCAGGGACTGTTTCATCTTTCTCTTTATATTCCACCCACCTAGCACAATTCTTGACACTTAGTAAGATATTAATAAATGTTTGTTGATTGATTAAATGATTAATTGACCTAGGATTCAGGTCCTCTACCTCCTGCTGCCATGCTCTTTTCATATCATTCATTTTTGTCATGGTCAGGTTTTATAAACTGGGTCAGCTCAGGGATACTAGAATAATTATTAAATTCCTTTTTCTATCTCTGACTGATAATTGAGTCACTTTATATAAGAAATGAAGATTTGGAAACTGAAAGGAAAGTTTTATCACTGACCAATAATTAGTTTCATATTTGATAGCTAATTTTCCCTTATGTTAACTCAGCAAAATAAGAAAGATATTACAGGTCATTTATGACTAAGCACAGACACAAAGATGAAGCATATTTATAATTTTTCCCAATTAGTATCAGAAAGTATATTAATTTACCATGACAAAAAATAATTAGAAACAAGGCCAAATATTCACAGCATAACATTGTCAGCACACTAAAGCATACATATTAGGTATGTATATTTGCAGAAATGGAGCTCATTTTGAGTTTTCCATATAGAGCTAAGGGAAACATTGTGAGAGTATAATCTTTTGCCACACTTTCCCTTCAGTTTCATGGAGATTCCAACAGAATCAAACCAAGTCCATGATATCTAAATAGCTTCCCCCAACTTTTCCAAATATGAAGAGCTTCTGTTAAAAGTATGGTACTCTCTTGATAGATACTGTGACACAGAAATCTATCATTCCAGTATTAGGAGAAACAATTGGATTCTGAGAAATAACCAAATATTGAATCAAGATTTAAATATATAGTTGAACTCTGTGCTTACTTAAATATTTGTATTCCTGTATAGTTGTTGTTCAATCATGTCCAACTCTTCATAACTTCTTTTAGGGTTTTCTTAGCAAAGATACTAGAGTGATTTTTCATCTCCTTTAAGGAAACTCATATAAAGCAGAGTGCCTTGTCCAGGAATATACAGTTAGTACTTCCATTTTTTTATTTTTATAATAAGGTACCTTTATGAATTCTAGCTCCCTATCAAATATTAAAATATATACTAATGAAAATCACAAATCAAACAGGCACCATAATTGTAAACCAAATGTTTTTTTTTTTTTTTTACTGTGGACAATTATATTGGGTATCCAGCCAGCCTTCAAGAAGCACACAATCTAATAGAGGGAAAGAGAAAGTTGAAAGAAGAGATATATAAACTAATAACTATAATAAAAATAATTTCAAGAAAAGAAAGATCATTTCTGAAGATGAGCAAAGTATGGGGAGACTTCAGGGAAGTTGCATTAAAGTACATCTTTAAGGATAGTAAAGATTTCAATATAGACAGCTAAATGGTATAATGGATACAGGAGAAAGGACAACTTGAATTCAAATCCAGCCTCAGACACCCAGGCAATTAATTTAACCTGTTTGCCTCAGTTTCTTCTGTAAAATGATTTGGAGAAGGAAATGGCAAACTATCCCAGTACCTTAGCAAAGAAAACCCCAAATGGGATCATGGAGACTAGGACATTAATGAGACAATTCAACTACAATAAAAGATTTCAATAAGGGAAGACAGAATGCATCTTGAATGGAGGCAGAGAAGGAAGAGGAAGGAAAAAAAATATCTAGACACAGTGAATGATATAAAGACAGACACAAAAATGATAAATTTGTTTCAATTTGATAAACTAGGATATGGGAGCATAAAGATAGACATTATAGCAACAAAAAAGTCCGTCTTTAAAGAGCTTACATCTTAATTGAAGGAAATGTCATAGGAACAGAAAAATAAACACAAAATATATCCAAAGGGAGAGAAAAGTAATTTTGGTGAAGTGTGATCACCAATGAATGAGGGAATCAGGAAAAGCCAAAAGAAATGGAATTTGAGAATGAAAAAAGCTAAGCATTCCAAGAAGTTGAGGTATGAAGGACACCAAATGTTTCCTTTTCACTAGAATGTGTAGTGCAATAGACAGAATATTGTGAAATAAATCTGGAAAAGTATGTTAAAACTAGATTATGGCGAATCTTCAGTTTTGAAAAGAGCAGGAAAATTAACTTACCAACCAAGCACCAACAGATGATTGAAGAAATAGGTACTAGAAATGAAATGATTGATTAGAGGATACTCATATGTGTTGACAGCTTCCAAAAATATATGAGGCCTCTGAGCCATTTCCCCAAACAAAAAGTGGTCAAAAGATATGAGCAAAATGTTCTCAAAAGAAATAATGTTCCAAAACACTAATAAGAGAAATGGAAATCAAAGCAGTCTTGAAGTATTACCTCACACCCTGCAACTTGGCAGAGATGACCCAAAAATGAGACTAGAAATGTTGGAAGATCTGTGGAATAATTATGCATTAGCTTAGATATCAGGAAAATAGCTTTGAAATATACAAATAAAGCGATTAAAAATCCATATCCTATATTTCAGAGAATCTGTTGCTCAGCATTTGAAACAAGGAGGTCACTGATAAAAAAGAAAGACCCCATTTACACCAAATTATTTATAGCAATACTTTTTGTTATAGCAAAGAATTGAAAATGAAGTAAATGTTTACTAATTAGAGAATGGCTAAAAGAATTATGGTATGTGAATGTAATGATGTCTTCTTATACAATAAGATCAATGAATGCAGATGATGATGAATACAGAGAAGCATAGAAAGATTAACATAAATTTATATGAAATGCAAAAATGATTGCAAAAGTGAATTCAGCAAAGCCAGAACTTCAATATACTCAATGTCTACAACAAGGTAAATTAAGAGAAAATCACTACAAAGCAAAGAAACAATGTTGGAAATTATAAAGAATATGCTTCAGCCCTAAGAAGAGATTGAAAAGCTACCTACCAAAAGATCCTTTGCAGAGTTTGAGGTTCATAGATATGGATCTTTGCATATAATTTCAGATTTTTTTTAAGTGCTCATTGGTTTTGCTAATTTTTTCTGTATTTCTTTTGCTTTTTTAAGTTATGACAGTTCTCTAGGAAAAAGGAGCAAGAGGGAAATTTAAGCAATATAAAAGCAAGATCTATCAATAAAATTACTTTAAAAGCTATTGCAATATTCTACTTCCTTGAGCACCTGAGAGCGAGGTCAAGTATGCCAAGAGCAGCAATGTTATTGCCATTTTGTTTGTCAGTGTTTATACCAGGTGGAGATGATCTAAGCATTCTAAGCTAATTCTAAACAGATGATTCAGCTACAAGGCAATGGTATTTCCATACACATATTTTTTTCCAGTTCAGGCTGGATTTCACTACAAGATGACAAGGGAATGATTTCTGATGTTGTAGATCTTTGTTTTTCTCAGGGACCTGTGAGTTTCTATTATCTTTACCTTTAGACTTTACTTTCCTCAATGAGTATATCAAATCAAAAATCTAATTTTCAGTTACTTGACTTGATCAGCTCCTGGATGATTTTAAGCAAATCCCTCAAGTAACAAATACACTGGAACTAAACAATTCCCTGGCTGATCTTTTTTTCATAGAGAATTTCAAAACATTTCTCAAGTACCATATGTGATGAATGTATAAAACAAAGATTATTAGAGCTGCCCAGCCTAGACTCTGATTTAGTCTTTTTTAAAAATCAAAGAAAGAAGAACCAAGATATCTGCTTGGGTCTAAGAATTGAACAGGGGAGCCCAATTCACATCTCCATGATTGAAATTTGCTTCAAGCTAAACCATTGGCTGTTTTGTTTTAAACCCAGATACTCTTACCTTTCAGAGATACATCCAAGTTGAAAGGATATTGTCAAAATCTGTCAATGTAGATCCTTTAAGGTAGAGTAAAGGGAGGAAGAAGTAACATTTTTCAGAGGAATCACCTTGTTTGTTCCTATCTATCTATCTATATCTATATCTATATCTATATCTATATCTATATCTATATCTATATCTCTATCTCTATATCTATATCTATATCTATATCTATATCTCTATATACTTAGTGATCCATATATATGGGTCACTAAGTATAAAAAGTTTAGAAAAGTAAAATGTCAACATTAAAAAGATTATCTTGGTTAAAACCATGATTCAATTGAAAATGGAAACTATTTAAACAAAAGCAGATGCTACAGGACCTTGTATATCCCCAATGAAATATAACACACCACACTTATGAGTTTGTTCCCTCTGCTTCCCCTCAGCCATAGCAATTTGCAATTAAATGTCACAAATTATAAATTTCAAATAATCATAGTATGATAGAACTAGAGCTGGAAGGAACTTCAGAACCATGTAATCCAAGCCCCTAATTTTATAGATGCTAGGAACTGAGACTCAAGGAGAGTGACTTATTCAAGGTCACTGAATCCTGCTCTCCTAGATTAAACTACATTCTATGTGCATAAAAATATACTACATAGGCTTGCCAATTAAAGAGATCTGCAATTCAAAAGCACCTCATATATTTTAATTAAAGATCAGAACTGACTTGCAGTGCTGATGAGAGACTGAATCAAGACAAGAAGCAGAGGAGATTCAATGGCATAAAGAGGAGGTAAAATTTTATTTACAGAAAACCCAAAAACCATTACAATAGAAGTGGCAAAATCTTGTTTACTTTAACTATAATTAGATCAAATCTTTCTTGTCTAGCAAGCTGACTCTCAAAGAACAAAAATAGATAGATAGGCTGAAACCTTCACATCTAATTACAAGCTAATATGAACTGACAAAAACTGGGGGGAGGAGGGCAGACCTAGTTTTTAGCCTTCTACCATTGCCAGAGCCTGTGTCTAGGATGAAAGGACTTCCATTGTGGATTTCTTATGGCTCTATATACAATTTTTTTTCCTCATCTGAAGGGCATAGAAAACAAAATTTAGCTAATCTCTTGGGATGCCCATAGTTTGTAGACTACTCAGTTAACAGACTTTGTACAGACACAGAAAAGTCTCACTTAATCAAGGTCATAGAGAGCAATGATAATACAGATAACCAAAATGCACTGATAATTCCCAAACAAATTTAAACCAATATTTAAAATTCTCTAATACCAGCCAATTTCTCAAAGCCCCTAAAATCAGCAGACTGATTTCATTCTTATCTCTTCTTCCTTTTTTGTCCATCTCTAGGAATCAGCAAAAATACTCCAAAACATGAAAAGGAAGGGGAAAAAGATCTAAATAACCATCAGAATCTACCAGTGGCCATCAAATTTTTTTGATTGTATACTTCTAGAAGTAAAAAATAATGTTGAGGATTCAACCAAAAGTATAATATATATATATGCATATATATATTTACTTATTTATAAATTAGTAAGTAAATATGTAGAAACATATATCTATATATTTATTTATAAATTAGGTCAATGGATTATAGCACAAATGACACACATTATAAAATATGCACAATTTTTTTTTAGAGATTTCATTTTAAAAATTTGATCCACATGTGCAAAAATGTTTGCAGCAGCTATTTTTATAGTGCCAAGGAATTAGAAATTGAGTGGAAGCTCATAGTTGGGAAATGGCTGAAGAAGTGATGATATTTGAATGTAATAAAATATTATTGTTCTATAAGAAACCATGAGCAGACTGACTTCAGAAAAGCCTGAAAAGACTTAAATGAAGCGATGTTGATTGAAGTGAGGAGAACCAAGAGAACCCTGTATACAATAAACAAGATTATGTGAAGATCAACTATGATGGACTCTTTTCAATGAGGTGATTCAAGGCAATTCCAATAGATTTGGGGGAAAAGTGCCATCCACATCCAGAGAGAGAACTGAAAGAGACTGAATGCCTATCCATCAAAGCATAGTATTTTCATCTTTTTGTTGTTTGCTTATCATTTTTTTCCTTTCTCATGTCTTTTTTTCATTTTGATCTGATTTTTCTTGCATGGCATGATGAATATGGAAATACGTTTAGAAGGACTGTACATCATATTGCTTTAAGTCTTGAGGAGAAAGGGGAAAGAAGGAGGGAGAAAAATTTGGAACACAAAATTTTGCAAAATTTAATGTGGAAAATTATTTTTGTATATTTGGAAAAAATGAAATACTATAGAAAAAAATTGAACGTAAGAGTCAAATGGGAGCAACTGCTGTTTACTGAGCAGAGAAGTGATATTATCAGACCTTTAGAAAAATCATGATGACAATTGAGTAGAGAATAGATTAAAGGGGGAAGAGAAGAGGCAGACAGATCAATTAGGAACCAAGAGGTAAGAAAGACTTGAATTACCAAGTCAGCTGTGTGAATAGAGAAAAGGAGTATATGAAAGATGTTGTGGAGCTAAAAATGATAAGATTTGGCAATTTGTATATATTGGTCTCAGGTAGAAAGTTAAAAAGCAAAAGTTAAAAAGTATGACTTTGAAAGATAATATAAGACTTCACTAAAACCTCACAGCCTATCCATGCCTAAATATTATATGAGACTCACTCTATTCCATCTGTAAACTGGGATTTGAGTTTCTTCATATAAGATTCTTCTCATTGGTGAAGAAAGATTACTAAATGCTTTGTGTCTGTGTGAGAGAATGAGCTGGCAAGAATTTGAGAGGAAAAAAATTTTTGTCCTGACTTTCAGATTTGAGAGAGGAGATGAATTGTTCCAGATTATTTTCAGGGAGAAGCCCCTAAAGATGGAGGAAAACTGTAAGAAGAAGCTGACAAGCAGAGCAGACAGCACCTTGATCATATCCCTATGCTCAGTTTACTTGAGGGCAGAGAAATTGTCCTAATAGTATCTGCACAGCTACTGCTATAGGTATCCAGATAGAAATTAGGTTCCAATCACCCTGAGGAATTGTCATCTGCCTCCAAAAAAAAAAAAAAAAAAAACCGGCAACTGAGAATTTGCAGAATAAAAGAAAGGTACAGAGTAGAGAAGTACTGAAGGATGCAGTTGAGAGTGATTGCTTTTGAGATCAGTCCCATGATTAGCTATTGCAAGGAAGACCAGTTATGACCTATCTTACTGCTCTCCATCTGGTTGACCATATACCCCTTGGGTTCAAATCTTTGTTGTAAGGTAATAGCTCCCACTTTGGCAACCACTGGACTAAATAATTATTCTCTGAATAAATCAAGAGGCAATTGCATAAAATGTATCTGTATAAAATGTATTCACAGAATTTGTTTTCATGGAATTTTATTTATGTTCATATCTTTGAATTATTTTATTTCACCAAAATATTTGGTGCCATGCAGAAAATTTTTGTTTTCCAATTGAACCTATGTTTCCCAATTTAAGCAAGCATCTTGAACTCAATAAATACAAGTAAAAATGAACTTTAAAAAATTCAATGATTTAATCAACTCAACATTTCATCTTTGAATTTAAAAAGTTCTTTAAATATTCCATAGAATTTCTGATCCTGAGGGTATACCTTGTCTAATTCTTCCTTTATCCTCTTTATAATTATGCATAACACCCCTAATAAAAATTTTGTATTCTGCACTTTTTTAAGCTTCCTCACAGTATAGTAACAAATTTTACATGAATAGAATCTGTTTCTATTCAAATAATATAGTTAACTGTATCAGGAGTTCTCAAACTATGCCCCAAAGGCCAGATGCTGCCCGCTGAGGATATTTATGTGGCCCACCAGGTTATGGCAAATGGGCTGAGGAGTGGAGAGAGAGTGTAAGTTTTTGTTTTTACTATAGTCCGGCCCTCCCATAGTCTGAGGGACAGTGAACTGGCCCCCTATTTAAAAAGTTTGAGGACCACTGCTAGATATTTTTTCTAAAAGAAAAAATCCTTAAGACAACCATTTAGAAATACTATGCTATGTATAAATGCCATACACTGTGCTATGTAAAAATGCCATAATTTTAATGCCTTTTTTCCTGCAATTAGATTATTCTCCATTTATCCTTGTGTTGTTCAAGTCTTTTGCATGAATCCTAAAGGAGGGGTCTGAAAAGCTAGTGACTGTTAGTCAACACATCTCTTTGAGGGAAATTAAAGTGAAAGATAAATGGAAGAACTTTCTGTTTATGAAAATAAAAACATGTATAGTTTCACTGTGACTACTTTGAATCTTTTTCTATTTTTTAAATCTTATTTTCTTAATATATCCGAGACTATCAGGAAATATATCAAATAAACTTGCTTATAATTCACAGATATCTATATTTACTAGATTACTATTAGAAATCCTCTCCATTAACTTCACACCATTCTGATTTACTTACCTTAGAACTCAATACACAGTATTTTTCAGCACATTCTTTCTTATTTCATATTTTGTACATGGCTGGGTTTTGTTTTTCTTTATTTTTTTAATCCTTAAACAGGCTTAAGCTCCCTAAAGCCAGGAGTTTTCATTTCTTAATAGAGTAATTCTGCTTTAGATATTCAGTATCAATAATTCTTAGGATTAAGGGTGTATTTTAATGCACATGCTGAGAAAATACCAATTGAATAAAGTAGTCATACAAAAAAATTTGGCCCAAACTAAAAATTATTTTATACTTTCCCCCCATGTATTTATTCACACAAACCAGGTGATAAAAGGGGGAGTCAAAAGTGGTAAATGATTAACCCAGTTTACCACAACATAGGGCAGCTGAGTAAATTAGTGCTAGTTCTAGAATCAGGAAGACTCATCTTCTTGAGTTAAAATCCTTCCTCAGAGACTTACTAGCTGTGTGACCTTGTGCAAGTCATGTAATCCTGTTTACCTCAGTTTCCTCATCTATAAAATGAGCAAGAGAAAGTTATCACAAACTATTCTAATATCTTTGCCAAAAAAAAAACCAAATTAGGTCACAAAGAGTTGGTTACAAATGAACAACAGCAACAACCATACCACTATCTCAACAGCCAAGGGAGCATATATTCCAGTGGCTTCCCTGGAATCTCATATCATTTACTCGGTAAATGACTCCAGATTTCCCCACTCACTAACTAAAATAATAGAATAATTGGCTTTTAACTTTCTGCTCAAACATATATGAAAAGAATGAATTCCTAAAATAGAACCATCTTTTACACAAAATCCTTTTTAAAGAAGCTCCACCTGTCATAAGTAAATAATGTGTTGTCTGTGGGATAATTCTAAGGCGAGTATAAGTTGTTATTGTTGTTCAGTTGTTTTCAGTCACCTCTGAAACTCTGTGACCACACCAGGCCAGGCTTAAGTGACTTGCCCAGAGTCACACAGCTAGTGAGTCTGAGTTCAGATTTGAATTCAGAAAGGTGAGGCTTCCTGATCTAGGGACAGCACTCTATCCACTGTGCCATCTAATTGCCTAGTACAGATATCCTATGCTTAATGAAAGAGATGTTGGTTCTGAGCAAAGGAAATTTCAATAAAGCAAAGCTTATTTTTCTGCTGACTTACCCCAACAATAACAGATAGAAATCTTTAGACAGAACATAATAAAGTTCAGTGTCACAAAATTATCTAAAATTGCTATAATCTCTGGAAAAGATCTACCTCTGGAAGTAGACATTTTAATTGGGTAACATAATTTTTTTCTCTACTCTATGTAAATTATATGACAGTGGGAAACACTCTTCTAAATTAATTTTCTCCTTTATTTTTTGATCATCATAAATGAATCCTACTCTTTCATTGCTCAAGTCCTAGCAACTGAAGCAATGTTGAAGGCTGCCATTGATGCTTCATAGCATGGCTTCTCTGTGTGTCACAGAAAGTTAACACTGAAGTTATTTTTTGATTTGATTGCCTCCCCCTTCAAAGGGTACAATTAAACACATACCTCAGCCTTGCACATGTTACAATTACATCATAATTATGTGAAGTATGCCTGCTTTAGTGCAATAATCTATAAATAAGCATTTAGAATGTCAAAACATAAAATAATAAGCAGGTCATTCTAATACTTCCCTTTTCTTATAACAGCTCTATATCCTTGAGAAAAACATATCTTATGAACACTCATGAATATAATTTCTTCTACTAACATATATATATATATATTTTTGCGAACTGGTAATTTGTTGTTATATAAATTTTGAATCCTCTCTGATGTTCTGCTGGGCATATGACAATGATTTCTTTTCATTTCATTTTGTTTTGTGTTCCTTTTCTGTTTTCCTTTTTTCTTATTCTGTTTTTTAAATAAAATAATTTTTTAAAAATATATTTTAAACCTTAAAAACTGTCCAAAGGAACCAAACATATATCTCTCCTCTCTCCACCTCTTTCTTAGAAGACAAACCTAAGTTATTCCTGAGGGACCCATGAAATCCCACTATCCCAGAAAATGTAATCAAAATTTAATCGAAGTTGAGATGACAAATAAGGGCCTCAAAGACAGGTTTATTAAACATCACTCAGGAGGCTTTCTATTAGAAATTGTAGCATCCAAAGCAAGAGTCAGCATTTGAATGAGCAGAACTGGAACATCCTTCCTAACACAGGCCACAGAATTTGTTTAGGCAAGGGAATTAAAGAGATGTCATAAACCAAGGTGGCCAGATGGTCAGTTCACCTATGTGATATGATCACAATAAGTCAAAGGAGAAAAAAAAAACACTCACTAATACAGGTAAAACTTGGAGCAGTGGGGATGAATGATCTTTCCAGTAAATATTCTTCCAACAATTCTCAAAGAGATTGCCCCCCTCTGGATTCCCTAGTTATTCACTTATTTTCAATCTCTCCCTGTATTTTGGCTCATTTCCTATTACCTACAAATAAGTCTACACCTCCTCTTTCCTTAAAAAGCCTTCATTTGATCACTTCTTCATTCTATCACTGCTATCATTCTAAAACTTCTTTCTTTTATAGCTAGAAATTCCTTGAAAAGACTATTCACATTAAATGCCTTCATTCTTTTCTCCCCTCATTCTTTTCTTAGCCCCTTATAACCTAATCCACCTCACTTGATCTCCACTATCTTTTCTGCTCTTTGTAGCTAAACTCCTCAAAAATGACACCTATGATAAATACCTCTTTTCCATGTTCACTCTCTCCTTATCTGATCACTTTTTCTCTATCATCTTTCCTCCATCCTTTTCTAGATCATGCTTTCTAATCATAGGGGTCTCTCAGGGTTCTCTCTCTGGGGTTCTCCTCTCTTCTCCCTCTTTACTACTTCATTTGGTGATCTTATCAGCTCCTGTGGGTTTAATTACCATTTCCATGCTGGTGATTTTCCATTTTATCTATCCTCTCTCTGCTGATCCCCAAACTCATAATTCTACCTGCTTACCTCTTAGACATCTTGAATGAGATCTTCAGTAGACGTCTTAAACTCAATATGTCTCAAATAGAACTCATTTTTGTCCCTAACCCTTCTCCCCTCACCTTCCCTATGCCCAAAAAGGGTAGCATCATCTTCCCACTCATTCGGGTTCTCAACCTAGGAGTCATTTTGGATTTTTCACTATTTATCAACCCCCATATCTAAGCTATTATTCAAGATTTATTGATTTTGTCTTTGTAACATCTCTTTAAAAACCCTCCTTTTCTCCTCTATAGGCCTTCATACCTTGATTATTGCAATACTTATGGTAGGTTTGCCTGCCTCAAGTGTATCCTTACTTCAATTAATCCTCCATTTAGCTACCAATATGATTTTCCTAAAATGCAGGTCCATTCATATCACACACAAACATAAACATACATCCCATCTCAATGAACTCCATTAGCTCTCTATTACCTCCCTATTGCAAAATGCTCTAGTTGTCATTCAAATCACATCCTCCTACTTTTCCAGTCTTCTTACATGTTACTCTCCCAACACATACTCTTTAATCTGGTAACATTGGCCTCATAGTTGTTCCATGAACAAGACACTTCATCTCTCAGAGAGCATTTTCTCTGGCTTTTTTCCTTTACTGGAATGTTCTCTCCTCCAAACCAACTATTGAATTCCCTAGCTTTCCTTTAAATCCCAAATAAAATTTCACTAAATTCAATAATTTAGTGACTTTCACTAAAATTCCATAGGAAATGTTTCCCAATACCTCAATTCTATTGCTTTCTCTCTGTTAATGATTTCCTATTGATCCCATATCTAACTTACTTTGTATATGTTTGTTTGCATGTAGTGTATACTTAGTGCTTTGCACAATGCCTGGTATATAGTAGGTGCTTAATAAATGTTAATTGCTCAATTAATTGAAATCAGATGGAAAAGTTCTATGTTTCTTTGAGTGCAGCAGTAAAGCAGATGTTAATGCTTCTTTTTACTTTTTACTTTGAAAAAGTAAAATGAAAGTAACAAATAACCTTTAATCTGGAAAGATAACTAAATTGAGAAAATTGATAAACAGATCCTATCAAAAAAAGCAGGATATAGCAATGTTAAGGGACTTCAACTATCTAGCTATTTATTGTAGCTCTTACTCAGACAGGAGTAGCAATTTTTTTCTTGACTTGCCTTAATGATAATTCCATCTTTCAAATACTGAACCAAGCAACAATTTGAACTTTAATTTTAAACTGAATACTCACCAAAAAGACTGACATGGTTCCTGAGAAATGATGAGTAACTTTAAGAAGAAAGAGGTCACGACCTTCCTTTTCCAAATGATGACCAAAAAAATGAAAATACTCAAGTATAGTCTGACATGTACACTAAAATTTGATGGAGAGGATTTCATCAAAAAAAAAATGATTATGACACAATAGCCTAAAATGTCATAGGAGAAGTCATTCCAAGAGGAATAATAAGCCATAAAGAATTAAATAAAGCAAAAGAAAAGCAATTTCAATAAGAAGAAAAAAAGGTTATCTAAAGAGACTGATTGTAGCCAAACAGGATACTAAAACTCAAACTTTTGCTGAGTTCAAAGTTTTGCTGAGGATGGTAATGAAAGCAAAGTACAATAAAAAAGAATGACTGTTTAAGCCATGTTAGGATAAAAAAGAAAGACAAAAGTAGGAATGGGACTGAGTGGATGGGAAAATGATAAAGCAATAGTATTTTAACTTTTATTTTGCTTATGAGCTCTCTTTCAAAGAAAATTATATTTGTAGTAGAAAGGACAGAATCAAAAGAGCTACCAAGGAAATCCATACCCAAAATATTCAGGGAGATCATGAGAAAACATTCTTCATGGATGATAATTTATGAATTCAAATAGATAAATTGAATTCATCAAGCCTGGAAAACTAAATCCTAGCTACTGAAACAATTGATAAAATGGGATTGTGGAGTTAATATAAGTGGTGGTCTTTAAAAGGGGGGAGCATAACTGGCAAAAAGATATAGTGTCCCAAAATTTCAGAAAGTGAAGTAAATTAGAAAATTTAGTTTTTATTTCTAGTTCCTGAATTCAATTTTATTCCCAATTTGGAATCTATTTTCAGAAGGTCTGATAAATTCCAAATATACCTAGTTTATAAAATATTTGACTTGAAACTATCTATGACACCATACACTAAGTGTGCCTTCTTGGCATTAGCCTAAAACTAAAACTTGCAAAATAATATACTTTACAATAGTTGTGTAAAACATATAATATTATAGGTAATTTTGGATTGTTGAAGTGTTCCATATCTAAAGGAATTAGTGATTTATCCTACTTAATTGAGGAATATGTTATTCAAATTTTGGATCAGTAGCACTTCCATGAAATTCAATAAATAATTCTCTAGTGGAAGCTAGGTATGCCAATTTCTGATTGGCTTAATCTATGCAGACACCTGAAAATGTTTTGTAATATATTGTATAGTGTCCACAATTCAATGAAATATTATCTAAATACACTCCAAGAGCCAACTCTGATTGTAAAAGTACTCAGTTTGTAGTCTGAGGTCCTGGATTCAAATATTAACCTTGATATTTCATACCCATGTGAATATAGGCAAATCACTTAGCCTCCATGATCCTAAGGTTCCTCATCAGTATAAAGAAGGGGTTGAACTAAATAATCTCTGCTTTAGAAGTACATCCTAGGACTGTGAATCATCAAAAGCAGGAGATTCTGTAATCTTTAGGAGATTCTATACTAGCCTAAACATCGTTGGCCTAAAAGTTGGTACCATACATGGGCCAAAGAGTTCAAACTTTCTCTTTCTGTGAGTCTTTAATTCATTTAACCAATTTTCAATTTGAAAAACAATTTCTGAAGGGAAAACTAATCTCAACTTCCAAAGTGAGAAAACAGTTTGAAAACATAATAGTTGTAAAATTAATGGGCACAGCAATTTCCTAATCACACTTTAAAAATTAGGTAAGAAACTGTTTCCTAAATAACTTAATAAGATTGCCCCTTCATCTGAAACTATTTGAAATCTTGAGGGTTTCCCTATTATATCTAAGATAAAGTGTAAATTTGTTTTCTTTTCATTTAAATACCTATACAATTTAGCTCAATGGGGAAAAAAACTTGAACAAAAATTGGGGAAAGATCACTAATTGGTACATAAGGATCCCTATAAGTGGTAGGGATTTCAACATTATTTATGCTATGTTGTAGGGTAAAAAGGTGACATGTGGATAAAATACTAGACCTGGATTCAGAATGACTCATCTTCCTGAATTCAAATCCAGCCTCAGAAATTTATTAGCTATGTGACTTTGATGAAGTCATTTAACCCAGTTTGTCTCAATTTCTTCATCTGTAAAATGTGACAAACCACCTTCTGCCCCCCCCCAAAAAGGGTCACAAAGTATTAGACATGACTGAAAAACAAAAATACTCTATTGTATTTTTATTTTTTTTTAATTATCTCTCAGTTATACTGTAATCTGGTTGGGGCACACAGTAGTATTTGGGGATGCAGTGTTCTAGAGTAGTCTCTCCCTATCTTTCTAGGTTATCTTTTAAAACATTACTTCTCTCATATGCTGTGTTCAAATCATCATCGCCTAATAATAATAGTTATCATTTGAATCATTCCTATGCTATTTACCAGCTAATGTTACTTTGGGAAAATCAAAACATCCCTGAAATATGAGTAGGGTTGGACTAGATGGTCCTTTCCACCTATCAAATTTCTGATCTGGTGTTTTACAATGAAAAGTAATTCCAATTAGTGAATGTAAAATGACTATAAAATAACATTGTCTATTTTCAGATTCTATAGGGGAACATCTACCTGATTCACTCAAAGAAAGTAAATTTCTGACAAAATTTCCCCTTTCTCCTTGATCCCAACCATCACCATTTTCATCTCATGTTATTCACTAAATGCAATTAATTAGTTTCTTTAGAAGTGCACTGATGGCCTTGGGAACTGGATATTGTCAATTATTTTTATTGTCACTAAATTCTCTAAAGAGGCATCAATATATCTTAAAATACTCCACAATCCCTTAAGATACCTACCATATCTTATTCATATACCCAAAATCCCAAGGAAATACAATTTTATATGTGTCTTCACCAGGTACCTGAGATTTATTGTGGCCTAACTCCAAATTTTCCTCAAAATAACTGTACCAGTAGTTCCATTTAGATAAAGAATTTAAGTGTGCTAGAAGCAATATCTCCCAAAGACCATGTTAGATAGGGTTGCCTAGAATAGTTTTCACCCTAAAAGGAAAGGGGAAAAAAACTGTTCCCAACAGGAAACTAATGGTTGAAATATTTGATAGGACTTCCTGCTTGCCTAAGGGCATAAAGGTAGTCAACTTCTCAAGGTCCTTCAGACTTGGTGGCCATAGGAATCACCACATCCTGCCCTGCTAATGCCCAAAGATTTGACATCTATCTGAGTCAATAACATAACATTGCTGAGAGTATTCTTTCCATGTTATTGCTAAGATACATAAGCTTCCTTTTGTTAATTATTGGATAGCCTAGAATTGTCTCAGGTTCATCTAGTCTCAAACTAGTCTCTTATATTTTGGTGTCGTTGGTAGGATTTGGATCAAAACAGCATCATAGGGAGTCTGAATACAGATCAAAGTATGCTTTTTCTTATTTTATTTTACTTGGGGTTTTTTTTTTTTTTTTGGTTTATGTTTTCTTTATAATATGACTAATATGGAAATGTATTTTGAATGACTGCACATATATAACCTATACCAAATTGCTTGCCTTCTCAATGAGGGAGTTTAGGGAGGGAAAAAGGGAGAAAATTTGGAATTCAAGAGATTTTTTAATGAATGTTAAAAATTATATTTACATATAATTGGGGGGGAAATAAAATGCTTATTTCTTTTTAAACAGGATTATAGCCCATACTGTGATTGAAGCCAGAGAAGGATAACACTGATGATAAGGTGATCGATCAGAGGGCCAGATATATTAGGATAATATACCATGGCAAAGTCTTTTCTGGGTGCTTATGGAAAATGCTTCAATGAGACAGAGAAAAGGAAGCTACTGATGTAAAGGACTTAATTCAGTGGATGCTAAAGAGTTTGACATAAAAGATAAAGGAAGAGCCAGGTCAGGCATTCCCTTGTTATTTTTAATGGTCCTAGACAGGCCACACAGCAGACATAAGGAAAGAGAAAGCAAACTGTCCCTACAAATTCAGCAACTAGAGACAGACCTCATCATCTTTTAAGTATTGTACCATGTCTGCTGAGGATTATTTGGTAACAGCACATATGAAAAAGATGATGATAAAGGGGGAAGGAAGTGAAAGATAGAAAGTAAGACCACTGGAAAATATACTAACTCCCACTGAGATTAGGACTATAAAGTAAAAAAAAAAAAAAAAAAAAAGGGAAAGGGAGTGAGGATGAGAATTAGGAACTGTTACTGTTATTGTTATTAAGAAAGCTTTGAGTTTATCCTATTACAGTGCTTAGAGAATGATCTCTTTCACAGTAAAGTCAGAAGATAGGCAGATTTTCATAATCAATGAATTTAGGAAGTTACAGAAAAAGTTGAAATAGTAACCTGATAAATCACACAAGAGTGACCACAGGTTTGGTCAAATGGAACAATGAAAAGATTCACTTCATAGCAGAGTTCCATCTACATAGGGAGATTACAGAGGTTTACTTCTCTAAAACCAATTAAACAAGTAGAAGTCTCAGAGATGAACCACCCTTTGTCCTTTTTGAGGGGACCTTTAAGATTGAGAATTGGATCTACTTGGTTCTACAATAAGAAAAATGATTATTAATAACCAATGACTTGGAGAGATCCAGAGTTTCCTCCTTTTCCAAAAGTCCAATCTTACAAAGTTCAGTCTTTTGAAGGATATTGCTGATAATGATATTGACTTAACTTTCTTGTTCAAATTCTACACGTAGAGTAGTCCATTGTATTCTGCTCAAGCTTGAATAGATCATAAATTCTTCAAATAGATTATGCAGGGCTGGGATTGGTCTTTCTATTCAAAGGTAATATGAAGTCATTCTCAGCCCCTATTCTTTTTTCCCCACTTAATAGTATTTCTTTCTAATTAAAGATAGTTTTCCACATTGATTTTTGTAAGATTTTAAGTTTCAAATTTTTCTCCTCCCCTCCCTTCCCTCTCCTTTCCTAAGAGAGCAAGCAATCTCTTATAGGTTATATACGTCCAATTATGTTAAAAATATTTCCATATTAATTGTGTTGGGAAAGAAAAATCAGAAAAGGGGAAAAACCAAGAGAAAGAAGAAATAAAAAACAAATTTTTTAAAAAGTGAAAATAATATGCTTCAATCTACATAATCTCCATAGCTATTTCTCTGGATATGAATAGCATTTTCCATCACAAGCCTTTTGTATAACTGTATTTCAGTCCTTCACTGTTATATTGATTCACTGTTATATTGAGTTTATTGTCACTATTCTTACAAAAGAACACATAAACCTTGAGTCCACTGCCATGATTGTCTTTGGTCTAAGGGAGATGGCCAAATGATCATCTTTTTATTAATGAATTGTTGGTCTTATGAATAAAATGATTAAATTACCCAGAAACAATGTCTTTTTATTTGCCATAATCAAGATGAATTTTCATTGTAGGTTGTGGAGTCCATAACAGGACTCTGCAAAAGATAGAGCGAAGAAAAGTCATGGATTTTGTGGCAAATAGATTTCACTTTAGAGCTTGCCGGGCATGAACAGATCAGTCAGTGAGATTTGAGAAAGTAACCAGGGTAGCTATTGCCATCAAGGCAAATAGAGCTGTTATTGCAAATAGGCAATTTGGGTAATTGTACTGTACTTTCTGCCCTTTGAGGTCAGTCAGATAGTCAAAGTCAACAAGCATTTATTGTTTACTATATTCCAGGTACTGCATTACAAAGTTTCTGAATCATGAACTTACTTATGATAAAATCTAGGAATAGAAGAGTATGGGCCTTCCTGCCTTACTCAAGGTACCCCCTAAAGCTTCAAACCTATTTGGCAATTCTAAGCCAATCAACCCTCTATATATAAACTTGAGTGCAGGGACCAATACCAAGATTATCCCAAGACTGTGCTTATTCTATTTGTAGAACTATAAAGGGACTGAAGGCCATATACCCAAATCATTATGTACTAGAAAGAAGTATGGGAATGAAATAGTTAAGCTACTTATTAGCAATAGCCAAATTACTGTCATCCTAGTAGGTCCTAACAGGCACCCCAGTTTCACATCATGGCTTTCAAGAGGTGAGTCATTAAGGAAAGAGGCATCTTTGAAGAGATAGAGGGCTGTAAGCATGGAATACTACATATAATGTCAGACTTTTTCAATATCTTGACTAATTTTTCTTAGTTTTTTTTAATAAAGTGTCTTTATTTTTAAATAATTCCATTTCAGCCAAGACAGGATTAAATCAAAGAAAATGACCCAGAAGTTAACAGTGAGAATTCTTACAACCCATAAGGCTAAAGAGTTTTTTACCCAGTGCCAACCTGGCAAAAAAATCATTTCTTTCTTAGGTTTCTTCCTAATATATCAGCAGTTGTGACAGCAAAGGGCATTAAAGAGTAGCAAGAAGATTTTTTCCCAATATATTCATTGGCCATGTATATTATATTAAAACAGTTGACTCGAGACCTAAATGCTACTTTCAAGTTCTTCCTCCAACAAGGTTAAGAATGAATAAGATTTCCTGACATATTCAAGGAGAGGGATACCTTTGTTCAATGATTCTCTGGTTTTCAATAAGAAATGAAGCATAATTCAAGGAGACGTGCTTCTTAAGAGTATTCACCAAAGCCATGTTATTATTCAGTTGTGTCTGACTCTTCATGACTGCATTTGAGGTTTTCTTAGCAAAGATATTGGAATGATTTGCCATTTCCTTCTCTGACTCATTTTATAGATGAGGGAATGGAAACAGAGTTAAGTGACTTTCACAGAGTCGCACAGCTAATTAAGTATATGAGATCAGATTTTAACTCAAAAGCACTCTTCTACTCTATTCACTATCCAACCCTCTATCCACTACATTGCCTCAATGCCCAAGGCCCTTTATAGAATGTCCTTTTTATAGGTATTGAGATTTTCCCAGTTTTGTCTTTATGCATCAAATTGTAGCACTCCCTGGAACAGAGAGCCAAAGCCACTTAATGTCAACTTAACAATCCACACAGAAAAAGATAAAAAAAACAAGTGGATGAAGAATGCATACTGCCTTGATTATAATCTATCCATTATTAGTCCAACAATAAACATATTGTGGACAGGCTCAAGGAGAAATAATCTGATCCTAGAATTGAAGAGGAGAATGAGATTTGTGAAAGTGCAGTGCTCTCAAAGGAAGAAGCAGCAAAATGCAATTCTGCACTTGGGTATCAAAAGGCACAGATTAAGTCATATCTCATGATTTGCTTCCTAAATGACTCCAGTCAAGTCATTTAATTTTTCTGGGTCTGTGTTTCCTCATCTGTAAAATAAGGGGTTTAGATTAGATGAGTGCCAAGGTTCCTTGTAGTTCAAGGTCTGTGATTCTGAGATGACATGGTGTCCACTTGTTCATTTCCCTAGAAGTAAGCCTTCATTCACTTTTAAAAAGTAGTCTATTCCAGATCTTCTGAAACCTTCTTACAGTTTAAGCCTCAGTAGAACCAATCACAAGATGAAAACTTCACATTACTTTTAAATGTTATGTGCTATAGTTCACCTTCATGCTTCAGTCTTCCAAAATCTGTTCCTCAATTCCTGGTAACAGCTGAATCAATTGACCTGAATCAATTGCATCCGTTTGCTTCAATTTGTTTGTTTACTAGTAGAATCCTGCATTAAAGACAGGATTATTTCATGGTGTTCAACTGGCTGGCCTTTCTCCAACTCTCTCCTCCCTCAGCCTCTGACTGAGCTCAAAGACAATCTTCTCTCCACTTCTGCAGACATGAAAAGAAGTAAGGGTATGTTACACTTCTGTTACTAAATTCTAACTGTTCTTTGGGATTTCTCTGTCTGGTCTATACAAATTCTGTATCTTCTAAGTTAGCTTAAAAATTATTATCAACAATAACCAATCTAAATGTGTTTTTTATTTCTCTTACCTTCCATTTTTTGCTTCAAATAATGTATTTTCTTTGATTCCTCATTTGTGACATTGTGATGCAAATTTAATGCATACAGATAATGGGAAAAGTCCCAAAGTTTCATATTAAATATTCTAATTCAAAATTCACTTTCTCCACATTATCTTCTGGTTTTCATTGGAAAAGATACTGTTGTTAAGCAAAATAAACATCCCTAAGAACCAAAGAGAGCAAGAAAATTATCAGGTTCTCTAAATTACTAAAATCCTGCAGTGTATAATTAAAATTTCCAAGAAATAAAATCACACAAACTAATGTCAAATTCTGTTTCAATGGTTAAAAGAGTCCCTTCACCAGAAGCAAATACACATACACACACACTGAAAAGTTTCCTCAAGCTTTCACACAAAGACTTTCCAACAGCACTGAACAGTGTATTATTTTCTTTCCAGAAAATTCTAACACTATATAATTACTTCTGCATGGAAAACGAATAATCTAAGCCTAAAATGCAAAAACAGCTACTATACGGGAACGGTCCACATCAAAAAGCTTTCCTGAAACAAAATAAAAGATCATACTGGAAAATACCAGTGCAATGACAGTCCTGGGAGCAAGCTCTTGAAGAATAATTATTGTGAAACAAAGGAAGGGATTGGGGGGAAGGGGGAAGGGAACTTCTGTGGAAAACCTTTTTTTCTCATATTTGTGGAATCGTTTTATCGTCCCAATTTTGGAGAAACTCTTACTTATTCCCCCCCAAAAAAATAAATTTGAATAAAAACATTATTCAGAATTGAACACAGGAGCTCAAAACCTTCCAATTAAAAACATCAAAAACATCAAATGGGCTTCCTTAAAGATGCCAGAGCAATGGTGAGATATTAAAAAAAAAAAAAAAAAAAAAAAAAAATCCACCTTCTTGTGAATAGATCTTCTGCGACTCCTTCAGTTCAGGGGGAAAGGCCCTTCAGTGTTTGCCAGAACTAACCACAACATGGACCTCTGGACATTTCCCTGGGCTGGGGAATACCTTTGCAGAAGCTACCACTGTTAGCCATCAAAGGTGCCCCGCCACTCCTGAAATGCGATGGCATCAGAGCTCTACGTGATTTAACTCAGCGGAAAGGAAAAGGAGCACAGGACAGCTTCGTCTGCTCAGCCCGGATGATGTGGTTCAGGGGCTTGGAGGAGATAAAGTATGACCCTTTCTGAGCTGATCCCAAGGGGTTGATTTTTCTACCCAGAACTATCATAGTACAGAAGGCGGTAAAACAAGAGTAACTCCACGGTAGCAATAGCTTAAAAGATCGAACCTTCTGCTAACCTTTAAATGAACAAGCAGTCGCGAGTGAGGGACCGAAGGAATTCTTCTTATCAGCACACAAGAAAAATTAAAACAAACAAAAAAAAAAAAACAAAAACAAACAAACAAACAAAAAAACACTTGGTTCAAGCTCTAACCTCGACCTCCCCTGATCCACCTCTTCGAAATCCCTTCAACTTCGTTCCCTAATGCCCGTTTAAAGGGAACAGCCATGTTAGAAAATTGTTGATGACCAAAGAGTGAGCAGGTTGTTCCCACCCCCTCCGGGGAGCTAGGCAGGGTCCTCTCGGACTCCGGCTCTTCCTCCTTCGTTCACCCCACCGCACCCCGCCCCCAACGACTGCGACCGTTTCCTAACTATTTCCTACAAACGGTTGCTTCCCCATCTGTCTCCCAGTTTAGCACTGGAGCCATTGAAAGATACTTTGTGCCCGAAGTGGCCTGGAAGACTCGGACCTCGTAGAGGCGGCAACCTGAATGCCCACTGGTCTGTCTCGCCTCCAGGTGCCAGCGGCAGCAGCAGGTCGCCCAGGTAGTCCCCTCCCCACCCCCAAATCGCTCTCGCCACCTTCGCCGTCTCACCGAAATACTGTCTCCAGCCCCGCTACCACCACCATCACCAACAGCACCACAACCCCATCACGTTCGGGGGGGGCATCTTACTTTTTTGGCTGGAATATCCCGGGGTAATAGCCATAATAGCCCGTGATCCGTAAGATCCTGTCCTCGATGGTGGCCACCCCGTTAGGAGTTGCCTTGACATCCATAAATAACTCCAGGGCACTTGCACCCGGGAGGTGCTGGACGGAAAGGGGAGAGCAGAATCGGGAGGATGGGCTCGAAGATCGGGAGTGATGCAGGTGCCACCGCCGCCGCCGCCGATGCTGCCAGCTGGTGCTTGGGCTCTGACTCCACCGCCCCGTGCAGGACAGGCTCAGCATCACAGCAAAAGCAGCAGCAGCAACAGCGGCAACAGTAACAGCAGCCCCCACTTCTCGCCGGCCTCTGTCAGCCTGTCAGGCTTTCCCACCAGCCACCCGGCTCTCTCCTCTTTCCAAAGAGCGCTCCCTCCCTCTATCCTCACCCAGTTTCCCACTCCAACTCCTCCTTTAACCTCCTCCTCTGAGCCTCCGACGACGACTTCAACTGCAGAGGCAACGAGGGGAAGGATGCGAGAAGAAGAGAGTGATGGAGAAGAGCATGTTTCTGTGTACATAGGCACATACCTGGATAGAAACATTAATTATTAACCTATTCGTTTTCTTTCTTCTCCATCTTCAATTGCTAGAAGCTTTGGGCTTGTCTCCTTTTCCAGAGGCGAGACCTTCTGTTCAGAATGATTGCTGGGACTGAAGAGAGCTGAGGACAAAGGGGGAAGATTAGAGGTAGTTGAGAGAAATGAATGTGGAAAACCCAAGTTCTGCCTATTTTGTGGGACCTCGTAGCTATTTATGTAAATCGAAGCTTTGGTACATAGCACCTCTAGTTTTTCCTATAGTTTAGAATAATACCGCATCTTGAATTTACTCACGATTTTCCACCCTGAGAATCTACAAAAGCTCCACGTGTCCATGAGTTCTCACAGCTTCCCCAAGAGGTGGATATCCTGTTTAAGAATATCCAATGTCATTCACTGGTATTATTATTATTAGAAACTGAGAAAATGAGTCACAGGAATGTGAAGTAGTTTAACCTGGGCACAAAATATTTTTTTAAAAAGTCTCCAGCTCCCAGTCCTCCATGACTGGATTCCTGCTTCCTCTCTAAGACTCTTTAGTGACTTTGAATATTAGCTATTGTTTTATCGTTGGTGCTCTCTTGACAGTGGCTTTTTTGGGAGAAAATTTTAAACAATTAGGGAGGAGAGAATGAGTAATGGAGCTCTGACAACCCTGACAATCTCATAATACCCTTTATTTAGCTAAGTAGAATACCAATCCCGACTATTAAAAAGGGTTAGGACAAAGGATCACTACAGAAGGTTCATAGTTTGAAACATCTTTGGTGCAGGTCACATGTGCTCTGGTGTCACTTGAGGTGCTGCAGTAGAATAACAGTCCACACTTGGCTTGCCTCTTGTATACCGTAAGCTCCCAATGCCCCTTTGCCAATAGAGAATTTTTCCCACCAGATGGCAGCATACCTGAGTCACCAGCTTAGTGATCTTAAGATCCCCTTCAAGCAGTAGGCAGAAGGTTAGCAATAGCCAACATAGCCCCATCAAACCATAGGATTTCAAAGAAATGGGCAAACAAAAACCTTTGCTGATGTGGTTCTAAATTAATCTAGGGAATGGTATAAAGTATGAATCAGGATTATTAAAATTTGGCAATCTCTGTGGCTTTCTTTGACCCTTCAAATGGAAATGTCTGTCCTATTTGCTAACTACCAATCATAAGATTTCCCTGCATCCATAATGTTCAAGGAAATCATGATGCAGCCATATTTTTGTTTTTCTTTTTTTTTAAAGCTTTTTATTTTTCAAAACATATTCCTGAACAATTATTCAACATTAACCCTTGCAAAAACTCTTGTTCCAATTTTTCCTCTCTTCCCCCATTCCCTTTCCTAGATGGCAAATAGTCCAATATATGTTAAACATGGTAAAATATATGTTAAATCTAATTATGCATATATATTTGTATAATTATTGTGCTGCACAATAAAAATCAAATCAAACCAGTAAAAAAAAAAAAAGCAAAACAAAATGCAAGCAACAATAAAAAGAGTGAAAATGCTATGTTGTGAACCACATTCAGTTCCCACAGTCTTCTCTCTGAGTGTAGCTGGCTCTTTTCCTCACTGAACAATTGAAACTGGTTTGAATCATCAGAATTGATCATCATATAATCTTGATCATCATACAATTTTGTTGTTGCTGTGTATCTCCTGGTTCTGCTCATTTTGCTTAGAATCAGTTCATGTAGGTCTCTCTAGGCCTCTCTGAAATCATCCTGCTGATCATTTCTTATAGAACAATAAAATTCCATAACATTCATATACCATAATTTATTCAGCCATTCTCCAATTGATGGACATCCATTCAGTTTCCAGTTTCTTGCCACTACAAAAAGGGCTGACACAAACATTTTTGCACATGTGGGTTCTTTTTCCTCCTTTAAGATTTCTTTGGGATGTAATCCCAGTAGAAACACTGCTGGATCAAAGGGTATGCAGTATGATAATTTTTTTTAGCATAGTTCCAAATTGCTCTCCAGAATAGTTGGATCTGTTCATAGTTCTACCAAGAATGTATTAGTGTCCCAGTTTTCTCACATCCCTTCCAACATTTGTCATTATTTTTCCTGTCATTTTAGCCAATCTGAGAGGTAAGCAGTGGTGTCTCAGAGTTGTCTTAATTTGCATTTCTCTGATCAATAATGATTTAGAGCACCTTTTCTTTTTTTAAAATTTTTTGTATTAAAGCTTTTTATTTACAAAGCATATGCATGGGCAATTTTTCCAACACTGACCCTTGCAAAACCTTTTGTTCCAAATTTTCCCCTCCTTCCCACCATCCCTATCCCTAGCTGGCAGGTAGTCCAATACATGTTAAATGTATTGAAATACATGTTAGATCCAATATATGTATACATTTTTATGTAGTTATCTTGTTGCACAAGAAAAATCAGATCAAGAAAGAAGAAAAAGGAAAACTGAGAAAGAAAACAAGAATGCAAGCAAATAACAACAGAAAGAGTGAGAATGCCATGTTGTCTTCCACACGCAGATCCCACAGTCCTCTCTCTGGGTTTAGATGGCTCTCTTCATCACTAAGCAAATGGAACTGGTTTGAATCATCTCATAGTTGAAGAGAGCCATGTCTATCAGAATTGATCGTCTTATAGTCTTGTTGTTGTGTATAAAGATCTTCTGGTCCTGCTCATTTCACTTAGGATCAGTTCATGTAGTTCTCTCCAGGCCTCTCTGAAATCATCCTGCTGGTTGGTTCTTACAGAACAATAGTATTCCATAGCATTCATATACCATAATTTATTCAGCCGTTCTTCAATTGATGGGCATCCACTCAGTTTCTAGTTTCTTGCCAGTACAAAGAGGGCTGCCACAAACATTTTTGCACATGTGTGTTCCTTTCCCTCCTTTAAGATCTCTTTGGGATATAATCCCAGTAGAAAGACTGCTGGATCAAAGGGTATGAACAGATTGATCACTTTTTGAGCATAGTTCCAAATTGCAGAGCACTTTTCATATGACTAGAAATAGTTTAAATTTCTTCATCTGAAAATTGTCTGTTCATATCCTTTGACCATTTATCAATTGGAAAATGGCTTGAATTCTCTATATATTTTGGAAATGAGACCTTTATTAGAACCTTTGAATGTAAAAATGTTTTCCCAATTTATTGCTTCCTTTTAAATTTTGTCTGCATTAGCTTTGTTTGTACAAAAACTTTCTAACTTAATATAATCAAAATTATCTATTTTGTGATCAATAATGATCTCTAGTTCTTCTTTGGTCACAAATTCCTTCCTCCTCCACAGATCTGAAAGGTAAACTATCCAATTGCTCCTTCTAATTTGCTAATAATCACTCTTTATGTCTGAATTATGGACCCATTTTTTACCTTATCTTCATATATGGTGTTAGATGTGAGTCAATGCATAGTTTCTGCCATACTGGTTTCCAATTTTTCCAATACTTTTTGTCAAATAGTGAATTCTTATCCCAAAAGCTGGGGTGTTGAGTTGTCACACTCGATAACTATAGTCATTGACTATTTTGTCCTACAAACCTAACCAATTCCACTGATCAACTAATCTATTTCTTAGCCAGTACAAAATGATTTTGATGACCACTGCATTATAATATAGTTTTAGATCTGGTACAGCTAGGCCACTTTCATTGACATTTTTTTTCATTAATTCCCTTGAAATTCTTGACCTTTTGTTCTTCTAGATGAACTTTGTTATTATTTTTTCTTGATATGTAAAATAATTTCTTGGGAGTTTGATTGGTATAGCACTAAATGTAGATCAATTAGGTTGTATTATCATTTTTATTATATTTGCTCGGTCTACCCATGAGTACTTGCTATTTTTCCAATTGATTAGATCTGACTTTATTTGTGTGAAAAGTGTTTTGTAATTGTGTTAATATAGTTTCTGATTTTGCTTTGGGAGGTAGACTCTCAAATATTTTATATTATCAAGAGTTATTTTGAATGGAATTTCTTTTTGTCTTCCTTGCTCCTGGACTTCATTGGTAATATATTAAAATGCTGATGATTTATGTGGATTTATTTTGTATCCTGCAACTTTGCTAAAGTTGTGAATTTTTTCTAGTAGTTTTGTAGTTGATTTTCTAGGGTTCTCTAAGCATACCATCATATCATTTGCAAAGAGTGATAATTTGGTTTCTTCATTACCTATTCTAATTCCTTTAATCTTTTTCTTCTTTTATTGCCAAAGCTAGCATTTCTAATACAAAATTGAATAGTAATGGTGATAGTGGGCAACCTTGTTTCACCCCTGATCTTAATGGGAATAGTTCCTGTTTATCCCCATTATATATGATGCTTGCTGACTATTTTAAGGAAAAGTCTATTTATTCCTATATTTTGTAGTGTTTTTAATAGGAATGGATGTTAGATTTTATCAAATGCCTTTTCTGCATTTATTGAGATAATCATATGTTTTTTGTTAATTTGGTTATTGATATAGTTAATTATGGTAATAGTTTTCCTAATATTGAACCAGCCCTGCATTCCTACTATAAATCCTACTTGGTCATGGTGTATTATCCTGGAGATGATTTTCTGTAATCTCTTTGCTAATATTTTATTTAAGATTTTTGCATCAGTATTCATTAGGGAAATTGGTCTATAATTTTCTTTCTGTTTTCATCCTACTGATACATGGTATCAATATCATGTCTGTGTCATAAATAGAATTTGGCAAGAATCCTTCTTTCCTTATTTTTTCAAATAGTTTATATAGTATTGGAGTTAATTGTTCTTTAAATGTTTGGTGGAATTCACATGTAAATCCATCTGGCCCTGGAGATTTTTTCTTAGGGAGTTTATTAATAGCTTATTCTATTTCTTTTTCTAAAATGACACTATTTATGTAATTTATTTCCTCTTCTGTTAATCTGGGCAATCTATATTTTTGTAAGTATTGCTCCATTTCACTTATCAAATTTATTGGTATAAATTTGGGTAAGATAACTCCTAATTATTGTTCTAATTTACATCTTTATTGGTGGAAAGTTCTCTCTTTTCATTTTTGAGACTAACCATTTGATTTTCCTCTTTCTTGTTTCTAATCAAATTACCTAAAGGTTTATCTATTTTATTGGTTTTGTTCATAAAACCAACTCTTATTTTATTTATTATTTCAATAGCTTTTTTTACTTTCAATTTTATTAATCTCTCCTTTTATTTTTAGAATTTCTAGTTTGGTATTTGGGGTTTTTTAATTTGCTCTTTTTCTAGCTTTTTTAGTTGTAAACTCTATTCATTGATCTTCTCTTTCTCTATTTTATGCAAGTAAGCATCTAGAGATATAAAATTTTCCCTCATAACTATTTTGGCTGCATCCCACAATTTTTGATAAATTGTCTCATTATTGTCATTTTCTTGGATGAAATTATTAATTTTTTTATTTGCTGTTTCACTCATTCATTCTTTAGGATGAGATTATTTTGTTTCTAATTACTTTTTTGGTCTATTTTCCCTTGGCCTTTTATTGAATGTAATTTTTATCACATCCTGATCTGAAAAAAAAATGCATTTACTATTTCTGCCTGTCTGCATTTGATTTTGAGGTCTTTACATTCTAATATATGGTCAATTTTTGTATAGGTTCCATGAAATGCTGAGAAGAACATATACTTCCTTCTGTCTTTATTCAATTTTCTCCAAAGATAACTAATACCTAATTTTCTAGTGTTCTATTTACCTCCTTAACTTCTTTCTTATTTATTTTGTGATTCAATTTGTCTAGTTTTGAAAGAGCAAGGTTGAGATCTCCATTTCTTCTTCTATTTCTTCTTGCAGCTTTCTTAACTTCTTTTTTAGGAATTTCCATACTATACCACTTAATGCATATATGTTTAGTATTGATATTGCTTCATTATCTATGGTACCCTTTAGCAAGCTATAGTTTCCTTCCTTATCTCTTTTAATTAGATCAATTTTTGCTTTTGCTTGATCTATGATCAGGATGGCTACCCCTGCTCTTTTTTACTTTACCTGAAGCATAATAGATTCTGCTCCAACCTTTTATCTTTACTCTGTGTGTATCACTCTGGTTTAAATGTTTCTTGTAAACAACATATTATAGGGTACTAGCTTTTAATCCAGTCTGCTATTCACTTCTTTATGGAGCGTTCACCCCATTCACATTTATGTTTAAAACTACTAATTTTGTGTTTACGGCTATCTTATTTATCCCAAATTATACTTTTCTCTTTCCTTTTCCCCTTTCCCTCTTTGCCAGCATTTTACTTATGAGCACCATTTGCCTCAAGCATCCCTCCCCCTTTAAAGTCCCTCTCCCTTTCTTATATCTTTCCCCTAATATTTCTATTTTCCCTTCTATTTAGCCTATCTTTTACTTTTCCCCTTTCCCCTCCCACTTTTCTATAAGGTGAGAGAAGTTTCTCTGTGAAATCAAATATATCTAATATTCTTTTTTGAACCAAATCTGGTGAGAGTAAGATTCACACAATATTCATCACCTTCCCTGCTTTCCCTCAATTATAGTAGGTTTTCTTTGCCTCTTCCTGAGATGTGATTTCCCTCATTTTACCTCCACTTTCCCCCTTTTTTCTGTTACAATCCCCTTTCCACATCTAGTTTCTTTTTCATATTATAACATTAAAATCAGATTATACATGCATTCTATATATATATATCCATAACAGAAATAGTTCTCAAGAGTTTTTTTTCTTTTTATCTTTCTATGCTTCTTTTGAAGTCTATATTTGGAGGTCAATTTTTTTTTTGTTTAGCTCTGGCCTTTTCATCAAAAATAAATGGAATTCATCAGTTTTGTTGAATGTCCACCTCTTCCCCGAAAGAAAATGCTCAGTTTAGCATGATAATTCATTCTTTGCTGCATTCCAAGTTCCTTTGGCTTTTGGAATATTAGATTCCAGGCCCTTTGATCCTTTAAGGTGGAAGCTGCTAGGCCCTGGGAAATCCTTGTTGTGACTCCTCGATATTTGAATTGTTGTTTGGTTTTTTTTTTCCCTCACTGTTTGTAATATTTTTTCTTGGTCCGATAGTCCTAAAATTTCCCCATGATATTCCTTGGGGTTTTTATTTTGAAGTCTCTTTCAGAAGCTGTTTGGTGAATCCTTTCTGATTCTATGATATCAGGGAAGTTCTCTTTGATGATTTCCTGAAAAAAATAATGTCTAGGCTCCTTTTTTATCATGGTTTTAAGGAAGTCCAGTAATCCTTAGATTGTCTCTTTGAGATCTTATCTTCCATTCTATTTTCCAGGTCAGTTGTTTTCCCAAGTAGGTATTTTACATTTTCTTCTGTTTTTTTTTTTTCATTTTTTTTGTTTTGCTTGACTGATTCTTGATGTCTCATTGAGTCATTCATTTTCATTTGTTCAGTTCTGATTTTTAGTTAACTATTTTCTTCATTTACCTTTTTTACTTCTTTTTGTATTTGTCCAATTGATTTTTTAAATGAGTTGTTTTGTTCTATGGATTTTTTCCCCCATTTCACAAATTCTATTTTTCAGGGAGTTGTTTTCTTTTTCCATTTTGTCAGATCTATCTCTTAATGAGTTATATGCTTTTTCCATTTCACTAAGTTTATTTTATAGTGAATTTTCTTCAGATAGTTTCAGTGTTACCTTCTCCAAATAAATCTTCTTGCAAAGAGAGAGCCTCAGAGAGGTCCCTGGGGACCAATTTATATCATTCTTTGGGGCTTCACCTGGAGACAATCTGTTCTTCTCTTTCACCACAAAAACTATCTATGATCAGAGTTCTTTTTGCTTTTTTACTCGTTTTTAGGTAAGGGAGATTGTCTAAGCTTTCTCTACAAGTAGCAGTGGCTATGTTGGATCAGTGCCGACTGTTCTGAGTCAGTGCTTACTGACTTCTGGTGCTGGGTGGATGTGGGCAGGTCCCCTGAGATTCTGGCATTTTGGGATTCACTATTTACTTTTTGTGTCTGTCTTGCATGTTTTATAATTTCTCTGCTGATCTACTGGCTTGCAACCAGGACAGAATAGCCAACATTGCTATAAATTCCTTCCCATAGATTCTCTGGGGTGTGGACCCCCCTGCACAGTTGTACTGGCATCTGTGCTCAGCCTACTTGCACTTGGCCCACCTTCCTCCATTTCCAATTGAAAAAGATCTTTTTGGGAGGGCTTCAAAATTATCTTCACTGGTAATTTGTTACACTCCCAATATTCATGGGTACTGCCAGTCCAGAACTAATTCAGAGGCTGGATTTGGTAATTAGTCTGAAGAACATGGGATGAGGTCAGAAAGAACCATGTGTCCTCTCTGACACTTTGGCTCTGCCCCACCCCCAGCCATATTATTTAATTAAAGCTTTTTATTTTCAAAACATATGCACAGGTAATTTTCACAATTCACCCTTACAAACCTTGTATTCCAAATTTTTTTCTCCCTACCATCTCCCCACCCCTACCCCTATATATTAAGCATTCCAAATCCATCCAATATGTGTTAAACATGTGCAGTCACATTTTTTAATATAGTAAATTTCATAGAAATTGATATGCACTTCCTCTTGTGGACAACTTCTTCAAAATTTAAATATCTTTCCCCTAAAGCCTTCCATCTTCATAAGGTTGAAGAAGTATCAGAAGAAGGAGTTATATATCTGAGATGTCTGAGTTTAAACAGAAAGAAAACGGTGATACAAGGAGGATAATTCACCTATATTCCTCATTATAAGGGACAATATTCAGCACTCTGGAATTTGCTCATTGAATTCTTGGCCATCAGTCCAGATCTCATCTTTCTTAGCTATTGCTCCTAATCACTATAGATGGAAGATCATGCTACATCTCTGAAAATCCAAAAATTTTCATTCCCAAAACCCTTTGTCATTCAGCCCCATGGAAGACCTAAGTTCTCACCTGGTAATCCTAACACTAGAGTCTCAGTTTTCCCAGTGGGATCTCTTAATTCCAAAAACCCTTTGTCATTCAGCTCATGGAAGGCCTCAATTTTCCCACAGGATGTTTCTTTCTCTTAGTGTCTGCCCATAATTGAATAGAAGCCTGGAAGTTCCTTTCAGAGAGAAATGAGATAAAAGTATGTCAGGAAGAGACCAATTTACTCAGAAAGTCTTACTCAAAAAGTTTTTATATGAGCTGAGCCTATGTCTGCTGACTCAGTATCCACTTTGGGAACAACGAAGGCCCTTCTGGCTCCCACAGAAATGAAAGTCATTTGAATATCCCACTACCCACAGGTTTTAAGTTAGAATCACAACATTTTAGAGTTGGGACAGTCTTGGATCTCCTAATCTAAGCCATACTTGAAAGAAATCCCTACTGTTACATATCCTCCTACCCACCACCCACCCAAATGGTCATCCAATTTCTGCTTAAATATTTCCAATATCCAAAGAATTCACAACCTCCTTAGGCCCTCATCTCACTCTTGAGTAATTCTAATTGTTAGGAAAATTTCCTTAAATCAAGTCCACCTATTCCTCAGTGGCCAAATATAATGTCTAATCCCTCCTGTCACATGATACCCCTTCAAATACACAGATATAATGTATTATATTATATAGCTAATACTTAAATACAGAATTTTCTCTCCTTTACGTTAAACTTTGTTGTTGTTCAATCATGTTTTACTTTTTTTTTACTCATTTGGAGTTTTCTTGGCAAAGATCATGGAGTGGTTTGCCATTTTCTTCTCCAACTCTTTTTACAGATAAGGAAAAATAGGTAAACAGAATTAAGTAATTTCCCCAGGATCATATAGTGTCTAAAGCCAGATTTGAACTCAAGAAGATAAGGCTTCCTACTCCAAATCTGGCTCTGTGTCACCTAGCTGTCCTTATAGAATAGCCAAATAAAATGCTTAATTTCTCCTGTCATATGGAAATCTTTCAAATACTTAAATACAACTATTATGTGTCCCCTGAGTTTTGTCCTCTATAAACCATACATCACTGTTTAAACTGATCCTCATTCAATAAATTCATCCTCATCAAAAAACAAACAAAAGAAAACAAAATCTGCTGTTTAACTCAGCTTGCTCCAAGCTTTGTATATTTGTGAAGCTGATTTACTGAACCCATATGAAATTCTTTATTTGTATCCCTTTCAACTACTCTGGCATCTTTGGATCATGGCTTTTTCATCCAGCATATGAGATTTCCCTTTCAGCTTTGTGATTTCAGTACATTTGATCAGCATGCTATTCTCCCCCCAAAAACAAACAAACAAACAAACAAATAAACATAGCATTCTAAACATACATGACCAGCATGGTGGATAAAATTCCATTGTGTAACAGGATTGGGTAACAGTGGGAAATGACCCTATGTGAGAAAGGTATAATATAATCCCTCTCCTTTGTCTATGTGTCTTCTTTTTTTTGCAGACTGAATTAATTGTTCCTATTTCCCCACACTCTGCAGTATGGATAATGATACACACAAAATATTATCAGAGACTAATATATTTTACAGAGCAGCCAGGTGATACAGTTGGTAGAGCACTGAGCCTTGAGTTAGAACGATCAGAGTTCAAACCTGACCTCAGATACTGTGTGCTGTGGGCAAGTCACTTAACCCCTGCCTGTATTAAACAACTGGAGAAGGAAATGGCAAACAAATCCAGTATCTTTGCCAAGAAAACCTCATAGATAGTTGGTTCAATAATTAAAATAACATAATAGTAGACTACACAATGATAAAGAAATAACAGAAAGAGCATGGGGAAAGGGAGCAAGAGTGTCCAAAGCATTCTAAGTATTAAGGGTTTTTCTTTTGGGGGAAAGCAGAGAGTACTGATGAAAGGCTTTCTTTTATAGCGTGAGAGGCTGAGCACAGAAGGGGGAAAAATAGTTAATCAATGAAGGCAGGGCTTCTTCTGTGACTTAGAATTGCTAGACAGGAGATGTGTGTGGGTATGGAGAGGGAACAGGCTGCTCAGTGAACCAAATCCATTCATCATCATCGTCATATTACTGTCACTAGTCAGTAGTCATACTTTTAGTCATCACAGCATCTCTGATGCCTAAGTGACAACACTCCCCCAACACATTCTCTAAATGAAGGATATACCTGTACATTTGAACTCCCTCCTCCTTCTTATTTCAAGTTCTCTTTCCCAGAATTTTTTGCGAACAATCTCTGAATACTTCACACCTAGTTCATGACACCAGCAGTCAATGGAATCCTAGGGAAATGTCTAAATCTTTAGGGTTCTCTGAAACAGGGCCAGATAATGACCTGAGATTACATTTCTCAGAAATTTTGAAGTCTCTTGCAAAAAATCAGCTAGGGTATTCTTGGAACCTGAAACTATATATTTTAAATGCAAGAATCAATACTTTTAAAGAATAACAATGGTTTTCCTAATGCCCTGGGTAACCAGTCCAAGTAGCTACTGAAAATAAATATGTATTAATTGTACATGATATATGTATATATAGGATTTTCATTATATATATAGATATATATCAATAAACTCATAAAAAAGAGCTTAATTACAGCATTAAGCATATATACACATAAAAATGGATGAAATGTTGCATACTCAAACAACAACTATATGAGCAAATTAATATGCAGCAAAACAATTAAGTAATTATAGGTTCACATAGTAGCAATAAAATATACACTTAAATTTCACAAGGGCAATCCCAAATATTGTTGCCAAGATATGTATGTAACTATTTTTTCCTACTTCATCTATATCATATTAGTTTAATGGTTGGTTGGATGGGTCTGCTTCCTTTGTCATATACTGACCTCTCTACTCTTATATCTGAGCCAACAGATGCTAGGAGACTGCCTATCACCAGCACTATAATATAGCTGGATTAGTTTGGCTTACAGTAGTTCTATATTCAGTGTATTGTGTCTATACCATATGAGTTTCTTTAGTTGCAGCTATAGGAAATAAAAGAGTTGCAATAAAAGAATTGCCTCTGAGTTCAATACTCTTATCCTTTCTGAATTAGATTTTGAGTAATACTGCTGAAAGTTTTCAATCCTAGAAATAGCATTTTCAAAACCTACATCCACTTCAGTCATGGCAAAACTGGTGGACAGTCTTTAACTCAATTCTACCAAGACAGGTATTCATCATTTCTCTCCCAACTGTCCATTGGAAATTGTTAAGTCTCTTATGGGCAATAAGTGGTTGAAATGAATTGTCTTTATAGGGCTCCCTTCAGTCTCAGTTGTTTTTCTATAAACAGGCAAGTTGCATAATACCTCACCTTGGTATAAGCAAGCTTTTCACTGGGTTGGATATTCTATAATTCCTTTAAATAAAAAGATTTCTCAAAGAAATTATCTTCTTATTGAACATCTTCACAGTGTACTCTTGTATCACATTGTCTTTTGTTTTTGTCACCGCTCTTCTGTATTAATATTGGGGCTAACTGGCAAGCTTCTTTCAATTTCTCTCTCAACTGCGAAATAATTAGGAATAGCACTATCAGCTTCTTATGAATTCCAAATCACAAATCAATAGTCAGGCATAAATTTTTCCCAACCATAAGCAAATATGATAAAATAAAACCTGTAGCATCATTCCCATGGACTTGTATCAATGTATTAAAAATGACATCTTAACTCCATTGAGACTTTTATTGTAGCTCAGACTTCAACATATTCAATGGCTCACTGAAACATTCAGACTGTGGGTCTCCTTGTAGATCATTAGGTTTAGTTCTAGATTTGTTGCTACCTGCTAAAGCCATATTTTCTTCAGTAGCTTATTCTCCAGATCTCTATTTTGGTCAAATTTAATTCTGGCAAAGAATCCACTGAGTAATACTTTTCCCACAATACTTTAGTAACTATGGGTACTTTCTGGCTCCTGTTTGGACATATTCATGAATATTTGGTTAAATGATCAGTCACTACTAAAATGTGACATATTCTTATGTCTTCCAGAGATTAAAAAGCCAATACAGTTAAGTTATAAACACCTATTGGTATTTAAATTCTTCAAATATCCAACATCAATTGACATGTTTTTCTTTGCATGCTTTAAAAATAACTTTCACATTTCTTGGTGACATCTGCAGCTACCTTGGGCCAACAAAATATATTTCTAATTATAGGATTC
Organism: Sminthopsis crassicaudata; assembly: GCF_048593235.1. NCBI lineage: Eukaryota > Metazoa > Chordata > Mammalia > Dasyuromorphia > Dasyuridae > Sminthopsis > Sminthopsis crassicaudata. The sequence goes on from NC_133618.1 coordinate 323,116,670, forward strand.
ATCTTGACCTATAAGCCTGAATGTACAGTTTTATTGCTATAGTGTGATATGCTCTGGGTTATATCAACTTTTTTCAGATTTAGTGTGTAGGAACTATTATCATATCATAGAACATATCCTTGCATAACCCAACATCTACCATTGTCTCAACAGCAATATCTTTACTGAAAACTGGAATTTTATTCTTTTTCATCCCTTCCTTGCTTTTTGGAATATATTTCTTTTTTTAGTACTTCATTGATTATAAATATTCTTGCTTGCTGTCAGCCACAGACAGTTGAGACAATAAAGGCTGGATTAATGAAATTTCATCCAGTTTGCCTCTTTCACTCCTATTCATGTGCTGCTAAACATAGCTAGAGAAAATAATGAAACTGATTAGTTTTATGTTTTGACCAACATCAAGTGTTCACTTAGAGATTTATGACTTTTATATCAATCAATAACTGTTTAGACTGTTGGAACTTCCCTTATTTCCCAGGGACCTGAGAATCAGGAACACCTATTATACTGTAATCAGAAAATGATGTTCCCCCATACTCCACGGAACAATCACAAGTCAATGCAATGACTCAGGAACTCGGATACTGTTCCCACAGGACTCAAGGACACTGTATTGTCCCAAGAAATGCCAACCATAGGAACTGCTTGCCCAAGATTTAAAAATAAGTGTTGTGATCCAATTCTACTGGGATTTTTCATGTATATAAGTCCTAACTTGTCCCAGCAAGTCAAGCCTTCCTTAAAGGAAGAAAAACCTTTGCTTGCAAGTGTTTTCCTCACTCTGAAATAAATTAAACTTCTGTCTGATCCCTGACTCTCCTATCTCTAGACTGCTTTGTTTAACTCTGATCACTCACAAGTTGGACGCCAGTTCCAGTCTGATTGACAGTAGTTGATGCCATTTCCTCTTTTCTCACTCACTGCAAATCTCTTATCTCTGGAAATGGAGGTTTAAGTTATCAATAATTCTTCCTGCTTTTTATTTATTTCTCTTTATCACCTTGGATTAGCTTAGAAAGCTGTCACAGCAAATTCCACAAGCTTATGAGGTTCCTGGAAGAAAAATCCTATTGGATGAATTTTTTGCTTTCCCAGACTGCACAAAGCCCCATTCTCTATCAGTGTGGCTATCAGAAACCATTGATTTTTACATTCAACCTGAGTCAATCAGTCTCAGACAATGACCAATGGGGCTTGTCCAAGGTCTCCCACTGCATCTAGGGCCTTCTCCAGTCATCCTGATCTAGATCTTGCCCCTAGACTCAGATAGGAAAGTGAGAAAGGTGACATTGCCCAGTCCTCCTCACGTCAATCCAATTCATTTGCATGTCCTGGCATCACCTCCTTGATGTTATGAACCTCTTCAAAAATGAAGGACAAAAGATTCTGCTAAAGGCCTCATTTCCAAAATATAGAGAAAATTGACTCTAATTTGTAAGAAATCAAGCCATTCCCCAATTGATAAATGGTCAAAGCATATGAACAGATAATTTTCAGATGAAGAAATTGAAACTATTTCTAATCATATGAAAAGCATATCCTTTAACAGATTTAACATGTATTAGACTACCTACCATCTAGGGGAGGGGGTGGGGGGAAGAAGGGGAAAAGTTAGAACAGAAGGTTTTGCAAGGGTCAATGTTGAAAAATTACCCATGCATATGTTTTGTAAATAAAAAGCTATAATAATTTTTAAAAAAGGAAATGAAGGACAAATAACAACAACAAGGTTTCCAAAGCGCTTTATATATGTGATTTCATTTGATCTTCACAACCCTCTGAGGTAGGTGTTCTAATTGTCCCCATTTTACAGATGAATAAGCTGAGGCTGAGAAAGCTTAAATGACTTGTCCAGGGTTATAGTACGTGTCTGTGTCTAGTCTAGAGCAACTTTCTGGACTAACAAGTATACAACCTAGCTACACTTTGATATAACACTAGAAATAAACAATCACAAAAGAATGGACAGAAAAGGATAGGGAAAGAAAGAAAGAAATACTGGCCAATATAGTTCAGTGGAAAAATCACAGCCAGTGCTAAACTTTTAGCTACAAGATCACAAAGTGACTTTCCTACTTAGACACTGGAGTGGCAGGAAAGCAATTAACATAGTGGCTTCCTCCAAAGTATTTAGTGTTGCTCAGGGGAACGTAAAATGAGATGGGGCATATGACTGAACAAAAGAGATAGAAGGAATAGGTTTGGGTACCAACCCCATCCAACATGTATCCAAGATGGAAGATGCACCCATACACTAGAGCCGCTTGTTCCTTTCTCTCCTTCTAGTATATCTCTCCCAAAACTTTTTTAAGAATGATCCCCAAATCCTTCACACCCCATTGATGACTCCAGAGATCAAAGAGGGATCTTGGGAAAAATTTTGAGTATGGTTACCTTGACAGAGGACCAGATTTCAATTCGGAGTTCCACACATATCCCCAGAAATCTCTACTGGAGACCTCTTGCTTAGATGACATTGAACTCTTAGTAACTATTCTTTGAGTCTGGCCTTTCAAATTCTTCAAATATACTTAATTTTATTATCATCCAATCCAATTTGAAACTTCACAGAAAAGTATCCTCAAGATAAAGGGGAAAAAAATAAACCAATCAAAAATGAAACTGCAATTCTCTTAAACTTATCAACCTTTACATTAGTAAATCTTTGGGGATTTGGGGGCAAGAAACCATACATCTTAGCACCTATTTATTCTCAAAGATAGGATATGTGCGTACATATGTATATATGTACGCACATATTTGTAATATATACATGTATACACATATTCTGGTTTCTTTTATCTTTAGTAAATGAAAAGTTCCTTTTCATATCACCTTAAAATTTTGTATGTGATAAACTTTCAGAGAAATTGTATATTTTCAGGATAATATGTAATAATAAGAATAGGGAAAAGGGCTTTAAATGTCTGAAAATCAAATGCTGAATTATGAATATATTAACTTCAGACAGAATTTGATATTAGATATTTATCAAAATATGAATTTAAAAGATTATTTTGGAAAATAAATTAATTAATTCATTCCCTTTTTCAATTCACAGGTATTTCATTATGTTTTTATTTAGAGAAGGAAGAGGACTATCTCAGAAAGTTAAAAAGTATAAAAGAAAATAACAAGGGCAGAGGAAGCTAAAATGGAGTAATTGAATTAATGCAGTGATCTAGCTAAGTATTTAAGGATATAAAGTGGAGGATTAAACCATTTCTTGGCAAAAACTAATTCATTACCTCTTATCTTCATTACTATTGAGCAAACCAGGTAGAAAAAAATGGACTATGATTTATTTAAAATCAATGGATTAGCATAGTATTATGATTTTAAAAATCATCATATTTATTTTTTCTTTGTTTATTCTGTAAAAGTAATGAACCAATTCACAAGCTTTTGGTAAATGCTTACTACATCCTAGCTATTGGGTTATGCACTGGGAATACAAAAATAATAATGAAACAATCTGTGCCTTCCAAGAACTTTTAATAATTTGACCAGTTGAAACACTGTGTGTTTAATGATATTCATTTAATATCTTAAGCCATAAGATATTAATAAATACATTGGCCTGAGAAATTGAAAAATTCCACTCATGCAAAAATCTGTTAAGGTAATATGAAAAATACAAATATATACATCTTATAAAGACATTATCCTTACCAAGATATGTTTCCTTGTATATCTTTATAATTTGTTATTGCCAAATGTTAATGTATTTTAATGACCAATTAGCAATTTTCATTGTCTGAATATGGCTTCCTTACTTTTTCTCCTCCCTTTAAAAATTACATAATATAAAAATAAATTTGCTGTGATCATTTATACAACCTGCAAACAGATTTTAATATTATCACATTTAAATATACTCAATAGACATTCCAAAAAAATAATAATAATTTTCAGACTTTCCTCTGAAAATAAATATTAATATAGGACAACTATAAAACACTAAACACCTACTTTTCATTGAATTTTTGGAACAGAAAGTTCCATTATCATAGAACATAAATTTGATCAAAGAGAACATGACATTCTAAAGTAGTAAATAAGGGAAGAGAACAAACATTCATATGGCTAGCACTGTATTAACAGTTTTACAAAAATTTTTACTTGATCTTCACAACAGCCAAGAGGGATAGATGCCATAAGGATGCCCACTTTACAGTTGAGGAAACTGAGGCAAACAGAATTTAAGGGACTTGCTCAAAGTCACACTGCTAGTTAGTATCTAAAGCCAAATTTGAATTCAGTCTTCCTGACTCTAGCCCCAGTACCTTGTGTCTTTTTGAGTCGACCAGTTTCCTCTTGACAGTTGAGTCCAACTCTTCTTAACTATTGTGGGGTCTTCTTGGCAAAGATTTTAGAGTGGTTTGCTATTTTTCTAGTGAATTTACAGATGAGGAAAATGAGGCAAACAGGGTTAAATGATATAAACTGGGTTACAGAGATATACCCAGTATTTATCTGAAGCTGACCTTGAACTTAGTTTTTCCTGACTCCAAGTTTATCTACTCTATCCACTGCACCATGTAGCTGCCCTCAATGAAAAGTAAATTTCTGTTAATGTTGACACTTTTATAGTATAGTACAGTAGAAAATATATTTGGGTTTGAAATAAAATATTCAAATTGTTTATTTTCGCATATTCTCATACCTTTTACAAAAAAGTATTAAGTTTTGCTTCCTCTTTGCTAAAGGCCTTGTTATATGATCTTATAAAATTATATTGCATAGTTACTGCCACATGTTCTAATTTCTACAATAAAAGTTGTTGGGGTTTTTTACCCTCTGAAATGTTTCCAGGTAAAAACCCTCTCTATTTATTGAAATGGGGAATCCAATGAATTTGATTTATGATAGTGAAAAAGTAGTTTGAGCTAACTACTTTTTCTTATAATTTTAACCAAATTCAACATGTGAAAAATTAAAATGTATAAAAAATTAATTATGTTTCAAAATATTCATCATGGAATTGGGCTAAGAAATTCACTTCATTTTTCTGGGAATCAGTTTCTACATACTGTAAAAGGAAAAGACTAATGTTTGGAGTCTTTTCCATTAAAATTATCTCTTTAGATTAGTAAGGATATCCACTATCACAACTAGTACTTGATATTCATTCATGTCCAACTCTTTATAATTCTGTGGACCATCCTGTCCATGGGTTTTTCTTGGCAGATACTTCATTGGTTTGCCACTTCTTTGTCCAGTATATTAAAGCAGAGTTTAAGAGCCTTGCTCAGGGTCATACAACTAGTGAGTATCTGAGGCTAGATTTCTTTCTTTTTTTGTATTTTTATTGAAGCTTTTTGTATTTTCAAAATAAAGGCAAGGATAATTTTTCACCATTGACCCTTGCAAAACCTTGTGCTATTCCTCTCCTTTCCTCCCACTCCCTCCCCTAGATGGCAAGTAATCCAATATATGTTAAACATGGTAAATATATATATACAAATCCAATATAGGTATATATATTTATATCTTGCTGCATAAGAAAAACCAGATAAAAAAGGAAAAAAATGAGAAGGAAAGTAAAATTGAAGCAAACAGCAAAAAAAGTGAAAATGCTATGTTGTGATCCACACTCAGTTCCCACAGTCCTCTCTCTTGATGGCTCTCATCATCATAAGATCATTGGAACTAGTCTGAATCATCTCATTGTTAAAAAGAGCCATATCCATCAGGACTGATCATCCTATAATCTTGTTGTTACCATGTATAATGATCTCCTGGTTCTGCTCATTTCACTCAGCATCAGTTCATGTAAGTCTCTCCAGGCCTCTCTGAAATCATCCTGCTGATCATTTCTTACAGAACAATATTCCATAACATTCATATACCATAATTTATTCAGCCATTCTCCAATTGATGGGCATTCACTCAGTTTCCAGTTTCTTGCCACTAATTACTTGAGGAATAGAATGAGGAAGAGGTTCAATAATTGTTCTAAAAAGAGGCTATTCTTTGGCACACACATCTCCAGCTTTCTAGTCTTTCTACAAAAAGGACAGAATAGATATGTGCAAAATACAGCAAAAGCATTAATGATAATGTCCTATTTCATGTAACAATCTACTGTAATAAATATGTACTGCTCAGACTATGACACAAATGAGTAAGTGTAACTTAAAGAGGTTCTATAGAAAGATAAAAAGCTGGGCCCAAGATTGAGTAAGATGAGAAGATCAGCTTATATTCCATTTAGGAAATTATGCAGTGCTTTCAACAATACCAAATTTGCTTACTGCTGCAAAACCCCATCTTTTTAATGTTTGTATTTTCCTGGCAATACCATATAGTTGTAAATCATGAAACACAATGATTTCAAAAGAATCAGCATTATAAACAAACCAAAGGGTAACAGAAAATCCATAGTAGACAGAAGCAAAATGCAACATGTTTCCAGCAATAACTCATCAGTGAGAAATGGTGTAAAATAAATTACCATCAAGGCTTGTACTACCAGAAAAGAAAGTGGGTCAGTCACATAGTGAGAATGAGACAACAGATATATACAAAAGTGTTATATTGGTATCCTAACTAAAAGAAAAAGAAGACTGCTCCTAGATTCTTCACGTAGGATTTTTTGGTGGAAACAGACAAAAATCACAAAGGATAAGTAAGCATACCTGGGGCTATCTATGGAAGAAGTATTCATATCAACAAAATCTGGAATCCAGCAAAAACAACAACAAAAATAGGACATTGGTTGGGAATTATACTGAATTTAGGAAGTGATTACTAAATAGAAAGCATCTTTTTAAAATATTTTAATCATTATTTGCTTTCCCTTTATACATATAAAGCAGGATATTAAAAAGTGGACATGAGTGTCTACTGTTAGAATGAGGTAAGTGCCAAAAGGGACACGTAGAGATGATTCCACCATTATCACTCACAAGTGCAATTCCCTTTTTAACTTTCTCCTTTCCAGATGATCTAGTTGGTATGCTGTGGAATATACTTAGTGTTGCAAGACTGTTTGAATTTGGCCTATAAGGAGACCAGAATAGATATATGTGAAGGATTTCTTTCCCTTCTCTTTTTAAAGGAAAACTGATTTTTTTTCAAGAAGGAAAGCAAAAGCTTAGAGGGCAGAAGAAACTCAACCCTCTGCTGTCCTCAAAGAGGGGGAGGGTATGGATTAGAATTATGTCTCTCTATTTCCTGATATGTTATTAGTCTAAGTGATATAGCTTTCAAGTTCCAGCAGAGCTCTTAACACTATTTCTTAAAGGGGGAGAAATATTACAAGTTTCATATCCAAGGCCTGACTCTCTTCCCACCAAATGTCAGTTCCATAATGAACACACATAGCATATTGCAAAGATCTGTTTATACAATCAGTAGTGATTGTGTGTGTGTGTGTGTGTGTGTGTGTGTGTGTGTGTGTGAAAAAGTACTGAGGAGTACTTTTGGGATTAATGCAATTCAGCTCAACCAAGAGAAAGAGAATCCCAAAACCTACCCAAGAGGAAAATTCTCTAAAGTCTCAAGTGTAGCAAGCCAGGAATAGGAATATGATGGAGACTGCCAGTTCCCCTCATATCAACTTCTTCCTAATCTTTTTTTTTCTTTTCAGAAACCAGAAGTGGGATTGACCTCATCCACTTTCTCTTTCACAGATAGAAGCTAAAAGCACTCAAGGAAACTAAAGACTCTGAAGAGATTCTAGAGACAAGATTTCTTTTCATTTTACTCTCCTCAACTCCACTTGTCCACTGCACGGTCATAGATAGTTCACTGATCTCCATCCATGAGAAAAAGAGTCCCATAACAGTAGACTTTAGTACTTGGGTTACAAGAAAGTGTTAAAACTAGGAAACTCTCAAGAAAGAATTATTGACTGTCTGACTAATCTCTCTTTACTCAGCTCAGAGTAGTACTAAAGAAAAGGAATTGATATTAAAACCTTGGGTGGAGATTCCTCCAGTTCTAGAAATAAGAAATAAAGAGGAGAGGTAGAAGAAAAAAATGAGCTATGGCCTAGATTTTCACTCTCACATACTTCTTTTTTTTATTATTTTTACAAAAATAAATCATGCATGGGTAATTTTCCAGCATTGACAATTGCAAAACCTTTTGTTCCAACTTTTCCCTTCCTTTCCCCCACCCCTTCCCCCAGATGGCAGGTTGGCCAATACATGTTAAATATGTGAAAGTGTAAGTTAAATACAATATATGTATGCATGTCCAAACAGTTATTTTGCTGTACAAAAAGAATCGGACTTTGAAACAGTGTACATTTAGCTTGTGAAGGAAATAAAAAATGTAGGCAGACAAAAATATAGGGATTGGGAATTCTATGTAGTGGTTCATAGTCAACTCCCAGAGTTCTTTCGCTGGATGTATCAGTTCATTACTGCTCTATTGGAACTGATTTGGCTCATCTCATTGTTGGAGAGGGCCACATCCATCAGAATTGATCATCATATAGTATTGTTTTTGAAGTATATAATGATCTCCTGGTCCTGCTCATTTCACTTAGCAGCAGTTCATGTAAGTCTCTCCAGGTCTTTCTGAAATCATCTTGTTGGTCATTTTTTACAGAACAATAATATTCAATAATATTCATATACAAAATTTATTCAGGCATTCTCCAATTGATGAGCATCCACTCAGTTTCCAGTTTCTGGCCACTAAAAAGAGGGATGCCACAAACATTCTTGCACATACAGGTCCCTTTCCCTTCTTTAAGATCTCTTTGGGATATAAACCCAGTAGTAACACTACTGGAGCAAAGGGTATGCAAAGTTTGATAACTCTTTGAGCATAGTTCCAAATTGTTCTCCAGAATGGCTGGTAGTATTCACAATTCTACCAACAATGTATCAGTGTCCCAATTTTCTCACATCCCCTCCAACATTCATCATTATCTTTCCCTGTCATTCTAGCCAATCTGACAGGTGTATCTCAGAGTTGTCTTAATCTGCATTTCTCTGATTAATAATGACTTGGAGCATCTTTTCATATGGCTAAGAAATAGTTTCAATTTCTTCATCTGAGAATTGTCTGTTCGTATCCTTTGACCATTTATCAATTGGAGAATGGCTTGATTTCTTATAAATTAGAGTTATTTTGGAAATGAGGCTTTTATCAGAACCTTTGACTGTAAAAATGTTTTCCCAGTTTATTACTTCCCTTCTAATCTTGTCTGCATTAGTTTTGTTTGTACAAAAACTTTTTAATTCGATATAATCAAATTTTTCTAGTTCTTCTTTGGTCATGAATTCCTTCCTTTTCCACAGGTCTGAGAGGTAAACTATCCTATGCTCTTCTAATTTATTTATAATCTCATTCTTTATGCCTAGGTTATGAACTCATTTTGACCTGAGCTTGGTGTATGGTGTTAAGTGTGGGTCAATGCCTAGTTTCTGCCATACTGATTTCCAATTTTTGCAACAATTTTTGTCAAATAGTGAGTTCTTATCCCAAAATCTGGGGTCTTTGGGTTTGCCAAACACTAGATTATTGAAGTTATTAGCTGTTTTTTTCTTTACACCTAACCTATTCCACTGATCAACTAGTCTATTTCTTAGCCAATACCAAATGGTTTTGGTAACTGCTACATTATAATATAATTTTAGATCTGGTACAGCTAGGCCACCTTCATTTGATTTTTTTTTTCATTAATTCCCTTGAAATTCATGACCTTTTGTTTTTCCATATGAACTTTGTTGTTATTTTTTCTAGGTTATTAAAATAGTTTTTTGGAAGTCTGATTGGTATAGCGTTAAATAAATAGATTAGTTTAGGTAGTATTGTCATCTTTATTATATTTGCTCGCCCAATCCAAGAGCATTTAACATTTTTCCAATTGGTTAGATCTGACTTTATTTGTATGAAAAATGTTTTGTAGTTTTGCTCAGCTTCTGATTTTCCCTTGGCAGATAGATTCCTAAATATTTTATACTATCAGTAGTTACTTTAAATGGAATTTCTCTTTGTACCTCTAACTGTTGGATTTTGTTAGTGATATATGAGAATGCTGATGATTTATGTGGGTTTATTTTGTATCCTGCAACTTTGCTAAAGGTGTGGATTATTATTAATAGCTTTTTAGTAGAATCCCTGGGGTTCCCTAAGTATACCATCATATCATCTGCAAAAAGTGATACTTTGGTTTCCTCGTTACCTATTCTAATTCCCTTAATTTCTTTCTCATCTCTTATTGCCAAAGCTAGCATTTCTAATACAATATTGAAGAGTAATAGTGATAGTGGGCAACCTTGTTTCACTCCTAATTTTACTGGGAATGGTTCAAGTTTATCCCCATTACATATGATGCTTACTGATGGTTTTAAATAGATGCTACTAATTATTTTAAGGAAAAGTCCATTTATTTCTATACTCTTAAGTGTTTTTAATATGAATGGATGTTGGATTGTATCAAATGCTTTTTCCGCATCTATTGAGATGATCATATATTTTTTGTTAATTTGGTTGTAATATGACCAATTATACTGATAGTTTTCCTAATATTGAACCAGCCCTGCATTCCAGGTATAAATCCTACTTGATCATGGTGTATTATCCTGAGGATGATTTTCTATAGTCTTTTTGCTAATATCTTATTTAAGATTATAGCATCAATATTCATTAAGGAGATTGGTTTATAGTTTTCTTTTTCAGTTTTCAACCTACCTGGTTTAGGTATCAGTGCCATGTTTGTATCATAAAAGGAATTTGGTAGGACTCTTTCATTCCCTTTTTTTCAAATAGTTTATATAAATGTTTGGTAGAATTCACATGTAAATCCATCTTGTCCTGGGGATTTTTTCTTAGGGAACTGATTAATAACTTATTCTATTTCTTTTTCTGAAATGGGACTATTTAAGCAATTTCTTTCCTTCTCTGATAATCTGGAAAGCCTGTATTTTTGGAGGCAGTCATCCATTTCACTTAGGTTATCAAATTTATTGGCATAAAGTTGGGCAAAGTAATTCCTTATTATTGCTCTAATTTCCTCTTCATTGGTGGAATTCCCCCTTTTCATTTTTTAAGACTAATAATTTTACTTTCCTCTTTCCTTTTTCTGATTAGATTTACCAAAGATTTATCTATTTTATTGGTTTTTTTCATAAAGCCAACTCTTAGCTTTATTTATTAATTCAATAGTTTTTTTTTACTTTCAATATTATTAACTTCTCCTTTTAATTTTAGAATTTTAAGTGTAGTATTTAATTGGGGGGTTTTAATTTGGTCTTTTTCTAGCTTTTTAAGTTGCAAGCCCAATTCATTGATCTTCTCTTTCTCTATTTTATTCAACTAAGCCCCTAAAGATATAAAATTTCCCCTTATTAGTGCTTTGGCTGCATCCCACAGATTTTGGTATGATGTCTTATCATTGTCATTATCTTGAGTGAAATTATTAATTGTGTCTATAACTTGCTGTTTCACCCAATCATTCTTTAAGATGAGATTATTTAGTTTCCAATTACATTTTGGTCTATTTACCCCTAACTTTTTGTTGAATGTAGTTTTTATTGCATCATGATCTGAAAAGAAAGCATTCACTATTTTTGCTTTCCTGTATTTAATTTTGAGGTTTTTATGTCCTCATATATGGTCAATTTTTTTATAGGTTCCATGAACTGCTGAGAAGAAAGTATACTCCTTTCTCACCATTCAGTTTTCTCCAAAGATCTATCATATCTAATTTTTCTAATATTCCATTTACCTCTTTAATTTCTTTCTTATTTGTTTTGTGGTTTGATTTATCGAATTCTGAGAGTGCAAGGTTGAGACCTCCCACTATTATAGTTTTGCTGTCTAGTTTTTGTTGCAACTCTCTTAACTTCTCCTTTAGGAAGTTAGATGCTATACCACTTGGTGCATATATGTTTAGTATTGATATTGCTTCATTGTCTATGCTACCCTTTAGCAGGATATAGTTTCCTTCCTTATCTCTTTTAATTAGATCAATTTTTGCTTTTGCTTGATCTGAGATAAGGATGGCTACCCCTGCTTTGTTGACTTTACCTGAAGCATAATAGATTCTTTTCCAGCCTTTTACCTTTACTGTGTATGTATCTCCCTGATTTAAATGTCTCACATACTTCTTACTTAGCACTCTTGATGAGTCCATTTCTACTACATGTTCATTTCTTCTCTTAATCTCTTTTACTGCCTTTTCTCTATCTACACATATTTTGTTATTATGAACCATGACAATGGCTAAGTTCACTCTTGACATTTAGCATCCTCAGTTTTCAGCTGCAGAGAGTATTACTCTATTACCCAGCTTCCTAAAGACCTGGCAGGAGAAGCATAGGATTCACATGTGTCATATGATTCCTATTTCTACATAATCATTGGGCAAAAGTTTTTTCAAGGTCAAAAGTCCAGGAAACCCAGATAAACTGCAAGTAGTACATACACACCTACATACACTCACTCCAACCTATCAAGTATCCATGACACTGGGATTAAATTCATGGTGGAGATTATTTTTTATGAAATTGAATTGATACAAAATCTCATTGATTTGAGTTTGCCACTTCAGGATTTATGATAATTTTGACAATAGACAGTTTCAAGTTTTTTCTAAATATCAATAAGAGAAAAACTTATTTAACAAATGAATAGTGCAACAAAATTCTAGGTGTACTGTTTACTTTCTTTTTAAAATGAACTTCTTCCACTGGGTGGATACCCATGGGAGAATGGCTGAGTGAATTGTGGTATATGAATATTATGGAATATTATTGTTCTGTAAGAAATGATCAGCAGGATGATTTCAGAAAAGGTCTAGAGAGAGTTACATGAACTGATGCTTAGTGAAATGAGCAGAACCAGGAGATCATTATAACTTCAACAACTATATGATGATCAATTCTGATGGATGTGGCCATTTTCAACAATGAGATGAACCAAATCAGTTCCAATAGAGCAGTAATGAACTGAACCAGCTACCCCCAGTGAAAGAACTCTGGAAGATGACTATGAACCATGACATAGAATTCCCAATCCCTCTATTTTTGTATGCCTGTATTTTGGATTTCCTTCACAGGCTAATTGTACACTATTTCAAAGTCCAATTCCTTTTGTACAGCAAAACATCTGTTTGGACATGTATACATATATTGTATTTAATTTATACTTTAACATATTTAACATGTATTGATCAACCTGCCATCTGGGGGGAGGGGAAGAAGGGGAAAATTAGAATAAAAGATTTGGCAATTGTCAATGTTGTAAAATTACCCATGCATATATCTGGTAAATAAAAACTATTTTAAAAAATGAATTTCTTCCAAATAAGTAATTTAATAGGATCCATTTATACAAATAATGTAACTTTAGCATAATCTGAAAGAGTACCAAAGTATGTTAATTGCAAATCATTTTTATCTGTTCATTAAAGCAGGAACTTTACTAGGCAACAATTGATTAGGAGTTTAAAGTTCTTACATGTACTTTAAAGTAATAAGACCACTCTCTTTTAAAATGCTTTAAAAATCAGATCTCTTAAGTGTTTAAATAAGCCTCTCTCATTAGTTCAAATTAGCAAAATTTTACTGTGTATTACTACTTTCTTAATAGAAATTTGTCTATTCTCGTATAACTGATCATAAAAGTTATACTGCTAGCTAGCCACCATTCATCCTAATTAGTATTATGGTAGTAAAAGTAAAACTTTCAGTAATAGGAAAATAAATCTTTATTTCCAGAAATCAAGTAAGAAAAAAAATTTCTCCTTCAGCTGGAGATATTGATGTACTCTTCTTTTGCAGAATTAGTTAAAAGTACAAATCTATTTTCTAGCTATTCATCTAGATCCTACCAATGAAAATTTTCCCTTAGATAATTTGTGTATTATGAAGCATAGTGGCATTTCACAATTTAGGGGAAACACTTCTCAGTCAATCAGGAAATATTTATTAACTATCTCCAGTACAGAGTACTGTATTCACTGAGGATGAAAAATTTTTAAAAACGAAGGCATCACAATGCACTGGGGCATATAGAAACTGATCAAACTATATTCACACATACATTTTTTAATGCAAGCCAATAACCAACTTATTGTTGAGAGGAATTTGGAGAAAGAAAAGAGTTGTTTACATGACAGCCATAGGCAAAATAAAAATTAACTATTATTTCAGAATTAGGCAATTTACTGGATATCAGGAAAATTTATATCTTGCCTCAAGTATTTATGAACTTTCTAAATCTGTGCAAGTTATTTAAATATGAATAACACAGACTTACCTCATAAGATTGTTGTGAGCATCAAATGAAGTAACATAAGTTAAGTGCTTTGCAAACCTTAAAACTCAATATAAAATTATTATTTTTACATAGATCCATTGTTGTACAGTCAGGATAGAGTTCAGGTCTCAATCCAAGGTCTTCCAACTCTTAATTCAATCCTTTTTTATATTATACTATTGCTTTTCCCAAACTCCAGAGACTACAGCTCATGCATCTTAATTTTTAAGTGTAATCCATGGTCCCAGTGCCCTCTTCTATTCCTGGATCACACATTGGAGCTTATCCTAGGGGATTGATCATAAAGGATCAATTCCTATTCCTTTGGCTTGTTCATTTTTGCCACCTGAATTAATTTAGAAAAGTCTCCAAAATGAACCAGCTATGACTCATGCCTAAGGTATTCCAAACATGGGTAACAGGGTCCCAAATTCTGTATAGACAGTCAATGTACCATCTGGATACTGCATATGGAACAGTATTCAATCCTCAGAAAATGCACAAGATGCTAAATACTCTCAAGAATCCATAAACAAACATGTTTCCATAAAACATTTAGAAATACATTATTTATTTCTCCACCCAGAAGGGAACTTAACTTAAGAATGTTGTTGGGAGCCACTTTCTGTAAATTTTTGTCATTCTCTGGTTGCGAAGAGTCCTTCACAGTCTGCCCAAAATTCATAGTACCAATCTCTGGTTCAGAAATGCATTCCACTAGCAGTGTCACTACTGGGCTTATATCCCAAAGAGATTTTAAAGAAGGGAAAGGGACCTGTATGTGCAAGAATGTTTGTGGCAGCCCTTTTTGTAATGGCAGGAAACTGGAAACTGAGTAGATGCCCATCAATTGGAGAAGGGCTGAGTGAATTGTGATTTATAAATATCATGGAATATGATTGTTCTGTAAGAAAGACCAGAAGGATGATTTCAGAAAGGCCTGGAGAGACTTATATGAACTGATGCTGAGTGAAATGAGCAGGGCCAGGAGATCATTATATACTTCAACAACAATACTATATGATGATCAGTTCTGATGGATGTGGCCCTTTTCAACAATGAGATGAACCAAATCAGTTCCAAAAGAGCAGTAATGAACTGAACCAGCTACACCCAGTGAAAGAACTCTGGGAGATGACTATGAACCACTACATAGAATTCCCAATCCCTCTATTTTTGTCCGCCTGCATTTTTGATTTCTTTCACAAGCTAATAGAAGCTAAAAAGAAATGCATCCCACCTTCCAAAAGGGGTAAATATGTTTTAGATCTAATTTTCCCACATACCCTCCAATTTTTATCATTTTCCTTTTTTGCCATATTATCCAATGTGTTATATTTTGGGGCTACTTCAGAATTGTTTCAATTTTCATGTTTCTAATCAATGGTGATTTAGAGCATTTTTACGTATAACTTATAGATTGAATTGATTTCTTTGTATGGAAATTACTTGTTTACATCCTTTGACTATTTTTTATCAGTTGGGGAATGGCTCTTATTGTTATAAATTTGGCTTCATCCTCTCTACATGTGAGAAATGAGGTTCTTATCAGAAATCTTGCAGTAAATTTTTTTCACAGTTATGATAATTGTTTTCCTCTAACCTATTTCACCCCTATTTGTTCTACTCTATGTCCTTTCACCCTGTCCATCCTCAAAAGAGTTTTGCTTCCCACTACTGTCTCCTCCAATCCACCTTCCCATATATCAGCTTCCCCTTCCCTTTCTCTCATCTCCTTCCTTTCTTAGTTTCCTATATGGTAAGATAGATTCTAAGCCCAACTGAGTATTGCTTTGAGTCAGTTCCCATGAGAGTTAGGTTCAAGCACTCCCCCATTTTTTCCTTCACTGTAAAATCTCTTTCCTGTCTCTTTTATGTCGGATAACTTGTTTCATTCTACCCCTCTCTTTCCTTTTCTCCCAGTGCATTTCTCTTTCTCATCCCTTAATGTTATTATTTTAGATGTCATCTTCATATTCATCTCATAACTGTGTCTTCTACCTACCCTAATAATAAGACAATTCTTATGAGTTACAAATATCATCTTCCTATGTAGGAAAGCAAATAGTTTAACTTTAAGTCCCTTATAATTTCCCTTTCCTATTTAATTTTTTATGCTTCTATTCAGTTTCAAACTTAGAAGTCAAATTTTCTATTCAGCTCTGGTCTTTTCATCAAGAATGCTATAAGTCCCCCATTTTTTCCCAATATACTCAGTTTGGATTGAATATATAATTAGGATAGTTGATTCCTGATTGTTATCCTAGATCTTTTGCCTTCTGAAATATCATATTCCCAGCCTTCCAATCCTTTAACATAGAAGCTGCTAAATTTAGTATTATCCTGATTGTGACTTCATGATATTTGAATTTTATTTCTGGCTGTTTGCAAGATTTCTTTCTTTACCCAGGAGTTCTGGAATTTTTCCTAATATTCCTGAGACTTCTCATTTTGCAATCTCAGAATGATTGGTAGATTCTTTCAATTTCTATTTTACCCTCTGTTTCTAGACTATCAGGACAATTTTCCTTGATAATTTCTTGTAAGATGACATCTAAATCCTTTTTTATCATGGTTTTCAGATAATCTAATAATTTTAAAATAGCTTTCCCCAATCTATTTTCCAGGTTAGTTGTTTTTCTAAAGAAATATCTCCCATTTTTTTCATTCACATTTTTTCATTCTTTTGGTTTTATTTTATTGTATTTTGATTTTTCATAAAATCATTAGCTTCCTCTTGCCCAATTCTAATTTTTAAGAGATTATTTTACTAATTAAACTTTTGTAACAACTTTTCATTTGGTCAATTCTACTTTTTAAGGAGATCTTCTTTTGAGTGATTTTTTTTGTTATGTCTTTTTCTATTTGGACAATTTCAATTTTTAAGGAATTTTTCTCTTCATTTGGATTTTTATTTATGATCAAACTCCTTAGACTGTGAAAAGAGAGTTCTAAAAGCAGCCACTGCCTCCATTGATTCAGGCATTTCCAAGGCCTGCTGCTGGTTTGCTGTGGTGCAGCCTGAAGTGGCACAGCCTGCTCTAGACCGTTACTCCACTCTCATGATGGTGTGGCAAGCTTTTCCTGCCCTTTTAAACTGTCTTGGGTTAGAAAATTGTCTCACCTCCTCCTTTTGTGACTTTTGCTACTCTAGGATTTGTTTTAAGGAATATTTAAAATTGTTTGGCAGGAAATTTAGGAACATTTGGACAAGTCTCTTCCTTTTGTCTACTATATTATCTCCACCCCATTTTCCATGAGAGAAAAGATTAAGATTAAGAAGATTAAGAAACACTTTCCCCTCTCTCAAAAAAGCACAGAAATCTGAGAGTGTGTGTGTAAAAGCAACAGATCGCCTCATGCATCTCAGTAGGCTCTGAAAGACATTATATATTATCACAGTATAATACTTTATGTTCAGAATGATGACCCTGAATTTTCATGAAATGGTTAAATTATAGGAGCATTCTCTATTAAAGGAAGCAGATTAGTGTTCATTATATCTTTAAAAGTATTCTCATCCAAACTAAATGATTTTTTTAATGTATGCTTAAATAAATAAACATTACCCTCTCCAGAAAATTCAAATATTTAGAATAGTGAGTGTAGTGCTTATAATCAGCCATAAACAAGATCTTACTAATAATATTTGCCTGAATTCTTCCATTTTTGTTTTGGTGTTCTAAGGCTATAAACTATATGGGATTAGTAGGGGACATTGAGAAATCTACCTCTTGTATGGAATTACACCTTAACTGCTCCAAGTCATCTGAAATAGGATAGTTAGCTTTTATAGAGTGCTTTAAGGGTTTCAAGTCACTTTATATCATTTGATTTTCACAACAACTCTAAAAAGTAGTTATTATTGCCTCCATTTTACAGATGAGGAGACTCACATAAAAAATAAAAACTTATCCACCATTATACAACTAGGAAATATCTGAGAATAAATTTGAACTCAAAACTTTCTAATGCCAGGTCCTAGTCACCTATCTAACCTGTATAAGTTTTGATGCTTTTTTACTTTCTCCCTCTCCCTCTCCCTCTCTTTCTCTCTCTCCCTTTCCCTTTCTCACTCACTCATTCTCTCTTTCTCTCTCCATTTTTAAACAATTGTTATGTTTCTTTCTAAATCTTTTTTTTTAACTTTTATTGGTAGTTAACTATTTAGCTATAATTTTTAAGCTATACTCCAAGGATAAACAACTCTCCTAATCTTAATTTTGAAATAATTTTTTAACTAAAGATTCAAACCACTGAAATATTTCTGAAAGACCTTTCAGACTACAGATAGTAATTTACTCACTGGAAGAATCTGACTGATTCTGGATCATTACTCCTCCTTGGGACTTACAGCCATAGTCATTTAGTAAATAAGGCTTTCTGAAATAGAATACATTAAGGACTAAAAATGCCAGCCATGCCAAAACAATAACCTTTCAGGAAGCTTACATTAATTGAATGACTGGCAAGCAAAGCCCTCTTATCAGTTGGGATCTTGGATTCAATGTCAGATTCTAAGGTTTTAAACAGTCACCTGGGAGTAAATAAAATCAATTTTGAGCCAGGAAAAGGTTAAGCATTACTACAATCAAAGCCAACTGGATAAGTTTTGATCCTCTCTAAAATGCTCACTCCATTTCCTTCCAAATCTTTTATTTCTTCCAAGAACATAATTTGTATGTTCAATTTTGTTGTTGTTTAGTCATATTCAATTATGTCCAACTGTTTGTGACCCCTTTTGGGGTTTTATTGGCAGAGAAACAAAACTGGTTTGCTATTTGTTTTTCCAGCTCATTTACACATGAGGAAACCAAAGTAAGCAGGGTTAAATTACTCTCCCAGAAACAAATAACTAGTAATTGTCTGAAGCTGTATTTGAACCCAGGATTTGCTGACTCCAGGCCCAGCACTGCACCACTGAGGTGCCCCTTTTTATGTTCAAACATGTCCATATAAGAACAAAAGGCAAAGTAATTCCTGGAATTGCTTTCAGCAATAATTATCCATTCAGGATTTAGTTGTGTGAACATACTCCAAGAACTGTTTTTGTCACATTGCAAAATCTGAATGCGTTCTATAGTTTGGGTTGTCTGTCTTTGAATTCTATCCCTATTATCACTTTTCATTTGATGGTTTCTTAAGCTTATAGAGGCCTCCCCAGGGCTACATTCGGGACCAGCTCTTTGCATATCTTCATTATGCTTATGTCATCTTTGATCTCTAGACTGGACTCCCAGATTTCCTAGGTCATACCTCTTCTTGAGACAAGTAGAATTCCCAAGGCCCCAGTGGATTCAACATCAACACCTGCCATAAGGTAGAATTTTAAAGAACAACCTTGAACTATAATCACCTGCCAGATTCAGAGGGCTTCTCTCCATCAATCATCTGCTAAGATTCATTCCTCAGTGGTTAGCATATTCCCATCCCTTTTATTACTTCTATTCCAGAGCTACTGAACCCCTAACTGCTGGGGGGGAAAATCAAATCCCACTCACCAGTCACAGCTGCCTATTCCCTAACTCCCATCTACCTTACCTCTAACTCCCTACCCTCCACTCTGAATATCTCTGGTATCAGCTAGTGACTTAATAGAAAGTACTAGTCTCGGAGCCAAGAAAAGTTGAATTCAAATTTTGTCTCTGATACTTAACTCTGTGTGGACTTGATCAAATGATTTAACCTATCAGCCCTATTTTCCTTACCTATAAAATGAGTGAAATGGACTTAATAGTCTAAGATCTCTTTCATTTCTAATTGATATAATCCTAGGATCCCATTGCCTCTTCTATGTGAACTCTGGAATTCCTATTTATTAACTATTTTTCTAACAATCATTAATTAAAAATCAAATCAAACTTCTTCCTCTTCTATCTTTTTTTCTTTGTGTGTGTTTGTCTGTCTCTGTGTGTCTCTTTCTGTACATCTCTGTCTCAGTCTCTATTTGTATAGCTCTATCTCTCTGTGTCTCTCTTTGTCTCTCTGTCAATCTGAACTTGACTATCTTTCTCTGTGTCTGACTCTTTCACTTACTTTCTCTGTGTGTACATCTCTGTGTCTGTGTGTGTGTGTTCTGTCTCTCTATCTGTCTTTTTTCTCCTATGTCTCTCTGTCTCTGTATCTCTATCTCTTTTTGTCTGTCTATGTCTGTGTTTGTCTTCCTCTCTCTCTCTCTCTCTCTCTCTCTCTCTCTCTCTCTCTCTCTCTCTCTCTCTCTCTCTCTCTCTCTCTCTCTCTCTCTCTCTCTCTCTCTGTTTCTTTTGTCTCTCTGTATCTCTATCTCTATGTCTGGCTAGATGTCTCTCTGTTTCTCTCTCTGTCTCTGTATCCTATTCTCTTCTCACAAAATCTCACACTCTGTCCATTTGCCTGAATTACTTCTCCTTTGATTGCTTGAGTGCTTGAATGATTTATTTGTCCATGGAACTATTTTTTTCAATGAATGAAAGCTGAAAACAGTTTCTCTCTAATTATTTAGATGACTGCTATGCTTGAGAAGTAGGATAACTACTGAGTAATTGAGTAAATTGGTTCAAACTCTCTATATCCAATTGACTAAATGGCATCTCAAAGTAATTTTAAATCCTTATTAGAGACATCAGCTATTTCTCTCCCCATATCATGACCTACTTGATATATTCCAAAGACAGTGTAAGTGAGTCATCACCTGTTCCTCCCTCTCCCATGGGATCACTAGCAAACTGAACCAAAATTTGGGAATTTCAATTTCTGCAAACTTGTTATTATGTAGCTTGATACTGATTCCCTTCTCCAAGATTAAATGATACTTTGAGCTTAAACAGAAACCTCCAGGACAGAGTCCAACATTACCAAACTCAAGTCAGCATGTCAAAGCAGGACCTTATATGAATGTGTTCCAATTCAAGTCAATCACAGTTCAAAAGCAAAGTCTTAGATGAAAATCATTCCTAAATGAAATGTTTCTTCAGGGCAAAATGGTTCAGGCTTTTATTTAGTTTGGTTTCAAAGTCAATTAAATTTCATTTTTTTTCAAAAGATATATCATATTCACTTATGCCTAGGCCTTTGAACACTTATATTTTCTATTTTAGCTTGCCAAAGATTCACTAATCAAAAAGAAAACTACACAAGATCAACTCACTTCAGTTTTGTTGTGTATTATTATGTCTTTTTTTGTAGAAGAGAAAACTGAAATTCTAAGAAGTTTTGACATACTCATGGACTTCCAACTAGTGTCAAGAGTTGGGATTTGAGCCCAGGCTCTTGAATGAAGTTTAATACTCTGCACCATCCTGAGAATGGAATTCAGGTGGTCATATCAGACTAACTTTGTCTCATTGTTCAAAGTAAAATAATTTGTTGTTGTTATTGTTATTTTATGTCATTTTAGTCATGCCTGATGCTTTGTAACCTTATTTGAGGTTTTCTTAGCAGAGATACTGGAATTCTTTGCCATTTCCTTCTTCAGCTCATTTTATGAATAAAGAAACTGAGGCAAACAAGGTTAACTGACTTGCTTGAGGCCCAAGCAAGGGAAGTGATTTACTCAAAGTTCACATAGGCAATAAGAGGACTAATAATCATAGCTATGTCCTGAGAATCCACATTTAGCTTTCTTTCTGCCCTTTTAAAAAATCTACTAGGCAAAGAAAAAAAGATATATTAATATAATAGAAATCCACTAATATTAACTTCAACTCAATTCAGTTCAACTTCTTATGGTTTGGTAGTAATCCTGGGCTCTTAAAGCTTAGAATACTGAAATGCAAGTTGCTAGCAAAGACTAGGAAGCTAGAAAAACTTTTAATATATTCTTAGCAAAGGATGGGATGCCTGTTTATTGAGGATTGTCCTTACCTAGTAAAAAAGATGCTTGCTCAAAGAGAGTTAGCCTCCACAGAATGATATTTTTGGTCACAAAAAATTTAGGAGTCATCTTCAAAGGTATAAGAAAGTTGTGATCTGCTTGAATGAAAAGAGGACCCATACTAATGGAGCTAGGTATCCTAGAAGAACTGAAATAAGATGAGAGATATATAGCTTTAGTTTCCCCTCCCGGCTTTCTACTTTGCTTATGTGGTATATAGACTGTGCCAAAAAAAAAAAACTCCTTGATAGGGTTAAAGGCCTTAGCGCAATGTGGAAAAGGACATTCCAGCACCATCTGCCAGCCATAAAATTCTATTAAGTTGTCAGCATGATAGATGGCAAATCTAAAACATAGGGACATGAGAAAATCTTCAGTGAGACATTGCCATTAAAACTAATTCAGCAAAAAATAAAAAAGGGATTCAGGGAAAATATATAAACCATTCTTCATGGCAAAATTTTCACTTGCAAAGGTTAAGAGAAAACATAAAAATCATAATCTGAGAGCACATGAACCCAACTGAATAGCAGTGAAGACAACAGCTGAGCCAGGAGTCCCACTGTGCTTTTTTATGTGGCACATATGTGTGTATCTATGTATGTGTAAGTGTGTTTGAGTGCTTCAGCATTTCCCTGTAAGTTTCAGCAATTCCAGAGATATATGTGATTCACTTTCTAAGATCTTTAGTATCCAATCAGCATACCTTGTCACAGAACTGGCAGCAGAAAAAAAATGATTTAAGTAGCAGAATGGAAAACAATTTGATTGTTGCTCTTCAACCATAGATTAGCTCATGAAAGCATCTATTCATGAGTTCATTGCCTTGTGATTGAAAACAGCTATAAACAAAGTGCCAAGATGTGTCTGAAATATCCATGTGTCAAGATGATTTCAAATATATCATTTTGGAGTTGTTGGTTCATAACTTGGAAACCCATGAAATTACTGATGTGCTAGCCAGGAGCTAGTGATGAACTACTACAGAGCCAAGAGATTTAAATGGCTTAAATAAAACATCGGTGTGGCAAAAGGATTTGAAGTAGCAAGAATGATTTTAGGAGAGTGAGTCTCTAAAAAGAAACTTCACAACTATATTTTGCAGGCACTTTTAACATAGACAAGCAAAATGAGAATAATAGGACTTCCTGAATTTTATTTTAATTTTAAGGTTTATTGAAGTTATGAGTTAGTATTCATTCAAAATCATAGGTCAAAAGCCTTTATCAATGTTTCTTTTACCAGCCAATCAAAAGACATATTAGTTAAAAGGATGAGGTGGGGTGAGGAACCACATATAATAAAATAGCGCATAGCATAATAATAAGGGTTTCTCACACATACAGTAAGTATATTTTCCACAAGTTTTCATATCATTTGTGTGGGAAAACACACTCAAAAAACATATGTGGTGGGGTTGTGTCTGAGGAAATTCATGCTTCCAAATCTTCAAAGCTAACAGTGTCTTCTCATGATGTCCCTGGTGAGCAAGCTGCATCCTCCACTGAACGAGGCTTCTTTTTGTTGGATAACGCCACTACCACTAGAAATGTTCACTTCTGCAGCTCACTTCTGGGCTTCTGCTTAGCTCTTTTCTGATGCGTACCCCACTCCAGCCAGCTACAACAAGCCTAGCTAGAGATCGCAAGCATTAAGTGTGTCTTTTGAACTATTTTTTTTCTTTTTGCAGGCCTCAAACTTCCTGACTCTAATTTCCCACTTGAATTAGTTAGAGAATTCTTTTCAACCCTTATTATATCCTTAATTGTTAGCCTATTTCCTTTTGATATTTTTTTAGAGTACTCACTTAGCAAAAGTACCAAGTAACTGTGGAAATAAAGTAATAAAGTTCTCTTCAACTTCCTGCTAGCAATAAAATTACTGGTCTTCCTACAGATATTTTTGAGAGGGATTATAGGAGTTAGACAAATTAGAAGACTATTTTAACAGTCCATAAAGGTGTCAATTAGGGAGAGTAGAGAAAACATGACAGATTTGTGAGATTCTGTGCAGGCAGAATTGACTGAACTTGTCTACTAATGGGAGTAAAGTAAAGAAAAGAGACAAAGATAATTTTGAGCTTTCAAACAGATGACTTAGAGGGCTGGAATACCTCCATCAGAAATTTAGAGCCTTCTGTAGGTCCCTAGTTAGGTAGAAAAGCACAGCACAAGGAACATATTGACTTTGACATAAAAGCAGAACATCCAAGCGAAGCTATCTGCCAGCTAGAGTTGAAAAACTGGGGTTCAGATTAGAGATTATGGTCAGATCTATAGATTTGGTATTATCTTTTTCTTCACTGTCCATTCTTGTTTATTTTTCTTTGTTGGATCTTCATTCAGATCACATCTGCTAATTGTGGGGGTTCCCCCAAGATTGTCCTGGACCCTCTTCTCCTTTAATACTATCTCACTTGATGATCTCATCAGTTTTTATGGGTTCCATAGTAATTTTTATACAAATGATTCCCATATCTATATTTTCAGCCCTAATTGTTCTTTTGATCTTCAATATACAACTATCAACTACCTTTTAGAGCTCTCAAATTGGATGCCCCATGTTCATCTCAAACTCAGCATGTCCAAAACAGAACTTATTACCTTCCCTTATAAAATTTCCCCTCTTTCAAACTTTCCAATTAATAGTGAGCATATCACCATTCTTCTAGTCACACAACCTCAAAGTTAACTATTCATTTATACTCATCCCAAATATTCACTCTGTCTCTTCTCATATCCCTTAGCCCTTTCTGTCCACTAATATAAACCACCAGCCTGATTCAGGGGTTCAGCACCTGGATTGTTAAAATAATCTTCTTGTCACTCTGCACAAAGTCTTCCTACTTCATGATGATAATGATGATGGTGGTGATGTTCAGGTGGCTTTAGGCATGTCCAATTCTTCAAACCCATTTAGTGTTTTCTTAGCAAAAATACCATAGTAGTTTTCCATTTCCTTCTCCAGCTCATTTTACAGGTGAGGAAACTGAAACAAAATAGGGTTAAATAACTTGCACAGGGTTTCATAACAAGTGAGTATCTGAGGCCAAATCTAAACTCAGGGAAATGAATCTTCCTCACTCAAAGCATGGCATTTTATCCACTGAATCACAATTTAGCTCCAGACTGATGTTCCTAAAAGGTAGGTTTGACCACATCACCCTCATTACATATTAAATTCCATTGGCATACTATCACTTCAGAATCAAATATAAAATACACTTTTTTGGCATTCAAAGGTGCTCATAATTTATCCTCTATTTACCTTTGCAATCTTCTTAGATTTTACAATCTAGTAACATTGGCTCACTTTGCTATACCTCTCATATATTTTATCTCTTCTTTTGCACAAAAATTATCACTGATCCCCTAAAAGTGAATGAGACCCTTCCCCAATCTCATTTATGTCTCTCAGACTTCTTCTTTGTAAAATGGAATTGTCTTTCCCACTTAACTCCCAGGGATATTGTAAGGATCAAATAAAACATGTGTGAAAACTTGGAAATGCTTTTAAAGTGTAAGTTATTATTATTTGTAAGTTCTGTGCTTGAGATTTTGAAAAGATTGCAGAGTACCTTTCTAATAGTTCCTGTAGGAGGTAAATTTAGGCTAAACACACTCAAGAGATAGATTAGCCCAACAGACCATCATTATTAAGCAGAAAGGGGCATTAGTTTTAGGTAGCAACATTTTTTTTTTTTACCCTAGAGTTACCAATATTGTGTAAGCTCCAAAACAAACAAATTTTAGAAAGGAATTGGACTATGACTATGGGTATGGATATTCAACTAAGAATATCTAAACATTTGCTTCTATTTCTTCTTCCAAAGTTTTCTTGGCTACCTGTCTATTGGTAGCCCTAAACTAAGGCTGCTTTTTGCTTTATCTGTGAGCTGGATTGTTGAACTTGGAAATGCTCTTGCTTTACTCTACATTCATCAAAGATTAACTACTCACAGATATTTCTCCCTTAATATGTCCAAATATCAGTTCAGCAACTTCTCTCCATAGTAGAACCATATATTACATGTGTGTGCATGTATGTATATGTGCATATATGTGTCAAGTGTGCATGTGCATGCATGTGTATACATTTTTATATGGCAACTCAGGTTGGCGATTCATTTTTTATGTGTAGTCTTAGGGAATTGCCTATTTCTTTGTGTCTGGTAATTTCTTTTCCATGCTCATCATAGAGTGCTAATGGGATATGATATTTCAAGCAAGGTTCCTTTTTTTCTTTTCTTCAAGTTTTTTTTAGGTCAAAGCATTATCCTATGATTTTTTTACTCTGAAATCTTGAAAAATATTCTCTTATCTTCTGATTTCTGGAGTTTCTTCACATAGAGAAGAGAGAGAGAGAGAGAGAGAGAGAGAGAGAGAGAGAGAGAGAGAGAGAGAGAGAGAGAGAGAGAGAGAGAGAGAAGAAAGAAGAAAAAAGAGGAGGAAGAGGAGGAGGAGAAGGGGGCAGGAAGGAGGAAGGGAGGGAGAAAAGGAGAAAAGAAGGGAGAAAGGGAGGGAAGTCTTTCTAGGTTTTTCTGAAATCATTCTGCCTGTAATTTTCTCTAGCATAATAATATTCCATTACAATCATATACTACAACTTGTTTGGCCATTTAATTGAAGCACATCCCCTCAATTTCAATTTTTAGCCACCACAAAAAGCGATTATTGACCCATTAGTCTTAGTGCATCTTCATTTATTCAACATTAAAGTCCTAAGTCAGGGAGTAAGAGGAGCATGGAATTTGGAATCAGAAGGCCTGGATTTGGATCCCACCTGGGTCATTTAGCTTTAATACTTTGTAGGGATGGGATTTCCTCATTTATATGTAACTGAACATTAATGGCGTCCTATGTCCTTTATAGGATAAAGATTCTCCAGTGTTTGTGAGAGGAAAATGAAGAAGATTGAGACTCATGAAACAAAGCACAAGCAAGGGAAGAAGAGACATGAGAACATATGCTAGAACAGGCTCATTGTGACCACTGTGATATGGACTCAAACATGGGAGCAGAGGTGACCCAGGAAGGAAGCAAGCTGACATTGCCCCTGAAAGCAAACTATCAAGACAGTAATGCTAGGATAATACTGTGGCTGAGCTACTCAGAAACCACATAGAACAAGTTGTTTATACTGCTGAAAATAGAAGTGATGAACAGAGACTTTACCATTGTTTGCTGCAATTCTCGTGTGTGTGTGTGTGTGTGTGTGTGTGTATGTGTGTGTATGTGAGCCTGCACGCTCATATAAGAGAAAAAGAAAGGAGAAGAGAGGAAAGAAAGGTAGGAAGAGAAAGAGTCTGAGAGACTAAGAGAAATAGCTTTTTCCAAACCTGGCTTCTCAAGAGTTTATTTTACTTTCTCCTTTGCTGCTGTTTTAAAACCAGTTTATTTAAGATTTTTTTAATGTGACTAACTATTGTGTTATCAATCTATGTGTTTATTATTCAAGTGAAGATGAGGGAGAAATCATAATTAACCTAGCACTAACAGGAGAGAAGAAGGAAATATGAAGTTTTTATACACATATACACATCTGTATATGTATGTATGTATGTATTTATGTTTACCAATACAAAAAAGTCAGATTTCTTTATTATTGTTTGAAACTTCCCAGTTAGGGGTTTGAGCTGATGAAAGAGAATTATTGATTTGTATTTTTATGGCTTGCCCAAAGCATGGAAAAAAAATGAATTCTATTGCTGGATGTGCCAGTATATCTGATTGGTGGGAGTTTGTAAAGGAGCTGGAATTAGTCTCTCTGAGGAAGTCATCTCAGGCACTTCTTCCCACTGTATTTTCTGAGGCGTTTTTTAAAAAAGAAAAACCACTTCCCTGCTAGGATAGGAGTAGGTGTAAAGTTGAGAGTAGAGAGGAAGTCATGTCTGAAGGGAGGAGCCAAGAAAGAACAGTACTTACTGCCCATAGGGTAGCCAAGAGGGAGTGATTAATTAATCTCACTAACACAAGCATTTTCTATTCTTTTTACATATTACATTTAGATGTATAAATGAGGAAATTGTACTAGATGATCCCTAACATTGCTTCTAGGCCTAAAATCCTGAATTTTCATCTATTCTTTTTTTCCCAAAAAAAAAAACCGAGGGCTTTGAAAGTGGAAGGAATCAGAACTCCAGACATAGGTTTGGGCAAAGAATAAGGAACAAAATATGGAATAAAAACTGGGATTTACATAGGAAGAATTGCATGGAAAGACATATTTAAAGGTAGTTATAAAAATAAGATCAGACAATGGAAGAGTAGATAGAGAAGACATAAGTACCATTGATAAAAAGTCCAAACAAAGCCCAGGATAAAGTGTCAAATCCCCTCCTGTTTCTATAGGTTCTACATTTGAACCTAACTAATTCCTATCCCTTTATTTACCCCTGTCCCAGAATCTAGAACCACTCTTGAACCTCAAGCAGAGACTGTAAGGAATTATCAACAGTTATTCAACAATTCAGTATTAAGTCAATCTTGTCCTACTGCTGCTTTGACTTAAGTACTCTAATTCCCCAGTAACTAATGTGTTCATATATCAACTTCCCTGTGACACATATGACTAAGTAAGGGAAGAGAATGCTAAAGGCTCTTCATACAAATTCGAAACTTTAATGAGGTCAAGAAATAAGTCATGAGAATTCTTGTCATTGGGATATGGAAATTTGGAGAGGGGAAAACTAGTGACTGGGGCAGCAGAATTATAAAAAGTATATTATTGATAAATGTCATTGTCCATGCGGAAGACTGAAAGAGACCAGCAGGGGCAAACATTTGGATACTGCTTCAGCTACTTATCTGCAGAAGATTAATATTGTTATTGAAAGTAGTTGGAAATAAATAAGAAGTTGGAAATAACTCCCCAAAGAACAAGAATTCAATTATTGGGAATACTCAGGAACAATGCAGGATGCCAGACACTGAGAAATAAGAACATAGGATTAAAAAAAGGAATCAGTAATAAAGAATTCAGTCACGGAAGAGTAGAGGTAGAAGGCAAGGACCTAATTATCAGAATACTAGGATACTAAAACTAGAATGCAACCAGTAGCAAGACCAAGCCAATACTAAGCTGATAAGTAATTATTATAAGATTCCTTCTATTCCTCCTGTCTAGGTGAATGATTGGACAGTTAGGGGGCATAGTGGATAGACTGCTAAAGCCAAATTGAGGAAGACTGAATTCAAACTAGGCATCAAAAACAGTAGCTGTGTGTTACTGGGCAAATCACTTAACTGTGTTTACCTTAGTTATCTTATCTAGAAATGAACTGGGAAAGGAAATGACAAACCATTAATGTTTCTTTCCCATGAAAACCCAGATGGGGTCTCAATGAGTCAGACACAACTGAAAAATAATTGAACAATAATAAGGAATAGGATTTATTCCCAAAGAGTAGTCTACAGTTGAGATGGGCAAATAGGAGGAATCTAGCAGGCAATGAGTACAGTTGAAAAAAACTATTTTGGTTCAAAGAAAGCAGTCATGAATTTCTTATATATAGATTGGCAATTGGTGATATTAACTATTTCTCTTGCATTGAAATATAGACAAAATCGCGTAGGAAAGGATGTTAACTTTAGAGATATGAACTCGGAAGAAGCATTTAACTTTCTGGGCTTGTTGTGATTGAGAAAACTGATGGCATTGAGATTAGAAACAGCCCTTCATCATCTCACACCATCAAGCAGGATATTTGTGATCAACAGAGTGATGGAGTAGAGCAGGGATAGTTTGAGTTAATGTTCTACACACCCTCCAAAGCAGATAGATCTAAAACCCTGACGTGAATCTTTATAAAGTTGTAAGGTCTACTCTAAGTTTCTGGCAAAAATCTCTTCTCTAAATTATAATCATTCTCTGGGAGCAGGTTTCTTGGGGAGCTTCTAGAGGCAGCCTTAGTTTCACTTCAGTTTCAATAATCACCTCAAATATAGCCAGGAGTTAAAGTCCAGATCCTTTATTTTTTTCCTTCAAAGTCTTGTCTCTTTTCCTGGGCCTGGTTAGCTTTCTAAGAGGCCTATCTCTCATTTTGGTTCTGATAGTTCTCTCCAAATGTCTCCAGCACATAAGTGGAAGTTGGAATGAATCTTCTTCACTTCCCAGAGTAGGATTGTGGGCTTCTGACTTGTGAATCTCCCAAAGTACAAGAGTAGGCTTGTCCATTTAGTAGGCTTGTGAACTCTTACTTATATATGCTCTCTAAAGGTGTGAAGTCTAATGTGTGAACTCTTTTAAAGGTGTAAACTCCTGAGCAAGTCACTTAACCCCAATCGCCTCACCAAAATTTTTTTTAATGAGTTCATCAGAGGATAGTCTACCTTTCAGACTTGTGGAGGAAGAAGGAATTTATGACCAAAGGAAAACTAGAGATCATTATTGATCACAAAATAGAAAATTTTGATTACATCAAATTAAAAAGCTTTTGTACAAACAAAACTAATGCAAACAAGATTAGAAGGGAAGTAACAAATTGGGAAAATATTTTTACAGTTAAAGGTTCTGATAAAGGTCTCATTTCCAAAATATGTAGAGAACTGACTCTAATTTATAAGAAATCAAACCATTCTCCAATTGATAAATAGTCAAAGGATATGAACAGACAATTTTCAGATGATGAAATTGAAACTATATCCACTCATATGAAAGAGTGTTCCAAATAACTACTGGTCAGAGAAATGCAAATTAAGACAACTCTGAGATACCACTACACACCTGTCAGATTGGCTAAGATGACAGGAAAAGATAATGATGAATGTTGGAGGGGATGTGGGAAAACTGGGACACTAATACATTGTTGGTGGAGTTGTGAAAGAATCCAACCATTCTGGAGAGCAATTTGGAACTATGCCCAAAAAGTTATCAAACTGTGCATACCCTTTGACCCAGCAGTGCTACTACTGGGCTTATATCCCAAAAAAATACTAAAGATGGGAAAGGGACCTGTATGTGCCAAAATGTTTGTGGCAGCTCTTTGTAGTGGCTAGAAACTGGAAAATGAATAGATGCCCATCAATTGGAGAATGGTTGAGTAAATTATGTTATATGAATGTTATGGAATATTATTGCTCTATAAGAAATGACCAGCAGGATGAATACAGAGAGGTTTGGAGAACTTACATGAACTGATGCTGAGTGAAATGTGCAGAACCAGGAGATCATTATACACTTCAACAACAATACTGTATGAAGATATATTCTGATTGAAGTGGATATCTTCAACATAAAGAAAATCTAATTCACTTCCAGTTGAACAATGATGGACAGAAACAGCTACACCCAGAGAAGGAACACTGGGAATTGAATGTAAACTGTTTGCACTACTGTTTTTCTACCCAGGTTACTTATACCTTTGGAATCCAATTCTTACTGTGCAACAAGAAAATTGGTTTTACACACATATATTGTATCTAGGGTATACTGTAACACATTTAATATGTATGGGATTGCCTGTCATCTAGGTGAGGGAGTAGAGGGAGGGAGGGGAAAATTTGGAAAAATGAATACAAGGGATAATATTGTAAAAAAAATTACTCATGCATATGTACTGTCAAAAAATTATAATTATAAAATTAATAAAAAAAATAAAAAGAGTTCATAAAAGCTCATTGCTTTGAGTTTTATTGCCTTGACTCTTGGTTATTTTTATCTTCCTATGAACTGCTTTTCAACTATTTGGGAACTGGAGGTATGTGGATTTTAAAAATTATTATTAAATAGGCTAATTATTTGAACTCTTAGACTCTAGGTGATCCATTGCACCAGATTCTGAATCATGAACAGGTTCTCATTTTCCCCAGCTGTAAAAAATAAGTGAGCAGTAGACTAGCTAACCCCTGGGTTCCTTTTAGCTTTAAATCTTTTGTCTGATATATGATTAATGATGTTGGCTGTAAATGTAAATTTTCAAACAATTTCTTTCCACTGCATTTTAAATTAGAAATACTTGGTTTTTATTTTATTTTATTTTATTTTATTTTTTTGGTGAGGCAATTGGGGTTAGGTGACTTGCACAGGATCACACAGATAGGAAGTATCTGAGGTGAGATTTGAATCTCCTGACTCCAAGTCTACTGCTCTATCCGCTGCACCATTTAGCTGCCCCAATTACAAATATTTGGGAAATAATGAAGGAAATATATAAATAAATATGTAAATGAAGGAATAAACAGACTTACATAGATCACAGATTAATCGTGTGCTTGGAAACATAACTACAGTACATACAATAAAATCCCAAAATAATCTGAGCAGCATGCAATGTAAATTTAGATGTGTTGTTCTCTCCCCACAGATTACTATAGGACTTTTAGAAAATGTGTAGAATCAATGGTGTGGATACTTTTATCACCAACATAAATCTGACCCCCTCCATGCCATAGCAGGTATTTTTCAAAAACTCTTTTGATTGAAAAAAATTCATTTTAATTTTTTAGAGAGAAGTCTTGCTGAGTTCAACTAAACTGCTCTCCTAGTGACAAGCTGAACTCGTATTCCAAATATTTACAAATGGAATAGACTTTGAAAACTCAGAATAAAGTCCATGCCACAATGACATGTGACTGAATTTAATCCCTATTGTACCAGCGTTATAAAGAATGTGCCATTGGTTAGCTATATTATTGTCTACTACAGAAGGAAAAAAAAGGCAGTAACAATAAGAGCTTGAATACTATATTTATCAATTAATTTTAAGAGGTAATGTTATTATCTAGGGGCAGCTAGGTGGCACAATAGATAGAGTGCTGAAACTGGAGTTGGGAAGACTCAACTCCCTGAGTTCAAATCAGACCTCAGATACTTAAAAGCTGTATGACTTTGAGCAACTCATGTAATCCTATTTGCCTCAGTTTCCTTATCTGTAAAATGAGCTAGAAAAGGAAATGGCAAACCATTCCAGTATCTTTGCCAAGAAAATCACAAATGAGGCCATGAATTGTCAGGTAAATTAAAACAAGTAAACAATAATTATCAATAGTTAATTTTACCTAACAGAGATATCCTGTAATAGGGAGTTTAGAATAAGTACTGAAAGATAGGGGTTTTTTTAAAATTCTACAATAAATTTACTTGACCATGTTATAAATTTCAATAACTCTTTAGAGGAAGGAAATATAGAAATATGGTATTTACTTCTCAGATTATTAAACTGAATAAGTAGAACCACAGGGTAATTTGAATTAAAACAAACAATGAATATTTAGTACCAACAATGAATATTTACATTCTGATGTATCTCTGCAGTAATTTGCCACATGGGTATGCCCTATAAGAAGATGAGATTATTTTCTGAAATTCTACAGGCTGTGAATTATTCATCTCACCACAAAATTGCACCAGAATATTTGGAAGAGATAAGTAATGGTATTTTAAGTTTCACTTTTGTCCACTTAGAGGAAAGGAGAAAAAGAAATCACTTTGGCTGACATGCTTTGAGTTAATTGATCAACAAGCATTTATTAAGTTCCTATTATGTACCCAAAACCATGCTGGGTATACAAATACAAGCACTGAAACAATCCCTAACCTCATGAAGGATTCTAATGGATAAAACATGATTTATATAAATAAGTTCAACATTTGATTCAGTAAGAACTCCCACAGATACTATACTGAACTGAGGTCTAGAGTCCAGGGTGCACAAATAGATTCAGGAAGTGCATGAACTTAGATGGGAGAAAAAAAAATACATTTTGTTATTAACTTCTAATTAAAATTTAGCCTTTCCTTTATTTAAGAATGTACTCTGCAAATATTATTCTGAGAAGTCCACAGGTTTATCAGCATGCCAAGCTGGTCCATCTCTCTGTCTCTTTCTGTCTCTCTCTGGCTCTGTCTGTCTCTCTCTCTTGTTCTCTCTCTCTCTCTCTGTCTCTCTCTGTCTCTCTCTCTCTCTCTCTCTCTCTCTCTCTCTCTCTCTCTCTCTCTCTCTCTCTCTTTCTTCTCTCTCTCTCTCTCTCTCTCTCTCACACACACACACACACACACACACACACACACACACACACACATCTGCCATAGACATTATCATATTTTAAAAGCCAAATGGAAGGTTGTTTAAAAAAAAAAAAAAGACAGTAAAGAGTGATTCCTATGTGATTCCTGATTCCTCTCTCTAAGAAGTCAAAGAAAGTATGTAATTTTTTATGTTTGCTCTATGTTCTTATACAAGATAAACTGAAAAGAAAAAATAAAGTAAATTACTTCTTGAAAGAATCATCTTAACTATTATGGTAAGCAGAAATATTAAAAAGACAATTCTATGAAGAGTCTATGGGAAATTGGCTATGTACAATTTATTCTGGAAAGTTTGTTTCCTGTGATGACTAAAGAGAAAGCACAGAAAAAGGAAAAATATAACTTTCTTAGGAGAACTTATCTCTTCTTAAAGAGAACTATCTATACAAAAGATTCTTGTGTCTAGAATAAATTAAATGGTAAAATTGTGATTACAGAAGTGAGGTATTATTTGTTGTCATATTGAGTATTGAGGTGATTCTTGCTGCAATTTTTCTCCTGAATATAATAATGTAAATAATCTCCTGCCCTCAAAGAGCTTACAATCTAATGGGAGAGAAAAACAACATATATGCAAAGCAAATTATATGCAAGATAAATAGAAAATAATTGGATAGAGGGAATTGAGCAGAGCACTAGAATTAAAAGGGGTTGGGGAAAGTTTTCTGTAAAAGATAGAATTTTAGTTAAGACTTAAAGGAAGCCAGGGAGATCAGAAGTCAAAACAACAGAATGAGTGTCTTAGACAGAAAGAATAGCCAGAGAAAATGACTGGAGCAGAGATATTGAATGTCTTTTTCCTAGAACAAGCCACGAAGCTCAAATGAAAGAGTACATTTTGGGGAGTAAAAAGATTGGAAAAGTAGGAAGGGATTAAATTATGAAAGGACTCAAATAGCAAAATATTTTGTATTTGCTCCTGGAAATAATAGGAAACCACTGGAGTTTGTTGAATTGGGAATGTGATTTGATCAGACCATTAGGAAAATCACTTTAACTGCTGAATGATGAATAAACTGAAGTGAGGAGAGACTTTAAACAGCTCCACTAACAGGTTATTGCAATAATATAACTAGAAGTGATGCATTGGTGATAATGTCAGAAGAGAGGACAAAGGTAGAGACAAGTAAGGAGGAATGACAACTCGGATAGTCTTGCTTATCATAGTCATATTATACCAAGACCATTGATAGAAGTGGGAATCCTTCTAGGATTTTTCTAATTAGAAAAATTCTTTCTCTGGTTTGAGATTGTAATACCACTTTATTTTTTCTTTCTATCTTTTTAGCAGAATTTTCATAATAATTATTACAAATGTTAGAGATATTTTCATTTAATTTTTTTAATGTTTTGTTGTTTCATTTTTCCTTTATTTGGAAATCATTTAGCTCAATTTTTCTTGCTATTTTTAGGGAAGATTAGAAATTTGGGAATTTTATATTTTTGAGGCAATGATGGGGGGTTGAGGTCCCTTTAAGATTTCCTTTCTGATTTTTCAATCCCCCATGGCTTACCTTTGATTCACAAATCCTGGTCAAAAAGTACCCCTTTTGAATATCCAGGCCCAGCCCCCACCAGATCTGAGCTGGCTTGAGTTTTCCCATCCCCCACTGGATCTGAGCTAACTGAAACCCAGCCAGGAGCTTGGGACTCCACCCACCTTCAACATCACCAAGACCCCCCATTATAAAAGGGCAACGCTAGACGCCATGCTTTTCCAGAAGTCCTAAGTATGGCATCCTTATGCTAAGGGTTTCTGCCCACCGGACCTAATCCAGTGCTCTTCTATCTCTACCCTCAACTTTACTCACTTTACTCAACTTTACTAACTAAATCCCTACAATAAACCTTTTTATCAATCTAGGTTTTGGGGCCTATAAATTCATTTACAGGGCACACTGTGCCTCATGGGACTATCTTATTATCTTTGCGCCGATCAAAACAGAGATTTCCTATCTCTCATCAGCAACAATCATTACATGTTTTTGTTTCTAATTGAACGTTGGATAGCTAAGTTTACACTAAGACCACCACTCTCTTTTTTGCTCCTTTCTTTTTACTATTGGGAGATATCCTGTCTTCTAAAGCTAAGGCTCAGCAAGTGTGCTGTGTCCTTAGCTTGGGAAAATAATAATCCTTTGGATGAATTTAGCCACAGCAAAATCCCATAATTGTTTCACACCAGCACCAGGTGGTCCTTGATCTCAAACAAGCACCTGCAGCACTCATTTTCCAATCATGAAACCCTGCTATGAATCATACTTGTCTCATTGTTGCTATTACCCCTCCTTGTCAGGGGAAAAGCTCACTGCATAGCTCTAGTATATGTATTGATATTTGCCACAATAAAGCAGGTCTCCTCAGTGTTGAAAGAGATCCTAGAACATGTGCCTATTTTCCCTCCTCCCAAAATATAAAGTTTTTTTGCTTATGAACACTGTTAGTTCTTTTTATTTTATTTTTCAGTTAATTGTGGTTGTGATCATCTGTGTGAATTCTTTACTATTTTCAAAGTTAGCAATGGTTGCAAAACCTCCATAACTCTTTGGTCATTTTTTTAAGAGATGATATTAGCTATGTACCATAGGCAAGTCACTTAATCCTGTTTGCCTCAGTTTCCTTATCTGTAAAATGAGCTGGGAAGGAAATGACAAACCACTTTACCTTATTTCTATTTTTGCTTTTCTTTTGTTCTGATTTACTTTTGTTTCCTTTACCTCTATTGCATTCAATCCCTTCATTCTTTTGTTAACTATAGATATGAAAGTTTGTTTTTCAATGTTATTGAGGGTACCATTAAGTGTTATTTAGTATCAATAGCTAGTATACAAATGAAATGCTATTCCTACTATATTGTAGCCAAATTGCATATTTGCTTGCTGTCAAACTCAGAGCATTGTTTTTATTAAGTCATTGGGACATATCCCTTGTCTGCTTTGTTTTCTCATTGCAATTTGCTTACATATTGTCATTATAAATGAATCTTTTGAAAATATGGTAATTAAATGTATTTAAATATATCGTATTCTGAGCCAAATCTACCTCCAACCCGTCCAAGAATTGAGACTTAAAATTAGAATGCAATAAAACATTTATAGATTGCAAATGCAAAAAAAAAAACTTACAATAATCTTAAAAATTATACAACTCATAATTAAATTCAGATAAAATATTATTTTTCTCTACCTCAACATTTTCCATAGCAACTAGAAATACTACCAGGAATTCTGCTAAAACCTGAAGGATGCTAACTCCAAATAAAATGAGCTTTTATATTCCCTTG
Source organism: Sminthopsis crassicaudata (assembly GCF_048593235.1). Lineage (NCBI taxonomy): Eukaryota > Metazoa > Chordata > Mammalia > Dasyuromorphia > Dasyuridae > Sminthopsis > Sminthopsis crassicaudata. Next base: position 323,154,061 of record NC_133618.1, read on the forward strand.
ACCTCTGAATTAGTCAAAAACTTGAGGACAATCTTGTTGATCCTTAGAGAGAAAACATTAAGACTGCTTAAGGCAAGAACCACTCTTGCCACAACTGGACATTAATATTAATAGAAAGTTATTGATATTTAGAGTTCAACTTGAGTATGAAGCTAAGGACTTTATAAAAATATGAAAAAAACGTACAAATGTTGGAGGACTAGAGAATAATTTATAGCAGAATAAGACCAAAAAATATAATCAATCAATATTTATTAAGCACCTACTAGGTATCAAGCATCATGCTAAGTACTGGAGATACAAAAGTAGGGAAAAGATAGTCTTCACCTTCAAGGAATTTCTTATCTAGTGGGGCAGAGAAGATGCAAACAAATATATACAAAGCAAGCTATATGCAATATAAACAGCAATTAATTCATCGAGGGAAGGCACTAGAATTCTGAGACCTTTAGAAAGATTTTCTGTAATAGATAAATGTTGAGACCTGCAGGAAGCCAGGGACATCAGGAGGCAGAATGAAGAAGGGAGAATTTGCTCTGTGAATTACTAGATCCATTTGGTCCATTAAATTTTTTCTAATAAAATATTTTCAGTGAACTGGGTTATGACTTGAAAATTATTTGAAAATCTATATCTGAGCAGGAGGTATTCTTTAAGAAATCTATACACCTGTCAGATTGGCTAAGATGACAGGAACAAATAATGATGAATGTTGGAGGGGATGGGAAAATTGGGACACTAATATACTGTTGGTGGAGCTGTGAAAGAATCCAGCCATTCTGGAGAGCAATTTGGAACTATGCCCAAAAAGTTGTCAAACTGTGCATACCCTTTGACCCAGCATTGCTGTTATTGGGATTATATCCCAAAGAAATACTAAAGAGCAGAAAGGGACCTGTATGTGCCAAAATGTTTGTGGCAGCTCTTTTTGTTGTAGCTAGAAGCTGGAAGATGAATGGATGTCCATCAATTGGAGAATGGTTGGGTAAATTATGGTATATGAAGGTTATGGAATATTATTGCTTTGTAAGAAATGACCAGCAGGACGAATATAGAGAAGTTTGGAGAGACTTGCATGAACTGATGCTGAGTGAAATGAGCAGAACCAGAAGATCACTATACACTTCAACAACAATACTGTATGAAGATGTATTCTGATGGAAGTGGACATCTTCAACATAAAGAAGTTCCAACTCACTTCCAGTTGATCAATGATGGACAGAAACAACTACACCCAGAGAAGGAACATTGGGAAGTAAATGTAAATTGTTAGCACTACTGTCTATCTACCCAGGTTACTTATAACTTCAGAATCTAATACTTAACGTGCAACAAGAAAATTGGATTTACACACATGTATTGTATCTAGGTTATATTGTAACACATGTAAAATGTATGGGATTGCCTGTCATCTAGGTGAGGGAGTAGAGGGAGGGAGGGGAAAATTTGGAAAAATGAATACAAGGGATAATGTTATAAAAAAATTACTCATGCATATATACTGTCAAAAAAATTTATAATTATAAAATAAAAAAAGAAATCTGTAATCTTAATGAACAGAAGGAATAATTCAGAAGGGAAAAAAAACTGAGATTTGGGTCATAATTTGAAGCTTTATTTATAAAGAAGCCTGACACAAGATTTTTTAATTTATATTTTATTTTCCCAATTACATGCAAAAACAATTTTAACATTCTTTTCTTAAATTTTGAGTTCTAAATTTTCTCCTTTCTTTATTAAGGCAAGCCATTTGAAATAGGTTATACATATATGCAGCCATTCAAAACACATTCCATTTAAGTCATGCTGTGAAAAGATATGCAAACAAAAAAGAAAAAGAAAAAGAAAGAAAGTAAAGAAAAAATATCTTCAATCTTCATTCAGGCTCTACCAGGTCTTTCTCTGAAGATGGATAGCTAGATAGCACCTTTCATTATAAGTCCTTGAAAATCATTTTGGATCATTGAATTGCTGAGAATAGCTAAGTTATTCACAGGAGATCGTCAAACAATATTGCTGTTATTATATAAAATTGTATGTTATTATGCTACTCATTTCACTTTACATCAGGTCATGTAAGTCTGCAAGATTTTTCTACTAGAAAGAAATGTCTTATATGTAGATGACGCGAAACCCAAAAGTTGAAACTCTACCTGTAGATATAGTGAAAGCTATGTACATTGAGTTATATGAAGAGGTCCATATTTGGGCTGCAATATTATAAAACTAAAAGGCTGAGGGTTGGAATCATCTCTGAAAAGAAACCTGGTTTTCCTGAGTAAGGCTCAGGAAAGCCTTATTCAGGAGGTCAGTATGCAAGAAAACTATTACATGCAAGATGGATGATTGATGGAAAGTATCCTACTTTTGTTTATCCACAGGTAAAAATGTCATTGGAGACCTTAGAGCAGTAGCATTGCTGCTAAATATCAGTATTTATGACCTTGGATCACATATCCCATTTTAAAAGACTTTTTCTCAAGCTTCAGAGACATGGAGTCATTTTTCCAAGCTTACTGATGCCTTTCTAGGACTGAATAGGCCTCTGTTGCTCCTCTATAATTCTGAAATTCATATTCTGGGTAAAATCCCATATTGTGATTGGGGTTGTTTTATAATTATTATTTTTTTATCATTGTCATTTGCATTGGAATATGGCAAACTAGGGACTGAGTCAAAAGCTTTTAGAAAAAACTTTTATGAACATAATAGGTACAAAAGATGGATGTTTTCTACAACTCTCATGTATTTTGCTATGACTGCAGTTTTGTTAGTGTTAATGTCACCTTGAGAATAACTTAACTGTGCTTTTAAGTTGTAAGCAATAGAACTTGCTGTGTGAGGTAGAATCCCTTGGGACAGTAAATTTAATTTGATCTCCATTTGAATGGGGAGTGAAGAGGGAAAGTGTTTTTGCTGCTGAGCCAACAAGCTATTCTGTAAGAGTTGCTAATAGCTGCCCACAAGAAGTGGTGACTGTTAATTCTAAATGTTATATCAGTTTCACAAGGATGTGGACTGCTGGGAAAGTTGGGAATGGCAGCTTTGTATGATGGTAAATTACAGAATCTTTCTACTCAGTTTTCCCATTGTACTATTACCCATCCGACCGTGGACCTGAAAGCAGTTTGGAGTTCTGATGCCTTAACTTGACTAATTCAAAGAAGGACTTCTGACTTCTATCTGAGAGCAAATACAGTTAAAAGTCTTGTCTTATGAATCCTATGATTAGTCCAATTGAGGCTTTCAGGTCCAAGCCTGTGAGAAATACTGAAAGGTTAAGCTTCCACAGAATGTTGTAAACTTCAAAGTAATGTACTATACCACCTATAAGTATCCCTGACCAGTGAGTTTCAGAATGTGAGAAATTAAGGAAGATTATGTTTCCATAGAACAATTAAGTTTCAGTCTCTCAGAAACCTTGAGCAAACAAGGAATTGGGAAGCTAGGAAGGCACAGATGGACTCCACCAATCAGAAAGAGTTTTGTAGTTTTGAGAAAGCCACAAATTTAAGATAATGGCCAATCCATATCAAACTGGTTGAGGTCAATGATCTGACTTGACTAAATTGCTACTGCACCTACTTAATAGGTAAATGGCATATTAATCAACACATGCTGTAGGAGAAGTTTTCTGTCATTTCTGAACATAGGATGTATAACAAGGGAGAGGTACATGTTTATATATATTTATGAGGAAATATACAGTGGGTATATCAGAAAGATTGTAACCTGGAAGGGAATGAACCAATCTGGTCTCTGAAGGGAGGGGATGCACCAAACTAACAAATATAAAGCTTCTCTTGCTCCTGTGTTCAGCATTTTCTCTTCCCAAAGAGAATGGGGCCTTCTTCTGGCCAGAAACATTAAGATGATTGTTCTGTAATAAAATTTCCTCAATATCTGATTTTCAGTGTTTTTCTAACAATTTTGGTGCCCAATGTGGAGCCTGCCTCGAAGAACTCAGATGGAGCAGGGTAAAATCTCTTAGGAAGAGTGCTCCTGATGATTTCAATAGCCCTGGAGGCTGAATCCCTGTTCCTTCCAAAGTCACAACTTTGAACCATGAGCCTTGAGGTAGCTTGAAGAATCTTAACGATCACCCACTGGCAGACCATGCAAATCAATATCTTGAATAACAGTAAGAAACACCCTTTCTTGGCCAGAAAGTTCCTTCCTAGCAGAAGGCTGAGTGGGCAGCTTTGGCTGCCTTGCTGTTTTGGCAGACAGGGAACAGGTTCTAGGCCTAAGGAGAAGAGGAGGAATCCCTGGCAAAAAGGATTGAGAGGATGTTCCCAGGAGTAGGTGAAAAGAAGGAGTAAAATAGGGAGGTCCCAGAAAAGAAGAGATAACTCTGTATTAGACAGAAGGAAAAAAGAATTTAAAAGCAGTTTGTGTTTGTGTGTGAGACAGCCTGTGTTTTGTCTTCCATGTTTCTCTCAGTCAGCTTAATTATAAAAAAAAAGATCTGACCATTTAGGATTTGTCTTGTATCTCAATTTTATGTCTCTGATTCAAACTAACCTGAATTTTTCTTGGAGGTTGAGCATTCAAGCATCTGTCTATGTATGTTGATTGGGAATGGCGAGATTCACTGCATATGGGAATGATAGGTCCAATTCAGCCTCTTCAGGAAACAGTAGATTCCCCAAAACCTCTACCCGTGCTCTGGAGTCAGTTTCTCTCTTGAAGGGTCCCTATATCTTCACCCTCCAGAGTCCTAAAATTTTTCTCCAGGGATTCAGAACTCTGTTTAAAAAAAACAAAAAACAAACAAATAAAAAAACATACTCTTATCTCCACATGGCTTGGGAAAATCTAAGAAAATCCACTTTACATTTTAAAATCTTTCCTCCTTCCCTATATAAGCAGTAAAATAGAAACCATTTACATAGGTTTAGGAAGGGGTATAAATTTTGGGTGATAGGAGCTATTGTCATTTTGTTCCCAGGGGCCTATGTCTCCATCTCAGGTCTCAGATAGTTTATTGCCATTTCAAAGACTTCAGGAATCTAGGATGGTCAAGTTTTTGAGTGGGAAAAGGAATTTTCTCCCAAAACTATGACCTAAATTTGTGTTTAAATTTAAATTGTATATGATTAAAATTACTTTCAATTGAAGCATTTAGGGATGAGATTTTATAAATATGTGTGCATTGATACTGAAGTACTGTTACTAGAAATTTAAATCTGTATTTTATTTGATTTTAGGTTTTAAAAAATTGGTATTAAAACAAAGTTCTCAGATAACTTACCTAAAGAGGTTACATGTTTATATCTTCTAATTAAATGAAATATGTTTAAGGGGCTATGTTGCTTTTTAAATTGTATATTGGGGAATTTGTAAAAATTATATGAGCTGTGCTTTAACATTTTGGCAGCCCTGCTGGATATGTGATATAAATTTTGTGAAGTTATTTAAATATTACCTATATTCTGAATTTCTTTTTAGTTAAAGAGTAGAATTTATAAAATTTTATAGATCTTTTGGGAAGAGAATGTTAAATAAGGTCATGACTAGGAAGATTTTAGCTGTAAATCATTGGGGTTCTCAAGCAATATGTGGTATATTTTTAAGAAAATTTGGAAAGCTGGAATCAGATGGAATAAAGGCAGGGGCTCCCCCAACCTCTTCCCCAAGCTATTCCAATTTCTTTTGGGTGGTAACTCTAAACAGATTTTGGAGTATCAAAAAACCCAGAAAGCTGAATAGAACATTTTCTAGCTGAAGACAACTTAAAAGGTCAGAAGTAAAGGTCTGTGATACCAGGATGAGACTCCAACATATATCCTGGTACAGGCCACTGAGTGCCAGCATAGCCCTGGTTCCTGCACCAGCCCCGTGTCAGCAAAGCCAAAAAAAAAAAAAAAAAAAAAAAATCCCTATACAGGATTTGTGTAATTGCAAAACAAATTGTATCCAAAAGGTGTGTAATGTATCTAAATATAAACAAGAAGATGTTGAAGTATCCCTCTGGAGGGAGGGAGCCTGGCTCCAGAATATTCAAGTTATATTTTACTGAAATGACACTAGTGGAAAAACTGAGATATTTACTAATTATAGTGGACCATTTCATATAGTGGAAGCTTTCTCCTAAGCTCTGTTGTGTTAAAAAGGGATTAATGGAATAGCAGTGAAACAAATTATACCTAAGTATGGAAATGAAACTAAAAAATGAAACCAAATTCAAAAAGTAAGAGATTTGTCTTAGAGTTCAGTTTATCTTGATATATAATAAGATAGAGTTGCCATTGAAGATGGCAGCGTGGAGGCAGACAGCTGCTTAAGCTCCTCGTTTTCTCTCAGAACTTACTTCATGACAAGCCTCTGACTTAATGCTTGACCCAGAAAGAAATCCACAAATAATCACCAAGAGAAGACATCCTTGAAAGTCGCCAGAAAAGGTCTGTGTTTGTTCGGGGGAGGGTCAATCAGACTGGGCGCAGACTGAGGGCAGGCAGCCAGAGCAAGACAGGCAGCTCACACAGCTCAGACCGGAGGGGGAGGGGTGTGATCTCTACCATTTCTGTGAAAGGACTTTTGCCCCAGTGTGTTTGCTCCGTCTTGGCAGCAAGCCAGGAGCAGCAGAGAGGGTGTAAACACCGGAGGTGAAGATTAAAACCCCAGAAAGCCAGCGTCTCTCAGAGCCCGGCCACCCCCAACCCTCACCTGGATTGACTGGGTGCATTCTCAGAGCCTCAGAGCGCAGACTCAGTACAGTCATTGCTGTTCTGTTAGTGGCTCTCTGCTGCCCTACCCTCAGTCTGTAGAGGAAGCCCATTAATACCATCCAGCCCCATCCCCCGCAAAACAGACCAATTGTTTCTCTTGTCAGTTTGTTTTCTTTGATTCTTGCTCTGACAAAATGAACAAAAAATTCAAAAGGGCTCTAACCATTGACAGCTTCTGTGTGGAGAGGGAGCAGACTTCAAATGCTGAGGAGACTAGGAATAGACTGTCCCCAGATGTATCCCCTGGGAGGGATATAAGCTGCTCCTCAATACAAAAGAACATCATAGAGGAAATCAAAAAGGCTCTCACAAGAGAGATGGAAGAGAAACGGGAAAAGGAAAGGGAAGCTTGGCAAGAGAGCCTGGAGAAGTCATCCCATGCATTCAAAGACAGAGTGGATAAAGAAATCAAATCATTGAGAAACAAGATTAGTGAGCTGGAAAAGGTAAACAACTCCAAGGAAAACAGGATTAGTGAGCTGGAAAAGGTAAACAACTCCAAGGAAAACAGGATTAGTGAGCTGGAAAAAGAAATCAGCTCTCTAAAAAATAAAATGGATAAAATGGAAAAAAATTCCATAGAAGATAAAAACTCAATTGGACAATTACAAAGAGATATAAAAAAAGTGAGTGAAGAAAATACATCATTGAAAATTAGACTGGAACAAGTAGAAATGAATGACTCAAGGAGAAACCAAGAGGTAGTCAAGCAAAACCAGAGAAATGAAACAATTGAAAAGAATGTCAAGTACCTTACCAGAAAGACAACAGACCTGGAAAACAGATCCAGGAGAGACAATTTGAGAATAATCGGACTCCCTGAAAAATGGGAGGAAAAAAAGAGCTTGGACACCATTTTCAAGAAAATTATCAAAGAGAACTGCCCAGACATTCTGGAAATAGAGGGTAAAATAGACATTGAAAAAATTCATCGATCACCTACAGAAAGGGACCCTAAAATCAAAACGCCAAGAAATATAGTGGCCAAGTTCAAGAACCATCAGACAAAAGAAAAGATATTGGAAGCTGCTAGAAAAAAACAATTCGGATATGGAGGATCTACAATAAGGATAACCCAGGATCTAGCAGCGTCCACATTAAAAGAACGCAGGGCCTGGAACATGATATTCTGAAAGGCTAAGAAACTTGGTATGCAGCCAAGAATAACTTACCCAGCAAGAATGAGCATCGTTTTCCAGGGAAGAAGATGGACATTTAACGAAATAAATGAATTCCATCTATTTTTGATGAAAAAACCAGACCTACATAAAAGGTTTGATCTTCAAATACAGAACTCAAGAGATTTCTAAAAAGGTAAAAAGAAATCTTGAGAACTATACTTCTGTCAAAAAAATATGTAAAGAACATATGTACAATTTGTCTTAGAAACTAGAGGTGGAAAGGAGATTATATCATAAAAAAGTGTAAAGTGGTGGTACTACATCTCATGAAGAGGCAAAGGTAACCTATTATATCTGAGAGAAAGAAAGGAGGGAGATGAACATAGCGTGTATCAATAGACATATTCGATTTATGGTGAAACTTCTTCCACTTCACTGATAAGTGAAAGAGAAGGAGTAAGGTAAGGGGAAGGGAATACAGTAATTTCGAGGAAAAGGGGTAAAAATAAGGGGAGGATCTTTAAGGTGGGGGAGGGATCCTAAAATGGGAGGGCTGTGAAAAGCAAGTGGTGTTCACCAGTTTAATACTGGATAGGAGGGTAAAAGGGTAGGAAAGGGGAAAAGCATAAGCAGGGGTTAATAGGATGGCAAGCAATATAGAATTAGTCCTTCTAACCATAAATGTGAATGGGGCAAACTGCCTCATAAAGAGGAAGCAGTTAGCAGACTGGATTAAAAGTCAGAATCCTACTACATGTTGTTTACAGGAAACACACCTGAAACAGGGTGAGACATTCAAACTAAAAGTAAAAGGGTGGAGCAGAATCTATTATGCTTCAGGCAAAACCAAAAAAGCAGGAGTAGCCATCCTCTTCTCAGATCAAGCAAAAACAAAAATTGATCTAATTAAAAGAGATAAGGAAGGGCATTATATCCTGCTAAAGAGCAGCATCAATAATGAAGCAGTATCAATATTAAACATGTATGCACCAAGTGGTGCAGCATCTAAATTCTTAAAAGAGAAATTAAGAGAGCTGCAAGAGGAAATAGATAGCAAAACTATAATAGCGGGAGATCTCAACCTTGCACTCTCAGAATTAGACAAATCAAACCACAAAATAAATAAGAAAGAAGTCAAAGAGGTAAATAGAATACTAGAAAAGTTTGATATGATAGATCTTTGGCGAAAGCTAAATGGAGACAGAAAGGAATATACTTTCTTCTCAGCAGTTCATGGAACCTATACAAAAATTGATCATATACTAGGGCATAAAAACCTCAAAATCAAATGCAGTAAGGCAGAAATAGTAAATGCATCCTTTTCAGACCACAATGCAATCAAAATAACATTTAATAAAAAGCCAGGGGAAAATAGACCAAAAAATAATTGGAAACTAAATAATCTTATACTAAAGAATGATTGGGTAAAACAGCAAATCATAGACATAATTAATAACTTCACCCAAGAAAATGACAATAATGAGACATCATACCAAAATGTGTGGGATACAGCCAAAGCAGTAATAAGGGGAAGTTTTATATCTCTACAGGCCTACTTGCATAAAATAGAGAAAGAGAGGGCCAACTAATTGGGCTTACAACTCAAATTGCTAGAAAAGGAACAAATTAAAAACCCCCAGACAAACACAAAACTTGAAATTCAAAAAATAAAAGGTGAGATTAATAAAATTGAAAGTAAAAAAACTATTGAATTAATTAATAAAACTAAGAGTTGGTTTTATGAAAAAAACAACAAAATGGACAAACCCTTAGTAAACCTGATTTAAAAAAGGAAAGAGAAAAAGCAAATTGATAGTCTTGAAAATGAAAAGGGTGAACTCACCACTAATGAAGAGGAAATTAGAACAATAGTTAGGAGCTACTTTGCTCAACTTTATGCTGATAAATTCGATAACTTAAATGAAATGGAAGAATACCTTCAAAAATATAGCTTGCCCAGATTAACAGAGGAAGAAGTAAGTAGTCTAAATAGTCCCATCTCAGAAAAAGAAATAGACCAAGCTATTAACCAACTTCCTAAGAAAAAGTCCCCAGGACCAGATGGATTTACAGGTGAATTCTACCAAACATTTAAAGAACAACTAACTCCAATGCTATGTAAACTATTTGAAAAAATAGGGATTGAAGGAGTCCTACCAAATTCCTTCTATGACACAGACATGGTACTGATACCTAAACCAGGTAGATCGAAAACTGAGAAAGAAAACTATAGACCAATTTCCTTAATGAATATTGATGCCAAAATCTTAAATAAGATATTAGCAAATAGACTTCAGAAAATCATCCCCAGGATAATACACTATGACCAAGTGGGATTTATACCAGGAATGCAGGGCTGGTTTAATATTAGGAAAACTATTAGTATAATTGACCATATTAATAATCAAATTAATAAAAACCATATGATGATCTCAATAGATGCAGAAAAAGCATTTGATAAAATCCAACATCCATTCCTACTAAAAACACTTGAGAGTATAGGAATAAATGGACTATTCCTCAAAATAATAAGGAGCATATATTTAAAACCTTCAGTAAACATCATATGTAATGGTGATAAACTAGAACCTTTCCCTGTAAGATCAGGAGTGAAACAAGGTTGCCCACCATCACCATTACTATTCAATATAGTACTAGAAACTTTAGCCTCGGCAATAAGAGCCGAGAAAGAGATTCAAGGAATTAGAGTAGGAAATGAAGAAATCAAATTATCACTTTTCACAGATGACATGATGGTATACTTAGAAAACCCCAAAGATTCTGCTAAAAAGCTATTAGAAATAATTCAGAATTTTAGCAAAGTCGCAGGATACAAAATAAATCCACATAAATCCTCAGCATTTTTATACATTACCAACACAATCCAACAGCAAGAGATACAAAGAGAAATTCCATTCAAAATAACAGTCGATAGTATAAAATATTTGGGAATATATCTACCAAAGGAGAGTCAGGAATTATATGAGCAAAATTACAAAACACTTGCCACAAAAATAAAGTCAGATTTAAATAATTGGAAAGACATTCAGTGTTCTTGGATAGGCCGAGCGAATATAATAAAGATGACAATACTCCCCAAACTAATCTATTTATTTAGTGCTATACCAATCAGACTCCCAAGAAACTATTTTAATGACCTAGAAAAAATAACGACAAAATTCATATGGAAGAATAAAAGGTCGAGAATTGCAAGGGAACTAATGAAAAAAAAGTCAGAGGAAGGTGATCTAAGTGTACCTGATTTAAAACTATATTATAAAGCAACAGTCACCAAAACCATTTGGTATTGGCTAAGAAATAGACTAGTTGATCAGTGGCATAGGTTAGGTTCACAGGGCAAGATAGTGAATAAAAATAGCAATCTAATCTTTGACAAACCCAAAGATCCCAAATTTTGGGATAAGAATTCATTATTTGACAAAAACTGCTGGGAAAACTGGAAATTAGTATGGCAGAAACTAGGCATGGACCCACATTTAACACCACATACTAAGATTAGATCAAAATGGGTCCAAGATTTAGGCATAAAGAACGAAATCATAAATAAATTGGAGGAACATGGGATGGTTTACCTCTCAGACTTGTGGAGGAGGAAGGAGTTTGTGTCCAAGGGAGAACTAGAGACCATGATTGATCACAAAATAGAACATTTTGATTACACCAAATTAAAAAGTTTCTGCACAAACAAAACTAATGCAAACAAGATTAGAAGGGAAGTAACAAATTGGGAAAAAATTTTTACAGTTAAAGGTTCTGATAAAGGTCTCATTTCCAAAATATATAGAGAACTGACCCTAATTTATAAGAAATCAAACCATTCTCCAATTGATAAATGGTCAAAGGATATGAACAGACAATTCTCAGATGATGAAACTGAAACTATATCCACTCATATGAAAGAGTGTTCCAAAATCACTACTGATCAGAGAAATGCAAATTAAGACAACTCTGAGATATCATTACATACCTGTCAGATTGGCTAAGATGATAGGAACAAATAACGATGAATGTTGGAGGGGCTGTGGGAAAACTGGGACACTGATGCATTGTTGGTGGAGTTGTGAAAGAATCCAACCATTCTGGAGAGCAATCTGGAATTATGCCCAAAAAGTTATCAAAATGTGCATACCCTTTGACCCAGCCATACTACTACTGGGCTTATACCCCAAGAAACTACTAAAGAAGGGAAAGGGACCTCTATGTGCCAAAATGTTTGTGGCAGCCCTTTTCATAGTGGCTAGAAGCTGGAAGATGAATGGATGTCCATCAATTGGAGAATGGTTGGGTAAACTATGGTATATGAATGTTGTGGAATATTATTGTTCTATAAGAAATGACCAACAGGAGAAATACAGAGAGGCTTGGAGAGACTTACATCAACTGATGCTGAGTGAAACGAGAAGAACCAGAAGATCATTATACACTTCAACAATGATACTGTACGAGGATGTATGCTGATGGAAGTGGATTTCTTCAACATAGAGAAGAGCTAATCCAATTCCAATTGATTAATGATGGACAGAACCAGCTACATCCAGAAAAGGAACACTGGGAAATGAATGTAAACTGTTATTTTTACCTTCTGAATCCAATTCTTCCTGTGCAACAAAAAATTCGGTTCTACACACATATATTGTATTGAGAATATACTGTAATATATTTAACATATATAAGACTGCTTGCCATATGGGGGAGGGGGTTGGGGGAGGAAGGGAAAAAATCTGAATAGAAGTAAGTGCAAGGGATAATGTTGTAAAAAAATTACCCATGCATATGTACTGTCAAAAAAATGTTATAAATATAAAATAAAATTAAAATTAAAAAAAAAGATATATAATAAGATAGTTTTAAGTTCAACATTACACAAATTGTTTTGCTTTAAGAAGATTCTCAATAACCAATTTATAGCAAAACACGTTTAGTTATTAACCATGTTCAAAAGAATAGACATAGATTACTCTTCTCAGAATTCCTTTAAACAATGGGAACAGCTTTAAGATGACAAAACCAATTAAAATTCGCATAGAATATAGAATGCAGAAATGGCTGGGGTTGTCCTGATTTCACATTAAAGAACCCTATCAGAATTAATATTCTATTGAATATATATAATTCACAGACCTTTACTTCTTTAGTTTTGAATTTAGGTATGATTGTCTGGTGAAATCATCAAGTCAGTTCACCATTAGAGAAAAATGCCTACTCAGAGGCATTACCTGTTACAGGTAAAGATTAGTATCTGTACAATAGTTGGCGGAGGGGGGGGGGGGGGGGAGTCAATTTCCCAGTGGTGTTCCTTTGAATAAGAACCCACCTGATTATTCCTGAGTCTGGCTATAAGATGGAATTGTTATTGTATAATTTGTTTGTCAACTGTGAAACAGAGCTAAAGATGTTTTATCCTGTCATGTGTGTGCTCTTAGGCTGAAGCCTAAAGGACCAGTTTAGATGCTATTATAATCGTGTCTGTTTTTTCCTGATATAGCAAGTTTCTATAATCAGAGAAAATGGTCAGTTAGAAACCATGAACACAGTTCAAATTTGTAGCAGTTTTCAATCCGAAAACATATGGTCATTATATCCTAAATAAGTGGGTAAATAAATATTTGGCTTAGCTATTTGCTGTTAAATGCATATATCTGTAAGAAATAAGGCCCTTAAAGGTTTACCCTATAGGATGACTCAACTCCACACCCTTATACCATTAGAAGTAGCCATGATTCCTGTGGAAAAATGAGATCTCTGCCCCTTGTCCTAGAATTCCATCTCTCCAAAAACAAAAAAAATAGGTGGAGGGGGTAAATGATGGGTCAGAGCTGAGGAACTGCTTAGAACTGTGTGCCTAGTTAAGGAATGTGGAACATAATGGTTTTATTATTCTCTTATTTGGGCCAAGTTTATTGAATTCCTTTGTTAGTCTTACTCCTTTCAGGTTACAAGTTTTTAATTTAAAGGGAAATTTAAATTGAGTATATAGTTAATGTTGAGGAAGTTCAAGATATAGATGAGGAATGTGAGATAGTATTAAAAAAAGGTTTAAAGAAGAAAAACATAAAAGATATAGAAATCAAATCCTTATTAAAAAGGAAATGGGGAATTATGAGAAATACTGAAAAGTCAGGTTTTCTCAGAATATTGTAAACTTCAAGGTAATGTAAAATACCACCTGTTAGGATTACTGGGTGAGAACTCAGGTTTTCTGGACGGTTACAAGGTGAGAACTCAGGTTGACTTGATAGAGGGGGCAAGCTCATTGGCTGGGGTGGTTCTTCCCAGAAGCCCTTGCATTATCCCACGCCCATTCTCTGGGAGAATAAAAGAGAGAGCACTGGGCGCAGAGAGCAGATCGGCCTGGAGAAGGATAAGAGCTGGAGGAGATTCAGAGCCAGGATTCAAGAAGAAAGACTCTGCATTGCATCAGGCTTGACGGGGCTCTCTGCAGGAAGGGAAGTCACTTCTAAGGACAAGAGTTAACAGCAACTGCGTGGAGACAAAGGTTCGTTACAGGAAGAAGAATCTGTCTGAGAGATTTGAGTAGACACAGCAGATCTCTTCCCAGAGAGCGATCCAGCAGCTTCTGGAGACGACAGCTCGCTACAACCACCTACAAGTATCATTGACCAGTGGGTTTCATAATGTGAGAAATTAAGGAAGGTTATGTTTCCACAGAATAATTTTCAATCTCTCAGAAACCTTGAGCAAACAAGGAATTGAGGAGCAAGTAAAGCAGAGGTAGGCTTGGCCAATCAGAAAGAGTTTTATAGTTCAGAGAAAACTACAAATTTAAGATAATAGCTATTCCAGCTAATCCCAAACTGGTTGGGGTCAATAGCCTGACTTGATAAAATTGCTATTGTGCCTGCTTAATAGGCTAATTGAATATTTAACAACATACCCATAGGAAGTGGTTTCCACCTTTTTTTGAACGTGGGATGTATAGCAAGGGAGGGGAGACTTGCTTATACATATTTAAGGGGAAACATACAGTGATTGTATAAAACATATTATTACCTGGAAGGGAACTGCACTTGGATTTTGGTCTTTTTGGAGTATAACCCTATAATAATATTTCTGGGTCAAAGGGCATACACAATTTAGTGAGTTGGATGTATAATTCCAAATTGCTTTCAAGAATGGCTGGTTCCTATGCCCAAAGGGCTATAAAAGAGTGGTACATAACCTTTCATCCAGCAGTGTCACTACTGAGTCTGTATTCCAAAGAGATCATAAAAGAAGGGAAATGACCCATATGCACCAAAATGTTTGTTGCAGCTTTTTATAGTGGCAAGGATTTGAAAATTGAATAGATGCCCATCAACTGGGAAATAGCTGAATAAATTATGGTATATGATACTAATGGAATATTATTGTTCTATAAGAAATGATAAGCAGGCTGATTTCAGAAAAACCTGGAAAGACTTACTTGGACTGATGCTGAATGAAGTAAGCAGAACTAGGAGAATATTAACCACAATAATCACAAGATTATGTAATGATCAGCTATGATAGACTTAATTCTTCTCAGAAAACAGTGATCTAAGACAATTCAATAGAGTCGAGATAGAAAATGCTATCTGTATCCAGAGAGAGAATTGTGGTGACTGAATATAGAATAAAGCATCTATTTTCACCTCTTTTGTTTGTTCTTTGTTTCTCATGGTTTTTCCCTTTTGTTCCTAGTCTTTTTTTTCATATGACAAATATGGAAATATATTTAAAATAATTATACAGGGGGGGGCAGCTAGGTGGCGAAGTGGATAGAGCACTAGCCTTGAAGTCAGGAGGACCCGAATTCAAATCTGGTCTCAGACACTTAACACTTCTTAGCTGTGTGACCCTGGGCAAGTCACTTAACCTCAGCCTAAAAAAAAAAAAAAAAAAATTTCAATTTCCTCATTAGTGAAAGAGGGAGACTGGGCTGGGGAAAAAAATTAAAAATAATAATAATTATACAGGTACAACCTACACCAGATTGCTTGCTGTCTTGAGGAGGTGGAAGGTAAGGAAGAGAGAAAGAGAAATTGTAATTGAAATGAATGTTGAATATTGAAATGAATGTTGAATGTTGAATGAATGTTGAAAATGAATGTTAAAAACTATCTTTACATGTAATTGGAAAAATAAACTACTATTGAAAGTAAAAGGAAGATGACCAGAAAAAATCAAAACATATGCACATGCTCTGAATCAGAGAGAAGAATGCTTTTATAATACATCACCCTACATTTTTCCAAATCCCTAGACTCTTCACTGGTAACAGGCAGATCATGCTACTTTCACTCAGAAGATAGGGTTTTCATTGGCCAGGCCCCATTAAATTTATCTGTATACTCAGTTTATTGATTTTTCTTTCTCTCTGTTCTTGAATAAATAAATTTCCCCCTAAGCAATGGTTTAGCTACATTCCTAAAGTTTTGGTATGTTGACTAGTCATTTTAAAAATTAATTGTTCCTGGGATTTTATTTGACCCACTAATTCTTTACAATTAAATCACTTAACTTTCATTTACTTATGAATCCTTTTCTCAAATGTCCTTTACTAATTAAATTTTAAAGTTGGTTCTGTTTAATAAAGGCTATATTTAATATTTCTGCTTTTCTGTATTTGTTTATGAGGTCTTCCTACCATAGTACATGGTCAATTTTTGTAAAAGCGCCATGCTCAGCTGAGAAATATGAATCTCTTTTTATTCACATTGAATAATTACTAGGAATTTATCAAATCTACTATTCTAAAATTCTATTCAGGTCTTTAACTTCTCTATTATCTATCTTTC
Organism: Sminthopsis crassicaudata; assembly: GCF_048593235.1. NCBI lineage: Eukaryota > Metazoa > Chordata > Mammalia > Dasyuromorphia > Dasyuridae > Sminthopsis > Sminthopsis crassicaudata. Next base: position 323,170,711 of record NC_133618.1, read on the forward strand.
TGTTACATTTATCAAGTTCTAAAAGAACATGTTGAGTCCTTATTACAATTTTGCTGTATATTTCTTATTGAAATTTGTTTTATTCGCTCTTCAATAACTAGATGCTATGTTATTTATATACTCATATTAAGTATTGACCTTATATTATCTATAGTGTCTTTAAGCATTATGAAATTTCCCCATAATCTCTTTTAACCACATCTAAATTTTCTGTTACTTGGTATTTCATCTGAAATAAGATTTTAATCTTCTTTTTATGAATTTACCTAGGACAATTCAAGCTTTTTATTTAACTCTGTATATTTATGCTTTAAGTGGTAGAAAGAAGGGGGAGAGAAGCTTTTATTAAAGGAGATAAGCTCATATTTCTAGTCGCAGTGGGAAACTCTGTAGAAAATCTATTAAAAAAAAAAAAAAAAAGTAGCCTGGAGGAGAACCTCTTAGCATCACTGGCTTAAATGAGCCTAATTATGGTAATCAATTTTATCTTAATCAGTCTTGGGTATGCATCCTAGAAAGTCATATAGACTTTCAGGCAGTTATTACAATTAAGAGAGTTCTGCTAGCATTCAGAGCTCAAGCTGTAGGTATTACTTGATGTTGATAATATTTTTAGTAGGATTTCAGGATAGGGAGTAGATTTGTGATTCATTAGTATAAGGAAATAAAATATTGGTTAGAGGAGGCGGACCCAAGATGGCAGAGAACAAAGACTACTCTGTAACCTCCTCTAACAATCTCTCAAACCAACAGCAGATTAAGCCTCTAAACTGGTTTTGAAGTCAAACAATCCACAAATATTTGGAGTACAACACATTTCTAGAAGAAGACCCCTTGGAAGAACTTCAGAACAGGTCTGTTTCAATTGGACAAGGGGACAGTCTGCCGAGCCCAGATGGGAGCATAGGAAGACTGGGGCAAGAAGCTGGAGCAGAGAGTCAGAGCATTGTAGCTTCCATGCACTTGGGAACCTTCTGTGATCCTCTTTGGACATTCTGTCCTGGTTGCAAACAGGTGGTTTGGCACATTTGCCTTTTGTAAAAGATAAATTATAAATCGCTGGGCCCCAGAAGAACGCTGGACCTAGCTGCCATTACTCAGCATTGAAAATCAATCAGCAGAACTGCCTCAGGGCAAATTGAAACAACTGTCTCTTCTTTGCACTGAACAGACCTCAAGCCTTTAAAAAATGAATAAAAAACAAAAATCATCATAAACAGTTTTTATGGAGAGAGAAAAGAACAGACCTTAAATCCTGAGGTTCCTAAATGCAAAGCAGCTCCAGAAGAAGCCCCAAAGAGAGACATGAGCTGGTCCCCATTCCCCAAGACTTTCTTCGAAGATTGCATAAAGGATCTTAAAAGAGAATTGGGGGGGGGGGGAAATGGGGAAATGAAATGAGATCATTGCAAGAAGGAATGGAAAAAATGGAAAAAAGAATGCAATGAACAAAAATTTTAATTGGCCAATTGCAAAAGGAGCTAAAAAAGAAAATAATACACTAAAAATTAGAATTGAACAAATTGAAGTGAATGATTGGATAAGAATTCAAGAATCAAACAAAAACAAAAAAAATGAAAAAAAATAGAAGAAAATATGAAATATCTCCTAGGAAAAACAATTGACCTGGAAAATACATCTAGGAGAGATAATCTAAGGATTATTGGGTTTCCTGGAAGCCATGATTAAAAAGAAAGGAACCTAGACATTCTTACAGGAAATCATAAAAGAAAACTGCCCTGATATTTTAGAATCAGAAGGTAAAACAGCCATTGAAAGAGTCCGCCAATCACCTCCTGGAAGAGACCCTAAATTAAATCCCCAAGGAATACTGTGGCTAAAATTCAGAAATTTCATTGTGCCAAGGAAAAGATATTGCAACCAGCCAGGAAGAAATATTTTAAATATCAGGGAGCCACAATTAGGGTTACCTAGGACCCACAGCTTCGACCTTAAAAGATCAAAGGGTCTGGAATGTGATATTCTGAAAAGCAAAGGAAATGGGATTATAGCCAAAAATAAGCTATCCAGCTAAAATGAACATTATCTTTCAGGGAAGAAGATGGACATTCAATGATATAGGTGAATTTCACCTGTTTCTAATGAAAAGACCAGAACTGAACAAAAAATTTGATCTCCAAACACAGAACTCAAGAAAAACATAAAAAGGTAAAAAGGAAAGAACTTGAGAACTATATTTCTGTTTTGGATATACTTAGAGAATGAGGGCATAATTTGATTTTATTATGATAATATGAAAAAGCAACTAGAGGTGGAAAGAGGATCATACTGAAAGGGGAAGAAAAAGAAAGTAAAATAAGAGAAATTACATCTCATGAAGAGGCAAAGGAAACATTATAATTGAGGGAAAGAAGGGAAGGGGATGAGCATTGTGTAAATCTTGCTCTCATCAGATTTGGCTGTAAGAGAGAATGTCAGACATATTTGGTATCACAAAGAAATTTGTCTCACCTTATAGGGAAATAGGAAGGAAAAGGGGAAAAGAAAGGGAAAACAGAAGGATTAGGGGAAAGGTGTAAAAGGGGGAGAGGCTTTAAAGGGGAAGGACTGTTTGAGAGAGGTGGTCATCAAAAGCAAAATACTGGGGAGGAAGGAAGGGGGATAGAAAAGAGAAAAGCATAAACCAGGGTAAATAAGATGGCAGGAAATACAGAATTAGTTATTTTAACTTTGAATGTGAATGGGATGAACTACCCTATAAAATGGAAGTGCTTAGCAGACTGGATTAAAAGTCAGAATCCTACAATATGTTGTTTACAAGAAGCACATTTAAAGCATAGTGATACACACAAAACTACTGGTTAGATTGTGTTAGATTTTACTATTTATTGAATGGTCACAGTGTTAAAGGTATTTAGCAAAGTCTTGGAACCATAGATAAAAATGATACCTTCCCAGACCTCAAGAAACTTAGATGATGAGGCAGGAGAGATAACAATGGGTACTAATAAAAATAAATAAATAACAAGGTGATTTGCTAAGGAAGAGAGAACTAAACATGAAAAAGATCAGGAAAGACATCACAAACAGTCAGCATGAGTCAGAACTTGAAGAAAACTAAAGATTCTAAGACACAAATGTTAAGCTATGGATTCAAATAGCAGGAGACAAGTTAATACCAGGTTCAGGGAACTTGGATAGAAATATAGAATAAAATAATAATAGCAACGACTACTATCAAATATGTATTGTCTTATAAGGTTTGCAAAGTAATTTAAAAATATTTCATTTTATCTCCACAATAACCCTCAGATTCTGATGCTATTTTAATCCCTATTTTAAACAGGAGAAAACTGAAACAGATGAGGCAGTAACTAGTCCATCGAGTCACTAATCCATACAACTAGTAAGGTTATCTTTGAACTCATGTTAGGACTTCCTGACTTCAGATCCAGGGTTCTATATAACAAAATGAGTCCAGAGAGACAAGGTAGAGTCTTTTGGTGAAGAATTTTAATTTGTGTGAGGAATTTTTCTTTTATTCTACAGACATTTGAGAGCCACAAATGATTTTTGAGAATGGAGTAATGTGGTTAGGTACATTTTAGGAGGACTATTTTGGCAGTTTTGAAGAGAGAAGTCTGAAGAAAGAAAATACTGAAACTAGAAAGACCATTTGGGATACTTTCCAATATTGAAAGTAAGAAGTGATGTGTGACTGGAGAGAATGAATATATAAAATGTTTACAAAGAATTGTCCCCATGACAATTTTGAGCTAGATAAGAATTATTATTATCATTTTACTTTTAAGGAAACTGAGGCTCAGTGACCTGGCCAAGGTTATAGTAAATAAGAATCAAGATTTTAGCCAAATCTTCTAACTCTGAATATAGTAGGCTTTCCATTACTCTATGCTGATTTTCCAGTTACAATATGATGGTAACGGGATAGGACTAACATTTAGCTGTTATTTCCCTGACCCTGTTTCTTCCCCATCTTCCCCACTCTAATCTACAATAAAGGGTAGGTCCAGGCTTCAATTCCTTCCCTCCTTCAGTAAGGAAGAACTTTGCACAAAAGGAAACAAAGTTGTTTCAGGGGACCTGATTGGCCCTGGCTTGCTGGTACAGATTACTGGTCACCTAAGAGCACAAAATATTTCATGGATATAGATTCTGGGGCCCTCAGACTTGATGGATTTCTGAAGACCATTCAAGTCGCCATGTCTTTGACAATATACTACATGATTACCAGATAAATGGAGAAAAAGGGACCATCAGAGAAATTAGGAGCCATTATATTCTTATTGCATATCCTTGCTGTGTAAGAGCAAAGTAAACCTCTTTTTGTTAACTGTTAAACGACTTGTGAGAATCTCATTTCTTCCTAACATTGAACTTGAGCTAAGAGAATGCTGGTGTTGAAGCCACCAGCAATAGTAACAAGTAGTAATAGAAGCTGATGTAATAGGGATCTGGCCAAAGTGGTCTCAGTCCTTGGAACAAAAATAGTGTTCTCTTACTGCTGCATTAATTTCCATATGGAGACTTGATAAGCTTGTTTCCTGGCATGCTTGATATGATAAAAGGGCCCTCTGATTCAGGGAATGCACAAAGCTTTTTAGTGACTATTTTGTGTTGTCCTATTGTGTGATCTTTTAATTGGTTGCTGAAATGGAACTAAATTATGCACAAAAGGCATGAACAATAATTATTGCTCTCTTTCTCTGTCTCTTCTCTGACATATTTCCAGTTAAGAGGAAGATAAGCTTTAAACCTTTGGGTGGAAAGAAAGATAGCAGGTGTTACTGCCAGCTCCTGATTTCTCAGCCAGGTCAAGAATACATGGCTAGATGCTTTTTTCTGTTTCTCTTGAGTTTCTTCTTTCCTGATCTTGAGTGAATGGATATTTGAGATGGAATGAACAACATTGTGACCTTCATAAGGTTAGGAGAACCAAAAGAATACCAGAAACTATATAGTTCATTGCAGAGTCTGCCAGAAGCTGCAGCAGTTAAGCCATTTGCTTGACCCAACCCAGCAGCAACTCAGCCAAGCAAATAAGACACTATGTCCTACCAAAAAAAAAAAAAAATGAGCAGCTCATCCATCCATCAACTGTTCAACACCAGAAGTGAATTTGGTGAGAAAATATTTAGCAGCAGGCACTTTGAGTCCATTATCCCCAGAGACCAAAGTGGTAAAGGGGAGTAGTTTCAAAAAATTTTGTACATCAGACCATGCCATATTTTCTCAGAAAATACATCTTTGTAAAAGCTAAGTGTTGTCAGTTGGCTAACTGATATTAAGGTGAGTTATAAATTGCAATGGAAGGCAATAAACACTGATTAGATTATGTTAGAGAAATCTTAACTGTGGATGATATTGAGGGAATTACAATCAATGGGGGATTGTGAGAAAGAACACTAGAAGAACTACACAGTCCCTCAAAGATCCCCCTAAACCCCTGAAGGTAAAAGAATTCAAAGCCAAGCCCGGGGCACCAAAGCTGTCAATGCTAGTGGGGGTTGACTATTTCTAAAATTAAAATGATACAAGGTAGATCAGTAAATGACTGTGTAAGAAATGTATGTATATTTGTGAAACATTTCACTATTTTTATAATGATCCCTCTATCCCTTGGAATCCAAGGGAATTCTATCTCTGATTTCATTCCCAATCTATTTCTATCTCTAATACCAATATCTCTATCTCTAGATACCCATCTCTAATATTATTAATCTAGATACCTATTCTAATACCACAAATCTGGCACTTAGCAGTATGGTTCCTTGGCAGTCTTTTAGCATTTTATCTAACTATCTTTGACTAAAATCTTCCTCTGATTAGCTTCACAAGGTAGGAAGAATGATACAGAGGAAAAACTCTAATAAGTCTTATGACAATGTAGAAAAGTTTTGGAGGCAGCCCAAATGATACACTGTCTACCTGAGGACACTTAGATAAAGGTGTGAATATTTGTTCCCAAAAGGTAAGAGAACCAGGGTTTTTATTAATGTTTAGAGTCATTCAGATAACCCAAACTATCTATCAACATTCCATCTGCATTAGTGAAAGGAGTAAAATGAGAATTTGGACTAGGGGTAACCTCCTAAGGTTCCTTCCAATTGAATATCCTTTGACATGTTCTTTGAGTATTTATTAAAGGTGAAGTACTATATCTTTTGACACATTGAGGTATCTAATTTTGAACTATATTCTCAACTTCATTACAAGTCATCTGAAATCAGGGACAACATCTTGTACTCGAAATTAGCACACTTCCCTGCAAACAACAGATAATCCATTAGAGTTTTGTTGTTCATGATGCTGCTAGTACACCTGGGTTTTAACAGGTCAGATTTTTCTAGCCTTTACAGAGAAAGCTTGCTGGCTAATATCCTCTAAGGAGTCTTCTTGTTAGAAACTCCATAATGCTTATTTTCTCTACCTCCTCCACATACTCCCCAGCACTACTAATGAGAGTCATGCATGATTAATAAGTGGAGAAACAACTTTCAAAAGATTAAAGCAGTAATGAAAACATATTTGCAACCTGCTGCTAGAAGACAAGTTAGGATGTGAAACATCCATATGGAGAAACCATAGGCTATCTGTGTAGGATAGGAGAGCCATTTAAAGATGAACTATTAATCCATTTTTCTTCTGTTTATGAAATCCTTACTCTTTTTATTCAAAAAAGATATATTTTATATTATACAAATGCTTTATTTTATAAATTTAAAATATAATAATTTTTAAAGATGTGTATACTAAGGGACTTAATGTGGGAAGGGAGGTGATTGGAAAATATGTATATAATTGGGAGAGAAGAATAAATAGTAGACTCCTCCAATCTATAGTTAGAACTTATCCTATTGAGGGCTGAGTCTGTGTCCTGGCTATTTCTGAGGAAATATGTGACTTAGTGCTGAAAGGACAAGACACTTTGGTAATAAACAACAAACCTTCAGAGGTACCTTGGTCCTTGCCCCCTCTCTTATCAGCTATAGTGGGTGGAACAGTGTTATAAAAATTAAAAAATAAAAATAGCTTCCAGCTCCTCTCCTTTTTTACCTTTCCCATATGGCAAGAAGCTGCTTGGCCTCAATAGATTTCTCCTTAGGAAAGCTAAGAAGTCATTGTACCATTTCCCTACTACTTTCAACATAACAGCTAAAGAAAGAATTTACACAGGTGAATTGTTGCTTTGTGTTTTTTTTCCTGAACATAAATGACTAAATGGTAAGTCTGAAATGGTGATTTCCAGAGTTGAGACAGCATCATGAATTAGAAAGATTAGAGTCCCTTACCTGAAGCTGATTGGTTGCAGGAGAAAGAGCTCAGCCTTAGGTACAGCTTGCCAAAAGTCACAGACCTGAAAGGAATTGTTTAGATAACTCAAAGCTAAATTTGCCCCCTTGTTTTATTGACAATTAATTGCACCTTGTAAAATCCTAACTCTAAATTACTCTATCTCTCTCTCCTCTTTTGACTCTATTTATATGTTACTGAATAGACTGAAGAAAACCTGTATTTCCTGGTCCTATAAAACTTTATTTTACTTTATTTCAACAAGGTCCTCACTGCAGCAAGGTAAAAATTTTATTCCTCTCTAATTGATTTGCTATCCTACACTCTTCAATAAATATCCTTAATCTCATTTCTCCCCAAGCTTGCCACAATACCTAGCACCTTATTTTTACTCTCTTGAATCAGGACTTTGATTTATAGTTCATCAAAAAATTAAGACCATTTTCCAGGAAGAGTTCCCCCTCCTCTCCTCTTCCTCATCTCACATCATCCATACATCATTTTCTGTTCTTATAAAAGGTAGATATTTTTACCAAAGTAAACTTCTCTATATTCCCCCTGATCCCTTCCTCTCTCACTTTCTCTAGTAAATTTCCCCCACTATCATCTGGCTAAAAAAGAATAAAATGAAAATTGTTCAGCAGAGAACAAAAGAATAATCTCATAAGAAAGCAAAGATGGATCTCATAAATATGTTTTCTTCTATTGTTACAAATGCTTTCTTGAAATGCAAATTTATAGTTATATATTTGGAATCCTCTCTGATGTTCTGCTGAGCACATGACAATGTTTTGTTTTATTTTATTTTTTTCTTTCTTTTTTTATTCTGTTTTTTTTTTCTTATTTTGTATTTAGTTCAATAAATTAGCTCTCCAGAAACATCCAGAGGGAACCCTGGGGCTAGCTGAGTATATCTGGAGACTCAGCCCAAATCACACCTTCCATGCCACCTATAAACATGCCTAAATGCCTGCCATCATTAAAAAAAAAAAAAAAAAAAAAAAAAAAAAAAAAAAAACCTTTACTTGATCGTACCATTTCTACTCTTTTCTTAAAGTTCCAAGGGGTGGTTCGGTAGTGAATGAATTTGCTACTCAGTGCTGTATGGAAACAAAGTCTTTATTGATAGTCAAGGGATAGACAGACGATTGGCCTCCAGGAAGACCAAACTGCCTACAAGGGGACGCCAGTTGGCAGTCACAAGGCTGGTATTAACCGAGTGCAAGGATCCCATTTTTTAAACCTTCCTTTTATACATAACTAGGGTCATCAAAATATTTGCACAGAGATGTTATCCAAGAGGTTCCAGAGATATTTGTAAATAAGACAGGAATTCTCTGTTGTTATCTCCTTCCGCCTCTCCCAAAAAGGAATTTCCTGCTGATATTTGGTCTATCTCTTTTGATCTTAAACTATCTCCTTTCAGATCTCATCAATTACCACTAATCCTGGGTCTCTGTTTTCTTTTCATTTTACTATTAATTTATTATATCATCGTTCAAATGAGTTCAGTTCTTTGTGCAGCTGATTTCCAGATCTATATTACCAGATGTTGTACATGCAACCCAAAAAATTCCCTCTTAATTTTTTTTTTTTTTTGCAAAACCAAGATTATCAAGACTGAAGAAAGATTCTGATAAGATGGTGGAGTAGGTCAGAAAATTTCAAGCTCTCCAGATTTTCTCTACAAACAGAACAAACTTTTGCCTTAGGGGGTCATCCTGGAATAACTAGAAAATATCAAAGAAAGACCCAATCTGGTGTTAAGTGCAAATAATTCCAGGTTAAAAAAGAATGAAGTAAAAAGTGTTCAGCACAGAACAAAAGAATAACTTCCAAGAAAGAAAAAAAAAAAAAAAAAAAAAAGATGGACCTTCATGAATATAATGTCTTCTTTTATTACAAATGCTTTCTTAAAATGAAAATTTATTACTATATATTTGGAATCCTTCCTGATGTTCTGCTGGGCACATGACAATGTTTTGTTTTGTTTTGTTTTGTTTATTTTTTTGTCTTTTTTTAATTCTTTTTTTTCTTATTTTTGTATTTAGTTCAATAAATTAGCTCCCCAGAAACAGCCAGAGGGACCCCTGGGGCTAGCTGGATATGATTAGAGCCTCAGCCCAAATCATAGAAATTTTCACTTTCCAGACAGTATGGATCTTGGATCTGAATCCAGGAAGACTAAGATAACCTCAGCTAATCAGGAACATCAGTCCCAGATGTGCTGCAGAGATTTGGCCCTGGAGAGGAAGGAACACCTGTTAAGTGTAGAAGCAGTGGGGCAGGGATGCTCCTGGCTGTGGGGCCTTACAGTAAGATAAAACTTTTGGTTTGGGATTCCAGGTCAAGTGGAGAGATGAAATAAAGCTAGAGCCACTATCCTATCCCACCCCACAATTAGAGGTGCTTACACTAATAGTTTTTATTTTAAAAAAAGAATGAACAAAAAAAGAACTGAACCATAGGAATAAGAAAGACCAGAATTCATCTTTAGAGGAGGACAGTAAAGTAAAAAAAAAAAAGTCTCTTCTGGGGCAGCTAAGTGGTGCAGTGGATACAGCACCAGCCCTGAAGTCAGGAGGACCTGAGTTCAAATCTCATCTCAGACACTTAACCTGTCCCAGCTGTGTGACCCTGGGCAAGTCACTTAACCCCAATTGCCTCAGCAGAAAAAAAAAAAAAAAGAAAGAAAGAAAGAAAAGAAAAGAAAAAAAATTTCTTCTACCTCAAAAAGTAATGTTAAATGGCTCCCTGCCCAGGAAGAATTTATAAAAGAACTTGGATAAGTCTTTAAAAATCAGAGATTGAGGAAAAATTTTAAAAATTAAAACCACCCAAGAAAAACAAGAAAATTATGAAAAAAAAAAGTCAAGGGGAAGACAGTGAAGATATAAGAGACCAAGAAATAATGAAACAGAATATAATGCATGAAAAAATAGAACAGAATGAGAAACATCTTATAAGAAAAATCAGATCTGGAGAACAGATCAAGAAGAGAAAAATATAAGTATAATTGAACTACCTGAAAGCTGTGACCAAAAAAAAGAACCTTGACACAAAAATGCAAGAACTAATCAAAGAAAATTGTACTGGAATGATTAAACAATTGAAAAAAATCCACTGATCATCACCTCAAAGAAATCCTTTGGGGAAAATATATAAGAACATTACTGCCATATTTTAAAACTTCCAAATCAAAGAAAAAAATTTGCAAGAAACAAAAAAATTCAAATGTGCTGGAGTACAATTAGAATTGTACAGGATTTATCAGCAGCCACAATGAAAACCACAGATTTTGGAATAATATATCCTGGCAATCAAAAAAAACCTAGTCATATGGCCAAAAATATCATATTCAGCAAAACATTCAGCATAATATTGAACAAAAAAAAAATGGACATTCAATAAGCTTGCAGATTTGTTCAAGAAAATTTAACATAAGAACCAATTTCAAAGATTAATTTCAAGGAATTCCATATGAACAAATCATTTATATATTATTCATGGAAATGTATACCACATATTTAAGATTGACATCATTAATTAGGCACCTCAAAAGAAGGATTAAAGCAAAGTTTAAAAGTGTGCAGCAGAGAACAAAAGAATAAACTACAAGGAAGTAAAGAAAAGGTAGACACCAATGAATATAATTTCTCCTATTATCATATATGGTTTTTTTAATTTAATTTTTGTTATAGTTTTTAATATACAAAACATGTGCATGGGAAATTTTTCAAAATTGACCCTTGCAAAAACTTCTGTTCCAACTTTTCCTCTCCTTCCCTCCATCCCTTCCCCTAGATGGCAGGTAGTCCCATACATGTTAAATAAATTAAAGTATATGTTAAATATAATATATGTATACATATTTATACAGTTATCTTGCTGCACAGGAAAGATCAGATTTAGAAAGAAGGTAAAAATGATCTGAGAAGAAAAAAATTTAAATGCAAGCAAACCAGTAACACAAAACAAGTAGAAATGTTATGTTGTGCTCCATACTCATTTCCCAGTGTTCTTTCTCTGGGTATAGCTAGTTCTGTTCATTACAGATCAATTGGAACTGATTTGGATCCTCTCGTTGTTGAAGAGAGCCATGTCTGTCAGATTTGACTCTCATATAGTATTGTTGTTGAAGTGCATAATGATCTCCTGGTTCTGCTCATTTCACTCAGCATCAGTTCATGTAAGTCTCTCCAAGCCTCTCTGTATTCAACCTGCTGGTCATTTCTTACAGAACAATAATATTCCATAACATTCATATACCACAATTTATTCAGCCATTCTCCAGTTGATGGGCATCCATTCAATTTCCAGTTTCTAGCCACTACAAAAAGGGCTGCCACAAATTTTTTTGCACATACAGGTTCCTTTTCCTTCTTTAATACCTCTTTGGGATATAAGCCCAGTAGTAACTGCTGGATTAAAGGGTATGCACAGTTTGATAACTTTTTGAGCATAGTTCCAAATTATTCTCCAGAATGGTTGGATCCGTTCACAACTCCACCAACAATGTATCAGTGTCCCAGTTTTCCCACATCCCCTCCAACATTCATCATTATCTTTTCCTATCATCTTAGCCAATCTGACAGGTGTGTAGTGGTATCTCAGAGTTGTCTTAATTTGCATTTCTCTGATCAACAATGATTTGGAGTATCTTTTCATATGACTAGAAATAGTTTCAATTTCATCATCTGAAAATTGTCTGTTCATATCCTTTGACAATTTATCAATTGGAGAATGACTTGATTTCTTATATATTAATCAATTCTCTATATATTTTGGAGATGAGGCTTTTATCAGAACCTTTAGCTGAAAAAAATGTTATATATGCTTTCTTGAAATGAAAATTTATTGTTATATATTTTGAATCCTCCTTGATGTTCTTCTGGGCATATGACAATGTTCTGTTCTCTGTGTGTGTGTGTGTGTGTGTGTGTGTGTGTGTGTGTGTGTGTGTGTGTATAATTTTTCTGTCTTTCTTTTTTCTATTCTTTTTTCTTGTTTTTTAATGAAAAGAAAGGAAGGAAGGAAAGTGGAAAGAAAGAGAAAGAGACAGGGGAGGAAAGAAGGAAGGGAGAGGGGGAAGGAGAAACTTCAATGTGGAAGGGATAACTGGGTTTACATTATAAGAAAAGGCTTCTTGGGAGGACAGAGCATGTTTTGTGAGAGTTAGAAAGTGATGGTAACATTAGAAATGGAGAAAAAAGAAGAAAAAGAAATTTTAAAATATATATACATAGAAGAAAGCAAAAGGAAATTCAGAGGGGAAAACAAAAAGATAAATGTTTTGTTACTATTGTGTTAAATTTAACAAACATTAAAAATAAACTAGATAAAACCAAAGTTCATAATTTCATATGCAACTATCTTTTCTGTTCTTTCTTTGCTGAAATATTCATATTTGTTGATGTTAGCTAAGTTTACAATAAGAAAGAAAAGAATTTCATTTTTTTTCCAAATACACATAAAAAAGTTTCAACATTTTTGTAAGATTTTGTGTTCCAAATTTTTTCCCTCCCTTACTTCCCCTTCCCAAGAGAGAAAGCAATCTAATATAAGTTATAAATGTACAGCCCTTTTAAACATAGGTCCATGTTTGTCATGTTGGGCAAGAAAAATCAGACCAAAGGAAGAAAAACATGAGAAAGAAAAAACAAACTAAAAAAAAAAAGATGAAAGTATATGTTTCTACCCATATTCAATCTCTATAGTTCTCTGTCTACATTCAGACAGATGACATTATCCATCCCAAGTCTGTTGGAATTGTCTTAGGTCACCATGTTGCTGAGAAGAGCTAAGTATATAATAGTTGATCATCATATAATCTTGCTGTTACTGTGTACAATGTTCTCCTGATTCTGCTCACTTCATTCAACATCAGTCCATATAAATCTTTTTAGGCTTTTCTGAAATTGACCTGCTCATCCTTTCTTATAGAACAATAATATTTTATTATATGTGTGTGTATCATAACTTATTCAGCCATTCCCTAAATGATGGGCATACATTTAATCTCCAATTCCTTGCCCCTACAAAAAAGAACTGCTACAAACATTTTTTGCACTTGTGGATCCTTTTCCTTAAAAGAAAAAAATTTCAAAAGGAGATAGGGATGAGAGGTAATATTGCTACATGGAAGCCAAATATTGATACTATCTGTTGTGAACTTTTTGTTTTTTTTTTAATAAAATAGGCTATTATCTTGGGATAAAATAAAAATGTAGAGATTCTTGGGGAGATTTGTACCAACTTAAGCAGAGTAAGTCAATTCCAGTCAGTAACAATGGATACTGAATGACAATGACTATAATACTGTTAATGAAGTCGATATTAAGAGCAACAAAACTCAAAGAGGATGTCCAAAACTGATACCTATGAAATTTAAAGGTTATATCCTTCCTTTCTGTTAATAATAAGCTACAAAGATATCACAAAATCAGAATAGGAATATACTTTAAAGAGGACTTCTTGGATGTTTGTTGGAAAGTATCTGCTATATCCAAAACAAAATATACTAATAAAAAAAAGTTCAGATTTCATGAAGCATAAAAAAATCACTTTATATGCTATTGTTATTTTTATTTTATAGAGAAGGAAAGTGGTTGAGCAAGATTAAGTGTTTTGCCTAGGATTAGGTAGCCAGTATGTGTTTGAGGTAGGTTTCTATAATGAGAATTATGTCCTATTACAACTACCAACCTTCCCTACCCCCAAGAAAATTAGACTTATTTTTTAATATAGAAGTACTGAAGTTGTTTTCCAAATTTAATTGGTTTAGGTCAATGGCTCAAGTTGTTTACATCACTTCTTGATCATCTAAAACAGATGAGGACCTCTAGATTCTCTCTGATGTTTGGCTGGTAGACTACATTGGGCAACTCAGAAGTAAGGAAACTGCTCAGCTAAGTCAACTAGTTGTATGTTAGAAATATGCTATAAAGATAAAAAGGATTCAGGAGTGTATGAAGTAAATTGGTTTATTTATGGTTTTTTCAAGAAATGGGCACCTATAGACACAGGAATGATCTTTTTATTTCCTGTTCTATAGGATAAGGTCCCTTTCTTGTAGCCCCAGTTGGCTGAGGATGACAAAATTAACAAATTTCTTGGTTCTCCCATTGCATGTTCTTTCTTGACATGTTCCCCTTCTTCATCATACAACCCAAGTTCATAAGTGGCATAAAACTCCTCCTTTGGGGAGGAAAAGTTAATATTAATTAACTTATTTAGCATGCTTACTCACTGCTTGCAGTTATTTTTCATTCCCTTCATGTTTGGAAATGATTTTTATTAATTGATCAATTAAGTATTTAAATATTTTGTTTTGTACAACTAACCTGGTCTGCTGGCATGACCTTTCTGATCTTTGTCTTTTCTAACATGACTTCTCTTTAAGTCTTTATGGAACTACAGCTCTATAGATTAATATGATATTCCCAATATTCAAGTCCTATACTGCTTTTTCTATCAGATGAAAGAACTAAACCATCAACTATGGAAGTCACTTCAAATGGTGAAGAAAATTAAAAAAAAAAATAGAAGTCAAACCACAGTGTTCACTCACTTACTTTTTTAAATTGTGATTTTTTTTCAATTAGCAAAAACCTTCTTTGTCTCCTTTTCCTTTTCACAATTAAGAACAAAAGAAAAACAAAACCCCTGTGACAAATATATATATATATATATATATATATATATGTATGTATGTATATATATATATATATATATATAAAATCATGTAAAATAAATTTCCCATTTGGCCATGTCCAAAAATTGCTCATCTACTTTTGATGGTTATCTAGGCTCAGGTATGAGATTTCATTTCTAGGATTAATCCTACTACCATGCTAGAATAACTAAAATTGTTACATTTCACAGAGAAATAACCTTTCCACACCCTCACCCCTTTTCTAACCTCTGATTTTCAAGATTTGAAAACCAAAATTAGGGGCAGCTAGGAGGCCCAGTAGTTAGAGTGGCTCTGGAGTTAAGAGGGCCTGAGTTTATATTCAGTCTCAGACACTTACAAGCTATGTGACCCTGAGCAAGTCACATAATCCTGATTGCCTCCAAAAACAAAATGAATGTGTCAAGTTGTTGGGATCCTGGGGTTTTTTAAGCTTTATTTATTTAGTTTTGATTTATGAAATAAAACAAGCATTTCTATAAGACAGTAGAATAAAAAAAGATGATTATTCATGAACCTGTAAATCTATTATGTACAATTTGCTATTTCCTTTAAATTTATTAAAAGTTTATTGATGAAGCCCTGGAATACTAGGAGGGATTAACAGAGAGAGCCTGAAGTACTGATAAAATTATTCCTTGAGGCAAGGGGAGAGGGGTACTGATGGGGATAAGTTCAACATTATAGTACCATCCTTTGTGGAAGTTATGGGTAACCCCCATCTTGCTATATCCAGTCAGAAATCCAAATTATATCGAACTTCTGAGGTTAAATTTTCCTCTATAAGTCTGCCCATGACTCATGTCATCTTCAATGAACTCCTTTTGGGTTAAGACAGCCAAGGTCTTCTGTCTTGTGATGTCTTTCTCCTAGCCTGTCAATCAATGAATGGTATACTCCTACCTCATGGAGTATTTTCTTTCTCTTCGTTAATTGAGTTCTACTAGAGAGCTTGTCTTTTCCATTGTTAATTGTTAAAACCACCTTCCTGTCTAACTATTTGCTCTCCCAATTCTATTTCATATTACCTGTTCCTTGTGTCCATTGTTTCTCTTCATTTTTTCCGTAAACTCTTCTTCTAAATAAACTTTCCTGTTGCCAAAGACAATGGCCATTGTGAATTCTTCACATGACTGAACTCTAACATTTAGTACTAACATTCATCTCAATATTTGGTGTTAACCCCCAAGAAAATCATTTGGCAACTACATCAATCATATCATTTGGGACTAGGAATTAGTACTCTGAACACATTAGTTATCATATAAATTTCTTTTTTTCCTCTTTTTTCCCCCTTCTCCCCCCCTAGAGATGGCTACCATTAGACACAGATATGTGTGTAAACATGTATGTATGTGTATATATATATATATATATATAATCTTCCTATACATTCTTCTATTTATTATTTCTTTCTTTAGATGCAGATAAAGACTTCCTTCATAGGTCCTTCCTTCATAGGTAGTTAATTTGGGTGGTTGTAATAATCAGAATGATTTAGTTGCTCAGAATTGTTCTTAAAACAATTTTACGTTACTATATACAACGTTTTGTTAATTTCACTTTTCATTATTTCATACAAGTCTTTTCTATTTCAAAAGTTATAAAAATGTTTATGCCAGGTTTTCCACATATCCAATGCAGGGTTCACTTCAAAAATCCTTGGTACTATCTCCAATCCTTGTTTTTTAATGTTTTTCTTATTATGAGAGCACTGCCATTTCTAAAAAGCTTTTATCTTGCCAGGGGACTTTGATGATTCTGGAGGAGTGAGTCTGATTTCTTTGTATAATGCTGCCTTACTTAAATTGAATTCATGCAAAAGTCACATCACCCATCACATCATGATGTCATTGATCATCCCTGATATGAAGGACTAGTAACAGGAACAATAATGCAAACTGCCATTTCAATGTAAATGAACCATTACATTTAACCTTTTTTTTTCCTTTCTCTAGACCTAGTCTGGGGCAAAGCCAACATAACAATTTTAAATGATAAAACAATTCACTTTTTAAAAGGGCTCTTAAATTTAAATTTTGATTTTGTTTTATTGAAAGGGGAAAAAGAAGAAATGAGAGTAGAAATGTGAATTGTTTGCCTATAACTATTTACACATGATGAACTGAATTCTAACCCTTCTCCAATTCAGATCCCTTAGAGCAATAATTGATCATCAGATTCTGTCCTCTCTGATGAAATTGAAAAAAAAAAAAAAAACAACTCCTTGAAGGTCAGTGACTAATCAATTGTAAAGCCAGCCTGACTCTGGATTTTCTTTATACCCTGAGTACCTATGGGAAATGGTCCATATAGTCTACTTGTTCCTTAAATAATCCCTTTCTCTATGTGTATGTGTCTTCTAGGTTTGAGGTAGGCTTTTATGTAGGAATGAATTTTTTGTCTATCTCCTCACTCCCATTTCCAGTTCTTCTTGGGTTTTTGGCTTTCTATTTAGTCTTTTTTTTTCCTTCTCAGCTCATCTGAGCCTGCCCACTAACAAGGGAGCTGAATCCTCTCCAGCAATGTGACTGTGAGCTAATAATCATTGTCTTCCCTACAAGAGTTTGTGAAGGAGCTTATTCAGCGACTGATCTGCTTAAGTAAATTCCAGTAAGGGAACTTCAGAGTTTTTATGGTTTATTATTCTCTTGAGATTTAATTGATAAAATAGTTCAGTTAACAAAGAAGGGCTCCTGAATTTAAATTTTGTTCAGTTTTTACTGGAGGGAAGAGAGGGAAAGAGGAAGGAAAAAAGTAATTTGTTTATACATGATGAATTTAATTCTAACCTTATTGTTATTGGACAGAAATTTTATCAACTAGATTTTAAAAATTAAAATTTTGAAGGGCAGCTAGTTGGCGCAGTGGATAGACCACCCACCAGCCCTGAAGTCAAGAGGACCTGAGTTCATATTGTTGGGGATGTGCAGGTTTTTGGGGTGAAGTAAAATAATTTACTAAATTATAAGTAAAAGTAGAAGTAAAAGTTTATTATAAATCATCAAGAGATCTCAAATGGATCAGAACTCTTTGATGGAATTAAAGTTCTGTCCTTCTGCCCACCTGCCCATTCTTCTCACCCTCCATATATATGATTTGAGACAATACAGAGCTATTGGGTTTGAATAGGCTTCTGAAAGGCTATAGAAAGTTTGATTAGTGATAGTTCAAATTGTATAGAGCTTAAGTGGAGGTACTTAACGTGAATTCAGTTCTATTGAACGTTAAGTAGGGGTACTTAGCTTTAATTCAGCTCTATAGAAAACTTGAGTGTTGTCAGCTGAACTCTAGAAAAAGGTAAATTAGCGGTACTTAACAGAGGTGGGGTTGGGCTGGCTTCTAGGTCACCATAATGTGGAAAGTTATTTTTTGGGGGTCTCCAGCCTCAGTTTCCCTTGTCAGATTCCCATCAATATCTGAGCTGAAACACAACACTTCTTAGCTATGAGACCCTGGGCAAGTCACTTAACCTCAATTGTCTCAGCCAAAAAAAAAAAAAAATTTTAAAGGTTAAAAAATTAATTTTAAAAATATTAAATCTAATTTATTTTTCTTAGAAACCATATTGAGTCAAGAAACCTTGACTTCACATTTGACTTCAGACACTTAATAGCTATGTGACCCTACGCAAGTCACTTAACCTTAATTCCTCCAAAAATAAATAAATCCAACAACACTGCTTAAGCTGTTCTCTGTGAAACTATGAAGGAAAACTTATGAAAAAATGAAATAAGCAAATGTCCCAACCATAAGGATTTTAAAAATATACATAAAAACCTCAAAATCAAATGCAGTAAGGCAGAAATCGTAAATACATCCTTATCAGACCACAATGCAATAAAAATTACATTCAATAAAAAGCCAGGGGAAAATAGACCAAAAAAAATTGGAAACTAAATAATCTCATACTAAAGAATGATTGGGTGAAACAGCAAATCATAGACATAATTAATAACTTCACCCAAGAAAATGACAATAATGAGATGTCATACCAAAATGTGTGGGATACAGCCATAGCAGTAATAAGAGGAAATTTTATATCTCTAGAGGCCTACTTGCATAAAATAGAGAAAGAGAATGTCAATGAATTGGGCTTGCAACTAAAAATGCTAGAAAAGGAACAAATTTAAAACCCCCAGACAAACACAAAACTTGAAATTCTAAAATTAAAAGGAGAGATTAATAAAATTGAAAGTAAATAAACTATTGAATTAATTAATAAAACTGAGTTGGTTCTATGAAAAAAATAAACAAAATAGACAAACCCTTAGTAGATCTGATTAAAAAAGGAAAGAGGAAAATCAAATTGTTAATCTTAAAAATGAAAAGGGAGAACTTGCCAGTAATGAAGAGGAAATTAGAACAATAATTAGGAATTACTTTGCCCAACTTTATGCCAATAAATTTGATAACTTAAATGAAATAGAAGAATATCTTCAAAAATATAGCTCACCCAGATTAACAGAGGAAGAAGTAAATAGTCTAAATAGTCCTATTTCAGAAAAAGAAATAGAACAAGCTATTAACCAACTGCCTAAGAAAAAATACCCAGGACCAGATGGATTTACATGTGAATTCTACCAAACATTTAAAGAACAATTAACTCTAATGCTATATAAACTATTTGAAAAAATATGGATTGAAGGAGTCCTACCAAATTCCTTTTATGACACAGACATGGTACTGATACCTAAACCAGGTTGGTTGAAAGCAGAGAAAGAAAATTATAGACCAACCTCCCTAATGAATATTGATGCTAAAATCTTAAATAAAATATTAGCAAAAAGACTACAGAAAATCATCCTCAGGATGATTTTCATCCCCCACTATCACCAAGTGGGATTTATACCAGGAATGCAGGGCTGGTTCAATATTAGGAAAACTATTAGTATAATCGACTATATCAGTAACCAAATTAACAAAAAACATATGATCATCTCAATATATGCAGAAAAAGCATTTGACAAAATCCAACATCCATTCCTACTAAAAACACTTGAGAGTATAGGAATAAATGGACTATTACTTAAAATAGTGAGGAGCATATATTTAAAACTGTCAGTAAACATCATATGTAATGGTGATAAACTGGAACCTTTCCCAGTAAGATCAGGAGTGAAACAAGGTTGCCCACTATTACCATTACTATTCAATATTGTTTGAGAAACACTAACCTCAGCAATAAGAGTCGGGAAAGAGATTAAAGGAATTAGAGTAGGTAATGAGGAAACCAAACTATCACTCTTTACAGATGATATGATGGCATACTTAGAGAACCCCAAAGATTCTGCTAAAAAGCTATTAGAAATAATTCATAACTTTAGCAAAGTTGCAGTTTACAAAATAAATCCACATAAATCCTCAGCATTTTTACACATTACCAACAAAATCCAACAGCAAGAAATACTAAGAGAAATTCCTTTCAAAATAACTGTGTATAGTATAAAATATTTGGGAATCTATCTATCAAAGGAAAGTCAGGAATTATATGAGCAAAATTACAAAACACTTGCCAGAAAAATAAAGTCACATTTAAAGACTTGGAAAATTATTAAGTGCTCTTGGATAGGCTGAGCGAATATAATAAGGATGAAAATACTTCCTAAACTATTTATTTAGTGCTATACCAATCACACTCCCAAGAAACTATTTTAATAACCTAGAAAAAATAACAACAAAATTCATATGGAAGAACAAAAAGTGGAGAATTTCAAGGGAATTATTGAAAAAAAATCAAATGAAGGTGGCCTAGCTGTCCCTGATCTAAAACTATATTATAAAGCAGCAGTCACCAAAATTATTTGGTATTGGCTAAGAAATAGACTAGTTGATCAGTTCACAGGTTAGGTTCACAGGACAAAATAGTGAATAACTATAGCAATCTAGTGTTTGACAACTTTTGGGATAAGAATTCATTATTTGACCAAAACTGCTGGGAAAATTGGAAATTAGTATGACAGAAACTAGGCATGGACCCATATTTAACACCACATACCAAGATAAGATCAAAATGGGCCCATGATTTAGGCATAAAGAATGAGATCATAAATAAATTAGAGGAACATAGGATCGTTTACCTCTCAGACTTGTGGAGGAGGAAGGAATCTGTGACCAAAGGAGAACTAGAATCATTATTGATCACAAAACAGAAAATTTTGATTACATCAAATTAAAAAGCTTTTATACAAACAAAACTAATGCAAACAAGATTAGAAGGGAAGTAACAAACTGGGAAAACATTTTTACAGTTAAAGGTTCTGATAAAGACCTCATCTCTAAAATATATAGAGAACTGACTCTAATTTATAAGAAATCAAGCCATTCAGCGATTGACAAATGGTCAAAAGATATGAACAGACAATTTTCAGATGATGAAATTGAAACTATTTCCACTCTTTCATATCAAAGAGTATTCCAAATAACTATTGATCAGAGAAATGCAAATTAAGACAACTCTGAGATACCATCACTACAGACCTGTCAGATTGGCTAAGATGACAGGAAAAAATAATGATGAATGTTGGAGGGGATATGGGAAAACTGGGACACTGATGCATTGTTGGTGGAGTTGTGAAAGAATCCAACCATTCTGGAGAGCAATCTGGAATTATGCCCCCAAAATTATCAAACTGTCCATACCCTTTGATCAAGCAGTGCTAGTATTGGGATTATATCCCAAAGAAATACTAAAGAAAGGAAAGGGACCTATATGTGCCAAAATGTTTGTGGCAACTCTTTTTGTAGTAGCTAGAAACTGGAAAATGAATGGATGCCCATCAATTGGAGAATGGTTGGGTAAACTATGGTATATGAATGTTATGGAATATTATTGTTCTGTAAGAAATGACCAGCAGGAGGAATACAGAGAAGCTTGGAAAAATTTATATGAACGGATGCTGAGTGAAATAAGCAGAACCAGGAGATCATTATACACTTCAACAACAATACTGTATGAGGATGTATTCTGATGGAAGTGGATATCTTCAACAAAGAGAAGATCAACTGATCAATAATGGACAGAATCAGCTACACCCAGAGAAGGAACATTGGGAAATGAATGTAAACTGTTTTGCATTTTTGTTTTTCTTCCCAGGTTATTTTTACCTTCTGAATCCAATTTTTCCTGTGCAATAAAAAAATTCAGTTCTACACACATATATTTTATCTAGGATATACTATAACATATTTAACATGTATGGGAATGCCTGCCATCTAGAGTAAGGGGTGAAGGGAAGGAGGGGAAAATTCAGACCAGACGAGAGTGCAAGGAATAATGTTGTAAAAAATTACCCCTGCATATGTACTGTCAAAAAAAGTTATAATTATAAAATTATTAAAAAAAAGAAAAGAAAAAAAAAGGAAAAAAGGAAAAGAACCTGTATTTTTCTAATTGGCTAATATGGAAATGTTTTGTATGACTACACATATACCAACCTGTGTAAAATTTCATGCTTTCTCAATGAGGAGGGATGGGAAAGAGGAGAGAATTTAGAATTCATAATTAAAAATAAAAACAAATGTTAAAAAAAATAAAATACACATAAAAACTGTTTTTTTCTTTTTTCTTTCTTCCAAATCTCACTTAAATTGGAAATGCAGCAGCCATTCCTCCGTCCCACTCCCCTACTAATTATTATGAGAGTTTTGACCTGTTCCATTTACAAATTGAGTGATTCACTCCACTTTAGGCAACCTGGTGGCCCCCAACTCTCAGGTGCTCACTATACTGGTACCAAACCAGTGATTTCATTTTGAAAAGAGATTAGATTTGTTATGTTTGTCTCTCAAGACTAGAAGCAAGAAGCAATGGATGGAAGTTAAAAAGAGGAAAATTGAGGCTTGGTGTCATGAAAAGATTCCTAGAAATTAAAATTATATAAAAATTAAATCAGTTGGGACAGCTAGGTAGTGCAGTGAATAGAGCAGTGGCCCTGAAGTCAGAAGGGCCTGAGTCCAAATCTGACCTCAAACACCTAACACTTCCCAAGTATGTGACCCTGGGCAAGTCATTTGACCCTAATTGTCTGGGAAAAAAAAAAAAGAAAAGAAATTTTTAAAAAATGAAATGAGCTGCTTACAGAGACTCTCTTCTAGAGGTCTCTAATCAAGAGCCTAGATGACTATTTAAAGTGAAGATTCCTTTCACATGATGAAATCAGGGTAGCAATTCCTAGTATGAAACACATTTGACAGATTCACAATGCTCATTCTCTTTGCCAAAGGGAACATTTATTTAGGAAAATAAGTTACAAACAAAATGAAGAAATAAAATAGGCACCAGGAGTGGTAAATATGAAATAGATTTAGCAGAGCAATAGGGTTACCAAGGAAAGGAGTTCAGAAGAATCCATTAAAGGAATACACCATGAGTTGGGTACACACCATTAACCAGCAGGCTAAATCCATAGAGAAGGTTAGCAGACTAATCAGAGTTAGCTATAGTAAGGAGAAAGACACCATTAAAAGGAAGATACAAGAAGGAGGGAGAGAATAAGTACCTCCTAGTGGGCTTAGGCCTGAAAAAGACTAAGCAAAGATCTTCCTCATAAACACATTTTTTATAAGGGAAATATAACTTGGAGGTTTCTCTGAGGAGGAGGGGAAGTAAAGGTGTGAAGAAGATTTATATTGAGACTGACTCTGCCTTGAAGATACTAACAAAGGCAGTCTGGGAATACCTAGGTTCCCATCAAAGGTATCTTAAGGATGACAATTCTTGTTGCCTTAACTATGATAATAAGATAGTTTGGGAAACAAAGTCCCTAAGATGAACATTTTAGTATTTTCTGGAAAGGGACAATAACCTGATTTCAGGATCCACATCACATATAGGTGTCACTCAATTCAACAAGCATTTGTTTTTTTTTTTGTTTTGTTTGGTTTGGTTTGGTTTGGTTTTTTGGTTTTTTTCTTTTTCACATTTTTTTATTAATTTTATAATTATAATTCTTTTGACAGTACATATTCATGGGTAATTTTTTTTTACAACATTATCCCTTGTATTCATTTTTCCAAATTTTCCCCTCCCTCCCTCTACTCTGTCCCCTATATGACAGGCAATCCCATACATATTAAATGCATTACAGTATAACCTAGATACAATATATGTGTGTAAAACCAAATTTCTTTCAACAAGCATTTGTTAAACACATACATTGTGCTGGCAGATAGGTAGCACACTGGATAGAGTTCTTGGCCTGGAGTCAAGAAAACAAGTATAAATCCAATTTTAGCTGCTTACTAGTTATGTGTTCCTGGGCAAGTTCCTTAACCTGTTCATTTGTTTTCCCTTGTGCAAAATGAACTTGAGAAGAAAATAGCAACCACTCCTCTAGCATCTTTGAGAGATGAGAACTTTGATTAAATATAGATTTACATTTCCAGTAATATTTCAATATTACAGATTAACGCATCCATATTTTGAAAATCATATGCCCAGAATAAGCAAGTTCACAATTTTACCATGCACCAATTAATGGTGATAGAATTTAGAATCAGATTTTCAATTTAAACACACACAAATTTAAAATTTCATTTTGGGGAAAAACTTTTTGAATGCCAGTTTTTTTTTCAAAATGTAGATCGCCACTTTGAAACTTTCCAATATTCAAACTAGTTTTCTTGGAACCTCAAAATTTTAAGGTGGCAGAAAACTGCCCTCTCCCGTGTTACAATAGTTTTCTGTTCTATATTTTACCTATCCATTCAATCCTTCTTCAATTAGAAATGAAGGGAAGAGTGCAGAATGGCTGACTGATAAGCCAAACCCTTCTACCCACAGAGAGAAGAGGGGAATATAGGGAGTTCCCACTTATGGCACAGGACCCCAGGACCAGGGGCTTTAGAACTCCAGGTTTAAGGGTCCAAGAATTTTGGACATAAAATATTGTAGTTGATGCCAGGGTATCAAGGTGAAGATTTGTAACTTTTGAGGGAGCCTTGCAGTAGAGGTTATCTTACCTTCCATGCCAGAAATGCTGAGGAGTTCCATCAAAGATATTGTATTATCAGCATAAACTCTAGAAGAGTTCAGGCTTGAAAGTATCAAGTCAGGGGTATTGTCTTGGCCATGACTGATTATACAAATGTCTTTAAGGGAGAGAAGCATGGAAAATTCCACAGAAGAATGGGATACTCCAAAATGTACCCAGATGTTTTGGAAGGAGTGTCTCAGAATCACTAAACTTTTCTGCTTAACCTTAGGTTTGACCACAGAAGACTTTTATTTATGCTAATGGGCCTAATGAAAAAAAAAAAACACAATGGCCAAATTAAGTTAGCTGACTAAGTGAGAGATAGGATGAAAAAAAAGGAGAAATACTGAGAGAAGGAAAACACACAAGTTTGAAATACTAGATGGTCAAATGTCACAATACTTCCCCTTATGCAATATTGGAAAGTGAAAACATCCTTAAAAATTTGTCTTACACTCAAGCATCCTTGTTCACTCACCCAGCATTCCAAAGTGATGTGGGGATATGAATTTTACACACAATTTGACTTCACCTATTTGTGGAGTGTCCTTCAACTTCAGGTTCCCTAAAAAAGTTGCCCAGTAAACTTTTTGGTCACATAAATACCCTGAAATATCTGGGCTTTCAATTACATCCTGCCTTAGTTGAGGAAAAATTATTGGGATGTGTATTTCTTACCTTTCATCAAGAAGTCATGAGGAGGAAAGAATTTGTGAGCAAAGAAGAACTAGAGATCATTATTGATCACAAAATAGAAAATTTTGATTATATCAAATTGAAAAGCTTTTATACAAACAAAATTAATGCAGACAAGATTAGAAGGGAAACAATAAACTGGGAAAACATTTTTACAGTCAAAGGTTCTGATAAAGGCCTCATTTCCAAAATATATAGAAAATTGACTCTATAGGAAATCAAGCCATTCTCCAATTGATAAATGGTCAAAGGACAATTCTCAGATAAAGAAATTGAAACTATTTATAGCCATATGAAAAGATGCTCCAAGTTATTATTAATCAGAGAAATGCAAATTAAGACAACTCTGAGATATCACTACACACCTGTCAGATTGGCTAGGATGACAGGAAAAGATTATGCAGAATGTTGGAGGGGATGTGGGAAAATTGGGACACTGATACATTGTTGGTAGAATTGTGAATACATCCAGCCATTCTGGACTATGCTAAAACTTTGCATATCCTTTGATCCAGCAGCATTACTACTGGGCTTATATCCCAAAGATATCTTAAAGAAGGGAAAGGGACCTGTATGTGCAAGAATGTTTGTGGCAGCCCTCTTTGTAGTAGCCAGAAACTGGAAACTGAGTGGATGCTCATCAATTGGAGAATGACTGAATAAATTGTGGTATATGAATGTTATGGAATATTATTGTTCTGTAAGAAATGACCAGCAGAAGGATTTCAGAAAGGCCTGAAGAGACTTACATGAACTGATGCTGAGTGAAATGAGCAGGACCAGGAGATCATTATACACTTCAACAACAATACTATATAATGATCAATTCTAATGGACGTGGCCATCTTCAACAATGAGATGAACCAAATCAATTCCATTTGTTCAATAATGAATAGAACCAGCTACACCCAGAGAAAGAACTATGGGAAATGAGTGTGAACATACTATTTCCAATTCCTCTGTTTTTGTCCTCTTGCATTTTTTATTTCCTTCTCAGGTTAATTTTACATTATTTCAAAGTCCGACTCTTCTTGTGCAGCAAAATAACTATGGTTATGTACACATATATTATATTTAACATATACTGTAATATATTTAACATGTATTGGTCTACATGCCATCTGGGAGAGGGGGTGAGGGGAAAGAGGAGAAAAGTTGGAAAAGAAGGTGTTGCAATTGTCAATGCTGAAAAATTACCCATGCATGTGTCTTGTAAATAAAAAGCTATAAAAAAAAAAAAAGGAAGAAGAAAAAAGTCATGGGTTTGAAGCACCAAATGATGAGATCAGGTTAGCAATTCCTAGTTCAAAATAAACATGTGACAAATTCACAACAGCGATTCTCTTTGGCAAAAGAGAGTTCTATTTATTTAGGAAGAAAGGTTACAGACAAAATGAAGAATTAAAGAGGTAAATAGGCACCTGGAGTGGTAAATAAGAAATAAATTTGGGAGAGTAATAGGATTATTACGAAAAGGAGTTTGGAAGAATCCATTAAAGGAATATGCTATGAGACATGGGTATGCCATTGACTAGCTTAGCAAGCCAACCAGAGTTGGCTATAATAAGAAGAAAGATGACACTAAAGAGAAGACATTATGAAAAGTGAAGAGTACCACATAGTGGGTTTAGTCCTGCTCTCCCAAATCTATTTCATACTTACTACTCCTGGTGCCTATTTTACCTTCATTTTGTCCATAACCCTTTATTCTAAATAAACCTACCTTTTGGCAAAAAGCATGACCATTGTGAATTTGTCACATTTCTGTTTTGAACTAGGAATTGCTACCCTGACCTCATCAGAATGGTGCCATGATTAAACAATTTGACAACTGAATAGAGTAGGGACTAAAGTGAGAGGTACATGAGTCAGGAAAGGCCAACCAGAAACTTATCGCAATTGTCCAGGAGAGGGTATAGGCCTGCATCAGGATGGTAGAAATGTCAGAGGAAATAATGGGGCACAAAATGCCTCAAAGGTAAAATCTACAGTCTTGGCAACAGATTAGATATGGGGTCATCCTCATAAGGAGTAAAGTGTTGAGGATGACATTTAAGTGATAAGCCTGGATTCTTGGGAGTTTGGTGGTAATGAAATGGTGAAAATAATAGAGCAGTTGGGAAGAGGGGAAGATTTAGGGAGAAAGAAAATGAGTTGAACAGGATGGATGAGGTCCCTTCCAACTCTCAAATTATTTGATTCCACAATTTTAGAACGAGATTCATAAGAGTCCTTTCTGTAATATAAGTTCTGATTTGGCTTTTCCTCCCATTCCTACCATTTACCACCTTCTTCTTTCACAAAATAAAGGAGAGAGGGAAAAAGAACAAGGCTCATATGATTATAGAAGTATATAGCAGAGGTGCTAAATGTAGCCAAACTCCCAAGAGCCACCTATCCCCAGATTTAAAATTTTATTGGAAATAAGAAATATGTAACATATTTATTATTTATTTAAATAATTTAACAATATTTAACATTTAAATATTTAACAATAATTATATTCATTTAAATATTTATTTAATATTTATCAAATTTTTATTTGTTAAATATTTAATTACTTAACAAATATTTAATATTTAATAAAATGTATATTTAATATTTAGCAAATATTTAACATATAAACAAAAAAATGAAAATATAACACAAGTAATGTTAATTTGTAATTATCTAAGGCAATATGTAGCTGGGATTCATTTCTATTTGAGTTTGACACCACTGGGATAGTGAGGAAAGTGCTAGACCTTCCGTCAAGAAGAACTAAGTTTGAATCTTGCTTTAGATACTGACTAGAAGTATGATCCTGGATAAGTCACTTAACATTTATCTACCTCAATTTGTTCATCTATAAAGTGGAGATAATAATAATATCTATTTCCCAAAGTTGTGTTGAGGATCAAATTAGATAACATTTGTAAAGTGCTTAAAAAAACTTAAAGCATTCTAAAAATCATAGCTAATATTATTATTATTATTATAAGTATAGTTTGAAAAAACACTACCTCAAATTATTGAAGTAATAACATGTCATTTTTTACAATCATAACTCTTAAACTGAAGCTAAATGAAGTGAGCAAAACCAAGAGAACATTGTACACAGTAACAAGATTATATTTTGATCAACTGTGATGTACTTGGCTCTTTTCAAAATAATTCCAATAGACCTGTGATAGAAAATGCCATTCACATCCAGAAAAAGAATTTTGGAGACTGAATGTGTTATCAAAGCATAGTATTTTTATAATTTTGGAGGGGTATGGTTTGTTTGTTTGTTTTCCTCACTCATGGTTTCATTT
The DNA here is from genome assembly GCF_048593235.1 of Sminthopsis crassicaudata. Classification (NCBI taxonomy): domain Eukaryota; kingdom Metazoa; phylum Chordata; class Mammalia; order Dasyuromorphia; family Dasyuridae; genus Sminthopsis; species Sminthopsis crassicaudata. Next base: position 323,199,648 of record NC_133618.1, read on the forward strand.
TTTTTTTCATTTTTATCTGATTTTTCTTGTGCAGTAAGATGAGTATATAAATATGTTTAGAAGAATTATATATGATTAACCTATATCAATATGCTTCCTGTCTAAAGAGGGAAGGGGAGGGGAGAAAATTTAGAACACAATGTTTTTCAAAGGCGAATGCTGAAAACTATCTTTGTATGTATTTGGAAAAATAAAATACTTTTAAAAAAGAAAGAAAGAAATATAAGGAAACAGCTCCAGAGATGTTAGGCTACTTGCTTCAGGTCACAATAGTAGTAAATATCTGAGCAAGAATTTAAATTGAGGTAATTATTCACTTCAAATCCAGAGCTCTTTCTACTACACATAGGGAGATCAATCTCCTAAATTTAGTTTCTCAGATTATGAGACACACAATATCAGTACATCTATTTTTGTATAATTGGACTTTTCCAAGACCTCTTGGAAATAACAAAGGCAAAGGTTCGCATAAGCTAGGAAATTTCTAGAGGCATGTTTTTCTCCAAGACCTAGGGTCTCCATTTCCTCAAGAGCCCTTACAGAGATTTTCTGCAGCAAGATTATTTGTTTGAACAATATTTTGGATAAGTAGCTAGCATGGAAAAGAATCCTGCAAAATCCAAGCAAAATCCAAATCCAATGCTTTCCTCTCTTCATCCCCTCTTTCTGAGAAAATCTTCATGAGTTCTAAAACTTGTGTAACCCCTGTCCCAAAAAGCCCATTGGTAATGAGATTCTTTCCTCATTGATGAAGATGAATGCCTGGCTTTGTGTGAGGGGCAGTGAGGAATTGGGGAAAGTTGAGAGAGCTTCAATTCTCATCCAGTCTCACTTTGGGACTCTTTAGGGCCAGTTTCCTTTGAGGATTCTTTAAGCTTCATTCCCGTTAGGTGTCTTTGATTTCCAGCTTTGAAAGGGAAAATGGAAGAAGTCAATCCCACTTCTGGTTGCTAAAGGAAAAGTCTCTGAGAATACATGATAGGAATTGGAAGTCTACTTCAAAGAGTTTCCTTTTAAGTGAGATTAACCTCTAAATTGAGCTGAGTTATCTCATTCCCAATGGAAGAGTTCCTTCACTTTATATTGTTTGGCATATATACTCCTTTATATCACTTCTCTGATTTCTGTTTGCTATGATTTGGATAAATGGGCTTTTTGCTATTCACTATGTATTCATTGTAAAGCTAGTATAAGTTGAAAAAGGGTCAAGCCTTGGATATAGAGTTAGGGTCTTCTCTGTCAGGTTCCTCAAGCTAGACCCAGTGCCAGAATTTGTGTCTATTCCCTGATGGACAACTTAGTAAGTTTAGATAGTTACCAAAGTTAGTCATAGAGTGAAATGTTTGTTGGTTTGTTTTACTTTAAATAGTATGTTATTCTTCCAAATACATGAAAGATTATTTTCAACATTCATCTTTGCAAAACCCTGTCTTCCAAATTTTCTCCTTCTTTCCTCCTTCCCCCTCCCCTATATAGCAAAATTCGATATAGATTAAATGTGCAATTCTTCTAAACATATGTCCATATTCATCATGCTGTGCAAGAAAAATCAGATGAAAAAAGAAAAAAAAACAATCAAATAAACAAAAAACAAAAACAAAAACAGAAGACTAAAATACAATTCTTTAATCCACATTTGGTCTCCTTAGTTTAGAATGAAATGTTTTAACCACAGGCTAGCTCCTCTGAAGGGAAAAAAACCTAGAAATCCTAACACTGTATTGCTGTCTTGTTATCCTTCTACACTGTAAGTAAAGACAAGACCCTAGTCTTTTCTAAACCTTATACTTTCCCTTAGGAAAGTAATCTTCAAAGTGAAGTATGCATATCACAAAGCATGCACAAGATTATCCTCTGGGATACATGGATAAAATAGTAGAACTGAGAATAAAACCCAGGTATTCAACATGTCTGCCTCTGCTGCCCTCCTTACCTATGCTTACACTTTGTGCTAGATTGTCAGCCTAAAATGTTCTTCTCCAGGCAGATGAATAGGTGATTATTACCTGCTCAAATCCAAAGTACCCTGTCCTCTATTCCCCACCCCACCCATCACAGCAGCTGCAATACAGTAACACTATCCAGCTTGCTGTTTCTCAAATAAGAAACACAGCTCCAGGAATTCTCACTGGCAACCTCCCATACCTATAATTTTCTACATCCTCATCTCTACTCCTGTCCTTTCTGGCTTCCTTCAAATTCTAGCTTAAAATGAAGCCTTTCCTTTGATTCTAGTACCTTTCCTCTAATCATTATTTCCAAATTATCCTGTATTATAGTTTATTGGTACATAATTTATATATAATTTGCTCCATTAGATAGTGAACTCCTTGAAAGTCAGCTGTCTTTTGCCTTTTTTTTTATCCCTAGTGTTTACTACCTTATCTGATACAAAATAAACAAGTAATAAATGTTTATTGACTGTGTAACTACCCCTTAGATTCTCAAGTGATTCCTTGAGCTCCTTGCTATCCACTTGAGCTTATCTCCCCCTCCACCCTTGAGAATAAGGGAGAAGTTTTTCCTTAGCTCAGAAGATGCTCTAGCAAGCACATCGCAAAAGAAACAAGCTGATCAGGTAGCAATAGAAGGTGGGGGAACAAACAGGAACAGTAGCCAATAGATTGTTGTTTGTCCTTCATTCTCAAAGAAGACCATGATATCAGGGAGATGATGCCCTGACATGCAAGAGAACTGGATTTGCATGATAGAGGACTATGCAAGGTCACTTTCCCCTCCAGAGCCATCTGGGTCCAATGGCCAGATAGAGATGAGGATGACCTGGATACAGTGGGAGACCTGGGCCTTTTTAAGCTAAGGTCTTCAACAGGTTTCAGTTTGACTGATGATTTAAGGCTAGGTAGCAATGGAGGCAAACAATCTTTTCTTTTCTAAATCCAACTAAATCTAATAAATAAATTAATGAATCTGGGAGGGGAGAACCCTCAGGATTTCTGGCCAAAGCAGAAACAACTGCTATTTACTTTCAATCTGAATCAGTCAGGACCCAAACAAAGAGGCAAAGGATGCTATCAGTGGACTTTAGGTTGAAGTAGAAAAGTGCATAATTTTTTCAGTTATATGCTCACATGTTCCCAAGGCATTCCCCTCACACCCTGCTCCTATCCCAGTGACATCAGGGAAATCAACATTTAGTGCTTAAATTTCAACAAAAAACTTTCCATAATCGATGGGTGGAATTGAAAAAAAAAAGTGTATTAAGACTTAGTAAATAATGCTAAGAGCAAGAAGGTGGCTCAGTGGATAGAGTACTGAGTCTGGAATCATATTTCTGAGTTCAAATCTGGCTTAAAACACTATGTGATTCTGGGCAAGTCACTTCACTCTGTTTGCCTCAAGTTTCCTCATATGTAAAATGAGTTGGAAAAGGAAATGGCAAACCACTCCAATATCTCTGCCAAGAAACTCTAAATGGAATCATGAAGCATTGGTAACACCTGAACAACAAGAAGTACAACCAGCAATGCTTGTTTCTGTGAGAGAACTCTTTTAGCTATAACAGCTATTAAAACAAAATATTAAAACAAACAAATCCAGACCATGAATCACTATATCATGAAGTGCTAAGTCCAGATTATAAAAAATAATTTTGAATCATATTGAATCACATTACTCCTAAAAAGTATTATTCTTTAGCAAACAAAAAAAAATTCATACCATTATTAAATATAATTTTAAAATATTTTCCATCTTTGCCTCATGCCTTTCAATATCTTTTTAATAAAATATGTGAAATTATAAATGTTTTTGCATACATGTATATAAATAAAATACATAGGGTATTTGCTTGCTCAAATTTTTTTTACTGAAAGGTTTGAACATTTGAAAAAGTTTGGTAATCTCTGCCCTAGAAATTTGGAAGACAGAGTTTTGCAAAAATGAATGTTAAAAATGACTTTTGCATATATGTGGAAAAATAAATACTATTTAAAGTCAAACAAACAATTCACTCTACAATAAATCTAGCAATCAGACTCTCCAAACTTATTAGGCTAGGAATAGACATAAATTTTGGCACTAGGTTCAAATATACATCTCTCCAGTTTAAGGAACTGACAGAGCAGACCCTAAGCACTAAATCCAAGGCTTAACCCTTTCTCAATTTGTACCAGTTCCACAAATGTAATAAATATTTACTTATGGGTTTTTTAAATGTTAAATATATTCAATCTCTTATAAGGGACTTTAAACTCAATAATAATCAGATAGTCTAAACTATTTTTTCTTGCTGAAACCAGCCTCAAATGACCACCAAAAAAAGGTTTTTTCTATTTGCCTTTTGTGCCCACTCAAGAAAATAGGACATCCTACCTAAAGTCACATAAATCTTTTTGACAAAAGAAAATTAAAAGAATAATTGAAAGAATTAGGAATCACCACCTTAAACCTGAAAGCAAGTGCATTGCTACATGATGAATAAAAACAGTCACTTTGCTTTCTTGTTAGAACAATATGGCTCATTTCATTTTTGGATCCCAATAAAAACTTTGAAGTAAGAGAATAAAGTCTACAGTCAGGTTAGCATCTAAGGTCAAAATCTAGCAAAAAGAGCATTTTGGCAAAAAAAGAAAAGAAAAGAAAAAAGAAACTCTAACTTCATTTTTCACAGGGAAGTGGAAATAGATTAAGCTGCTTAATAAAAATATTGGCAAAATGGAATAGGACTAAATTTTTAAAAATTCTTAGATTGCATTAAGGAAAGTAAAATGAATCAGAAACTCCATTAATTTATCTTTCATTTATCAAAAGTTGGTGGAAAGAACTCTGAATTTGAAGTCAAAAGATCTAAGTTTAAATCCCAGTTCTTATACTTATGTAATAGGACTCTGCTTTGGTCAAACTTATATAACTTGAAGATATTCAAATGAAAACACCTGCTTCTTAGAGAAAATATTTTGTGTTCTCCTACCACATGAGTGAGAATGCCCTTTTTTGACTGATTATATACTGACTAGACTGCATCTTTTAAAAACCAGATTAGTCTCTCTTTTTTCTAACTGCATCCTAGAAAATTAAGGTTCTCTTCATTCATAGCACAACATAGTATTTTCACTTTTTTTGGTGCTGCTTGCTTGCATTTTATTTTATTTTCTGATTTTTTTCTCCTTTATTGATCACATTTTTCTTGTGCAGCAAGATAATTGTGAAAATGTGTATAGAAGAATTACATATGTTTAACATATATTGGATTACTTGCTGTCTAGGGGAATGGGTGGGGGGAAGGAAGGGAGAAAAAGTTTTGGAATAAATGATTTTACAAGGGTGAATGTTGAAAACTATGCATATGTTTTGAAAATAAAAAGCTTTAAAAAATAAAAAAGGAAAAATAATAAAAAATAAAAAATATTGTCAGAAGTAACAATCATGCTTTCAGACAGATAAAAAGCAAAATTGATCTAATTAAAAGAGATAAGCAAGGAAATTATATTTTGCTAAAATGTGTCATAGACTTGGCTACTTTGGCCAAAATTACAAAGGATACAATGAAAAAATGATATCTACCTTCAGAGAGAAAACTGATAAACTCTGAGTACAAATTGAAGTATAATTTTCTCACTTTATTTTTTCTGCTTTTTGTGATATGGCTAATATGAATATGTTTTGCATGCTTTCACATGCATAATTGATATCATATTGCTTGCCTTCTCAGTGGGTGGGAGAGAAGCTGGCAGGAAGGAGAGAATTTAAAACTCAATGATTTTTTTAAAAAAAAGAATATTAAAAATAAATAATAATTTTTTGGGGGAAAAAAGGTTGCCAGAGAATTTTGAAGAAGGAATGAAAAGCAACAATACTGGCCTTCAGGAAATGTGCACCAGAGACACATTGAACAGATAGGTGTCAGTATTATATCTCTAATCAAAGCTTCACATCAATCCTAAAATAATTACCCTACAGCACGCCCCTGGTCATATCAAACCAATGTTTCTCAATTGCATATTAAATGAGTTATTATCTCTACATCCTAGAATTCGAGTCCTTCCACAAGGCAACTTCAACCTACTTTCAGAGTGTTATTGTATCTCATATTTATCTCACATCAAAGGTATTCTGTATTGCAAAAAATAGTATAAAATGTTTCGTTTTTTGTTTTGCCTTCTTCTGACTTATTGTCTTTGTTCACATCATCTGCTGTGCCTAGGATGAATACCTTTCCCCAAACATATGCTGAAAGAAAAAAAAAAACATATGTGTGCCATATGATCTACACTTTGAGAGTGCAAGAATCAATAAAATACAAATCTTGCTAAAGGAATCTGAAATCTAACAGGAGGGAGAAGACATACTATGATATGAGAGAGTCTGAGTTAAGTGCAGAGGAAAGATTGGAGCAAAGTGCTATGAGAAAAATTTTAATTAAAATTTTAAGTTTAATCTGCATTATCAACATATTTTCTAGAATTCTCTTAAGTCTAAATAATCAATAAAATAATAAATAAAACCTTGATCTGTTGCTTTTGTTTACTTCTGAAGTGTAAATTCTCACATGGAAATTTAATAATCAGTTCTCTCAAGCTGGTTTGAACTGACTCCAGCAAAACACTATCCCTCCCCCATATTCATATTTTGAAGTCTTTTTCTCCAAGGTCCAACTCAGGTGCTACCTCACCCATAAGGCACTTTTTCACATATATTTCTCAGTATAAAAGATATACATGTATATTCATAAATATGTATATATATACATATATATGAAATATGTACAGTATGTATGTACATACACATATCTATATGTATATACACGTGTGTGTGTGTGTGTGTGTGTGTGTGTGTGTGTTCCTTTCAAAGAGGTCCAGTGACATCCTGGTGTGATAGCTTTGCTGGTTCATGAATTGGATTTAAGTGAGGTAAAGTTGAACGAAATCATCAGCCTTACTCTTTCTCCCACAGTCATCAAGTCCATTGACAAGATAAAAATCAGGACTCAGTACCAAAGACCTTGGAGTCTTTGATTTCTGACCAAGCTCCAAGCACCCCACAGAGCCTGCTTCAGCCACCTGCATGGCCATTGGAACAAATTGTACTCATCCACCCATTCTGCCAAGAAGTCTTCACATGCTTGAAGAAGACACTTCCCTACTCACCCAATGTGTTAAGGCCTTCCAGTCACTCTCAACATAATTTAACCCATCTGCTGAGATATATTACCAGAGTGTGGTTGATGAGGGTACAGAAATTCCTCCAGATTTTTGATCTGAGCAAGCCCTTTATAGCAGGACAAAGTCTGAATTTTACAATCCAAAGTACTCCCTAAAACAAGCACAGAGGAACACTATTTATATTGACTTTTTGTTCTTAAGTAGGCTTTTCCTTACCTTTAAGTGAAGTTTTATTACAATCCTACCCCTAATTGGAGCCCTTGGTTGAATTCCTAGTCCAATTCTTTTTTTTTTTTTTTTTTTTTTTCCCCTGAGGCTGGGGTTAAGTGACTTGCCCAGGGTCACACAGCTAGGAAGTGTTAAGTGTCTGAGACCAGATTTGAACTCAGGTCCTCCTGAATTCAAGGCTGGTGCTCTATCCACTGTGCCACCTAGCTGCCCGCTCTAGTCCAATTCTTTGCATGCCAAAACCATCATAGCTCTACAAGTATCCAATCAGAAAGCCACATTACAATGTCAACCTCTGAGGTTACTTTTCCCCTATAAAAGAAGCTACTTGTACCTCAATCCTCTCTACCCCTAACTTTTTCTAGATTATTAATTCTTTTTTAGGGTTAGCCAGCTGGTCAACAGTGTAATCCTCACTAAACTCTTTTTTAGAAATTTAACCCACCTTATAACATAGACTTTGGGGGTCTTACCTTCCCTCACCCCATCTCACATGCTTCAATTTCTTGGAGCAACTGGTAACAGTTGGGTGAGAAAGAGACATCAAAAGTAAATGATCCTGGGGCATCTAGGTGGCCCAGTGGATAGAGCACCAGCCCTGAAGTCAGGAGGACCTGAGTTCAAATTTGACCTCAGACACTTAACACTTCCTAGCTGTGTGACCCTGAGCAAGTCACTTAACCTCAATTGCCTCAGCAACAACAACAAAATAATAATAATAAATGAGCAGCCTTAAAAGGACTCAGCAAGCCCTCATGCTAGTCCTCCTTTAACACCCCATTTGCCCCAAATATATATGTGTGTTATATTTGTATGTGCATATGTGTATATATCTCTTCTCAAATTTCTCTACTCTGTATTTAACTCACCTTGTTCACATCATAGAAAGTTTTCTCCTTTCCCTTCCATTGCAAATTCCTTTAAGAAAGTCTGTAAGCCATTTATCTTGGTATCTTGTAGGCTTAAAATGTGGGAGGTGATTAAAAGATGTTTGTTGAGTTGGACTTACAGCCCAGTGGCAGAAAGGTGTAACAAAAATAATAAGCCCAGAAAATAAAATAGGAGGGGGAGTAACAAGATCTCTCAAAATATTCTATTCTGAATTTTAGCATTCAGTTAATATATTTTAAGGAGTGATTGCTTAAGGACCCTGGTCAGAGCCTAAGTGGGCAATTAGCATTCTAGTACTAATTGCTAATTGCTGATACCTGAACAAATGTAGCACCCTAGAAAGGCCAAGACAGATAACAGAAAATAGCTTAATATAGCTGAAGGAATTGCAGAATGGAGTTAGAGATAGTTGAAAAAAGAATCAAAGAAGAAAAACTGAAAGGAAAGTATTCTGAAGAAGCAGAAGGATCAATTTTACTGCCAAGAGGTTGCAAGGTAAAGAATGAGACCTTGTTAACAAGATTGATCTCAAAGGAATATGTCTTGCGTATACTCCTTCTTAGACTGTTTAGGAACTCAGAAGTTTTTGAGCTTGCCAATAATGCATCTTAGCAGAATACCAGAAACACACTTTTTCCTTCGTAACCAGTGGTGTTTCTGTATTCAATACATAAGATTAAAATATACACTGCTGTTGGAAGCCACAATCTCTAAGCTGATTAGCAAAGCCCAGCACTGAGATCAAATGTGCACAGCACTCATGCAGGAACAACATTTCCTCCTATGATTCTCATTAGTGGATTACTATTTCCTATATTATTTATAATTGGCTTGATTATAGCACTAAAACATTATCTAAAAAATCTGGTGACAAGGGGAATTTGGGCAAGTTAACTAGAAATGATTCTACATGCATATTTCTGTCCTAATAAAACTAATATTTCACTGAGACAAATAAAGGAGAGAACACTATTGAAAGCATTGTCAGTATGGGAGAGAATCCAAAGGTCCAAGAAATAATGGTGTTTACCAACTTAGACTCAGAAAAGATCAGTATGTCTAGGAACCAAAAGATGGTTAAAGCATAACTAGGAATTGCCCTAAATGCCTATGTATATGATCTCAACTCAGAGGAATCAATGTAATCAATAATTAACACTTAACTATAAAAAACTTACTCAAATATTAAATGTCAAATGTAGTAACATAAAAAGATCAATAAGTCAGACACATGTCTGAAGACTATGTTGACCTAAAGAAAAGTATATGCTCATGATATAGTATAAAATAAAGCCTGAAGGAGCCTGAGAGAAGTGGGAGCATCACTTCCATCAGTTCCTCACTCAAACTACCGCTGACTTCTGTCTTCCTTTGACACCGACCCTATTCCTCCTGCTCAACCCTCTAGACCCCTTGCATAGATTGGACCTCTGCACACTGAATATTCAATTTGAGAGAAAGTTACTTCAAAGCTCAGTGGGGAGCATTGACCTTTGTAGGGACCTGCAGGATCTAGCTCATCAAATATAAAGGGGGTCATGCTTCTGAAATCAATAGCCAATGGACAACATCACTTTTTTTTTTTCTGAAGCAATTGGGATTGTTACTTGCCCAGAGTCACACAGCTAGGAAATATTAAATTTCTGAGATCAGATTTGAGCTCGGGTCCTCCTGACTTCAGGGCAGGTGCTTTATCCACTGCGCCACCTCGCTACCCCAACATCATCACTTTTATCACTATAAAGCACTTACTATGCTCAGGGGCTCAATGGGTAGAAGCTAGATCTGGAATTAGGTAAACCTGAGTACAAATTTGGCCTCAGACACTTACTAGCTAGCTGTGTAATCCTTTATCTCTGTTTTCCTTAATTCACTGGAGAAAAAATGGCAAACTACACCAGCATTTTTACCAAGAAAAACCCACAGACAATATTGGTGTGCTATGGTCCACTGGGTTAAAAAAAAAAAAAAAATGGATGCAACTGAATGATTGAACACAAAAATGCTAGAAGCATTGGAGATAAAAAGAAAGGCAAGAAATAATCCTATACTCATGGAGTTCACATTCAAATGTGGGCAAATATGCCAACAACTATATATATATATAGTGGAAATAGGAAATAATCTCAGAGAAAAAAATCACTAGCAGTGAGGGGGAACCAGGAAGAAAGTAAGACTTCCAGGAAAGCCAAGAAGCAGATGTAACGAGGGAAAGCCTTTGGGGAACTAGTAATAACTAATAAAAAAGCAGAGGGGACTTAAGTATAAAAAGAGTGGAAAGGTGCCAAGCTGTGAAGAGCTTCAAAAGCCAAACAGGATTTTATATTTTATCCTGAAAGAAATAGGAACTATTGGAGTTTATTGAGGAGGAAGGTATGGTGTTTTTGGAAGATTACTTTAGTGAAAAATGGACTGTGGCATCCCAGAAATCAGAATATCCCAGCAGACAATTGCAATTACCTAGGCCAATATGCCTCCATTTCACATCATCTAGAACTTCTAGAAATAACCTTTTCACATGGTTTGGCAATCTATAGAGCACACACTCTAAAAACCGTGACCTTTTTGACCAGTCCCTCTGTTACAAATATAAGATTCTAAAAGGGGGCTGGAAGCTAACAAAAAGAGAATTACAAACACTTTGATACTATTTTCAAGAGTTAGAAGGCCCATTTGTGCCTGGAAAATCCATTAATACAAAGTCAGTAAAAGAGTGAGGGGCAAATAGAAGTATTTGAATAACCCTAATCAACATGGTATTCCTTTAACATGATCAAAATTATTTTATTTTTATATTCACTTTTAATCTTGTTTAGCTAAGAATTCTCCCCTTAGTCTCCTCTAATTTGTTATTATGCAAAATTTTATATTTAGATCATATATCTTTTTGGAGCTTATTGTTGTACATGATTCAAAATACAGGTATAAATCTAATTTCTGCCAAGTTATTTTCCAATTTCCTTAGCAATTCTTAGTAAATAAAGAGTAATTAACCCAGTAGTTGGGATTCTATGGTTTATGGAAGAGTAAAATATTATGAGCAATTGTTTTTTAGTCTTACTTGCCTAATCTGTCCTATTATTTATCAACTTTATAATTTTAAAAATTGGTACCAAATTGTTTTAATTATTACATCTTTATAGTGTATTTTGATTTATGGTAATGATAAGATCCCTTCAATCCTATTTTTTTCATAATTTTCCTTGATTTTTTTTACTTTTTTTCCCCCTCTAGACACATTTTGCTATTGTTTTATCTTGTTCTATGAATAACTTGATAGTCTGATTGATATGGCAGTAAATCTATAATTTTAAGTCTTTTTATCTCGATCTGTGATTTATTTGATTTATGGAAATCCTATGAGAAAACTCTCTATTAAGTTGCAGATTGACAGCTATTCTTGAACTTACAGATTTGCCTGAAAACAGAGAGCTTAAATGTTTTGTTCATGTTCCATGATCACCATATAGAGTAGTTAGGTAGACAGTAGGACAGATCCAGGGATATAGAGTCAGGAAGTTCAAATCTTGCCTCAGATACTTGCTGCATAATCTCAGTTGCTAAGTATTGCTATTCTTACTATTATTATTTTTATTGTATTTCAGATGTTAAATTTACCTTTTCCTGAGTTTGCTTTTCTCTGTACCACATCCATATTGCTTGTAAATGTAGGTGTTTTCCCACTATTAGGTCTGTATCCCAGAACGATCAAAGAGAAAGAAAAGGGGTCTATATTAGAAAGATATTTATAGCTGCTCTTTTTATGGTAGCAAAAAACTGGAAATTGAGGGAATGCTCATCGGTTGGAGAATGGTATATGATTGAAAGGGAATACTATTGTGCTTTAAAAAATGAGGAAGGAGTTGGTATCAGGAAAACCTGGAAAGACTTACATGGATTGATACAAAGTGAAATGAAAATTGATATCTTTGCTTTTCCCTGATCATATTAGAAAGGCTTATAATATTTTTCTATTATAAATTATACTAGTTTTTGTCTTTAGATAGATATTTATCATATAAAGGAAAGTTGAACTTATTCTTATGCTTTTTAATGTTTTAAACAAAAATGAGTATAATATTCCATTAATGATTATAGTCACAAGACTATATTAATATAATGATGATTTTATTATCAATATAATTTTGTTACTAATATGATCATATTATGCTTTTAGTTTTTCTAATTTTGATATATCTCTATATTCCTAGTATAAGACCATGATCACAGTAAATGATCTATTCAATATGACAACTTTAGCATCTTTGCTAATATTTTCGCAAAGCTTTTACAACAATATTCACAAGTGACATTGGCATATAGTTTTCTTTCTCTCCTTTACCTCTCCCTGGTTTGTGCATCAAAACATATTTGTTTCATAGAAGGATATTGCTAAGGTTTTTTTTTTATAATTTTTTTCTATAATTTTCTATATTTTTTTCTAAAATACTTTTCTATAGTTTTAAGATATATAACATAGGTTTTTCTTTGAATGTTTGGCAGAATTCATTTGTAAGTCTATCTGAATGCAGGTTTTTGTTTGTTTTTCTCTTTGAAAGTTCATTTTATGGCTTATTCAATTTCTGTTTCAGAAATTAGATTATTATTCTGTTGATCTAGGCATTTTATATTTTTTAGATAGTCATCCATTTTATTTTAAAATTCTCAATTTTGTTGGCATATAATTGAATATTCTAATTTCCCTCTTCTCTACCTCCATCAGAACTGGCAATCCTAAAGACCTTTCCCTAAGATTTATTTCTATTCTCTACTAGATAACAAAAGCAGAAATGGATTTCAGATAAAGTGATCACCAAAAACTAGTGTGCTATTCCACCCAAGAAATAATATGCCTTATTAGCCTGATTGAAATGCATGTGGTTCCTGAAAGAACAAGTCAATAATATACATCATTACAATTTCTAAAAGCTACATTACCCTACTAATCCCTTTACCTATAACAAGTCTACCCTGTATATTTACTGAATTCTATGAGATAACCATCTTGTGTAACAGGGTAAATCTTCAAATGCTATAGAAATAGGAGAGGGAGAGAGAGAGAGACAGAGACAGAGACAGAGAGAGATAATGAGAGAGAGAACTAAGTAGTGTGACAAAGGTCATTTGTAGTAAATGGCCTACTAATTTATAACATTCAATAAATCATGTATTATGACTACAACTGTGTAAAAAAAAAAACAAACAACTAACCAATATGTATCTTGAATTTTCCTGGATATAATATATAATATAATAGAAATGTATAATATATATAAACATATATATATTTATAATAGAATAGAAAGGAAGGAGCAACTATGTTGATCATAGATTGATCTCTGATAAATTTTTCCCCAAATGTCATTTCAGAATGTGTGGTACGGAAATGGTGAAGGGTCACCATTTAATAAAAAAGCTGGAGAGAGCTCTAGAGAAAAGCAAAGTTTATTGTACATTCTCGCGAGAAGGGCGTCCCACTCTTCGAGTAGACTATCGAAGAGAGGAAGCGCCTCCTGTGGGCAGGACAGCACCTTTAATCCCTAACGCAAAACGCCCCCTCCCACCACTGACCCTCATCCTCATTGGCTGAGAGTCTTACATTCTAAACGCGAGATCTACCCATGAAATTGAACTTGACCAATAAGTACATAGTTGCCCATATTTGGATGAAATAGGGAGATGTCATAGGAGGGGAAGGCAATGCCCTTCAGAGTCCTTCAGGCCTACTCAAACTCTGAAGTAGATGAAGCCCCACTCGATTTTCACAACTGTCTTGAAAGATCTCACCTCATCTCATTCAAGAATGACAAGTGTCGGCCATAGAGCTACTGACCTATTACTAAGCTTGGTGACAAAACAGGATATACAAACAACTACTTCCTTCATACTTTCTTCTCTCGTGCACCATTAAGGCTCTAATGCAATGTACTTGGTGAGTTTTCATAATTTACTCTTTAAGATCATGCAGGGCACATCTAATCACTCACATATAAATGAATACAAGTCAGTTCCAGCTCAGTAGATAACCGAAAGTTTTTTTCTTCAGCACTCAGTAAATGGATCAGAAACATTCACAGAATACGCACCCTCTCTGAAATGGGAAATAGGCACATAACTCTGGGAAAGGTAAAAATCAACATTTTGCTCCATCAAATCATAACAATAGTTACATAATCTTGGGAGATGATTCCTAAAACTACTAAATCTATGATTACTCCCTTCAAGAGTTCCTCTTTTCAACTGGTCTAAGATGAAATCAAAAGATCTCTTTCATCAGGGAAGATCCAATCAAGGAGGATCACTCAAAGGGTCTTTTCCCTTGCCCTTGGCTAATCACTGCCATAATTTCAAGGGAGAAGTCCTTTCTGAGATGATCAGAATTCAGGAAGCAAAACATCATTTCAGATCTAACAAGAAAGAATGATGACCATCTAGCTTTTGGTTGTATAAGAACCAACCTGTATGTACAGTTTCTTCTGGTTAACTTTTCAGAAAGCGTTTTTTTAGATTTTTCAGAAATCAGCAAATGCTACAAATCAATGTTTTGTTTATTATTTTTATTGATTGCCTAGAGTTAAGACAGTAATAATGCAAATTAAACTAAAAAGTGCATCGTTTTTGCATTTTGGAGAGAGGGAGGAAGAGCAAGTTGGCAAACATTTATCAGCATACTCCTAGTTTCTCTTTCAGATTAGTCCAAGAAAGATTGACTTCCTCAGTGTCAAGATCCTAGATAAGAAATAAAGGTCCTAGAAGAGAAATCCTAACAAAAAAATAAAGAGGGGTTATCACTGAGAAGAGAATGTCTTCACAGCAGGCAGGAATCCTGGCAGGCAGCTCTGCCAAGGAGAGAGGTTCCTTGACAAGGCATAATCCTGCAAGTTATGAGTTTAAAATTGCCTTTTTTATAAGAGATCAATTGAATGAAATTCCCTCAATGTTGTCACTGCCCTCAGGTTTAAATTTCCAGTTGAATGGAACCACTTACATTATAATCAGGTCTAGCTCTCCACATGAATGAGATCACTTAAATTCAAGCTAAGTAGGAGTGGTCCTGGACTAATTTTCAGCTCAATAGAGGGTACAGCTAGTCCCCACCAAGCTAAAAGAATGAAGCCA
The DNA here is from genome assembly GCF_048593235.1 of Sminthopsis crassicaudata. Taxonomy (NCBI): domain Eukaryota; kingdom Metazoa; phylum Chordata; class Mammalia; order Dasyuromorphia; family Dasyuridae; genus Sminthopsis; species Sminthopsis crassicaudata. The sequence goes on from NC_133618.1 coordinate 323,215,007, forward strand.
CTTTATCTTGATTCCCTGAGGCGGGCCTCTCCCAGAGAAGAGTTTCTCAGAGTTCACCCCATGACTTCTCTCCCCCCAAAGTCAGAGAGGACAGTTTCATGATTCCTCCATCAGAAGGAATTGTTAATAATAATAGTCTCTTTAGAAGCTATATTTTCTATAATACTCAAATTCTACAAGCAAAAAAGAAATATAATCTAAATATTATCTTTTACAAATATTAAAAGATAACTGAAAAAATACCTTTTGGGGGAAAAAATCTGAATTAATGGATTCTTTTCTTTTATCTGAAAGAGCAAACTCTCCAGAAGTCATTATCATAATCCCTGTATAAATTTCCACTTTTCAAAATGCCAAAAGTTTCCATTCTATTGTCCTAGCATCCCCCTGCCCCAAATGTCCTTAGGCAATTTTTATCTAATTTTCAAAACTTTTAAGTTTTTTTCCCCCATATACATTCAGAGCAAGCCTATGTTTTGCCTCAAAAGCTTTATTGCCTTCCAATAACTGGTTTAGAATGATTATAGAGAGGTTTTCAGTACCTACATTTGGTTTCTATTTAGTCAAAGTTATGGTATAGGGATTGGGAATTTGAATCAGTAATATACTGTTTTCTATGAGCAGAATAACTTCATGAAACTGGCAGTGTTTTGTAATAATCTGAATCCTAATATTAACTCCTTTTCTGTTCTAACCTCCATTTTACTATTTGTCAGAGTCCAACTCCAATGAGAACCAAGAGTATGAATCTGAAATGAATATCCAAGGCCAGGTGGAAGACTATGCAATCTCCATTTATTAATCTGAGAGCCAGGGTTTATATATTCTTTACCTCCAGGTGAAGCCATATACATTTCAGAGTTAATGCATAAACCATATTTTGACATTTCAGTATCCACCTTAACTATCAATACCAAGGTACTTATCAAAACAGAATTGTAAATAGTATAGTTGTGATGCTCATCAATACCAACAGAATTGCAAATAGTTGTAATGTTTATCAATACCAAAGTATCAAAATAGTTGTAAATAGCAGAAATTATCATACTAATGTATTTACCAAAATAGATTCATAAATAGCATAATTGTGATATCTTGCTCCTATCACATGAATTCTTCATCAAGATTATCCTAAATTTATCTGGAGCATGTCTTTCATTCTTGTTAGGAAGATGATGAGCCAATACTTTGAATTGATTAGCCCTTACAGCCATAGTCTCAGGTAATACTTGGACCAGACTCTTCCTGTACATAGACTTATTCAATACAGGTCCTCTACAACTATTTGTCAAAAAAAATGCTTTAAAACATTCACCTTATAATCTGGCCTCATATTTCTTACTTCTCCTTCTGAATCTGAGCATTCTGTTCATTTTACTGCCTCTTAACTCCTCCCTCCAATAGTCAATATTTGTGAAGAACTTACTATGAAGACCTCTTTGAATAAAGAGCTTTAATAGATTTCAGTTCCCTAGGCTGCAGAGGCAGGTTCCCCACAAATAGAAATCAGAAATAATCAAGTAGTAGAGTTTTTCTCAACCCTGCATCTCCATCGCTGTGACTTCAGGGATTCAGAATGATAGTTGACACTAAGCTTCATCAAAAAAAAAAAAAATTTAGTATATTATGCTCATTGTCAGAAGAAATGAAAAGAAAAGAAAGGAAAAAAAGTACATCATTGAAGTGCTCTCTCAGACCTGGACCTGAAATTCCCTCGACCCTAATTAATCCTGATAAAGATCAAAAATGTTTCTTTGGAATGGCATGTTCCTGTACCAGAATGAATATAGAGTAGACGCCACAATTTTCAAAGAATGGGCTCATGGAAAGGTTTTCTGTCCAAGGGGAAACAAAATAATGGGGATGCTCAGTCATGAGACTACTGCTATTACCTTCATAAAAATTATCTTATGAAACCTATTTATCTACCTAAAACTGACTAACATTTGAAACATTGATTCAAATTGAGATACGATAATAACAGTAATAATAACAATATTGATGATAATAACTGACATTTTTATAGTGTTTACTATGTGTCAGATACTATACAGTTATTACCTCATTTAATTCTTACAACAATCCTGGGAGGTAGGTGCTATTATTATTCTTATTATATAGATGAAGAAACAGACAAATTCACCCAAAGTCATATAGCTAGTAAAGTATCCAAGGCTGAATTTGAATTCAGGCTTTCCTAACTCTCAGTCCCATATTCTATGCACTTTGCCACTTAGCTGGTTCAATAAAACTTAGAATCCCAACAGCTTTTAGTTAATGCAAAGTTCAACTGCTTACAAACAAAGCAAGATGCATTTGATTCTCAAATTAACATTAATATCTACAAGTTTATCACTAAGTTCATAGAGGTCTTTTCAAATATCTGGTTCTTTTCCTGTCTTCCTTATTTAGCATATTCCTATACAAATGTCAATGGTAAAATTAAGCATCATAAAAATGTAATTGCATTCTGGTATTTTACACAAAAACAAGCACACAACAATTTACAAAGAAGCCAAAGGCAAGTTGTGAACTGATGCAAACATTCTGGAGAGCAACTTGAAACTATGCCCAAAAGGGCAATAAAACTGTTCATACTCTTTAATCCAACAATACCACTACTAGGTCTATATCCCAAAGAAATCAAAGGAAAAGGAAAAGGACAATATATACAAAAATATTTATTAGCAGCTGTTTTTGTGGTGATAAAGAATTGGAAACTGAGGAGATGTCCATCAGGTGACTGAACAAGATGATATATGATTATAATGAAATATTACTGTGCTATAAGAAATAACAAACAATGATTTCAGAAAAAAATTTCTGAACCCTGTATCTCCATCGTTGTGACTTCAGGGATTCAGAATGATAGTTGACACTAAGCTTCTTGTCAGAAGAAAGAAAAAGGAAAGAAAGATTTGTGATTCAAAGTAGGCAGAACCAAGAGAAATTACATAGTTACAATATTGTACAATGATTATCTGTGAAAGACAATTATTTTCAGGAATACAATGATTCAAGACAATTACAAAGGCCTCATGACAAAAATTCTATTCCCTTTAGAGAAAGTACTGATGGAGAAAGCAGATCAAAGCTTTTCACTTTCTGTCCTTCTTTCATTTTGCAGGGTTCAAGTTTTCTTCCATAAAATGACTAATATGGGATTATGTTTTACAAGATTGCATATATATAACCTATATCAGATTGCTTATCAACAAAAGGAGAATGGAGAAAAGGGGAGAAATTAAAACTCAAAACTTAAAAAAAAACCAACTGTTAAAAATTGCTTTTATATGTAATGGGGGGGGGGGGGATTATTTAGAAGAATAAGAAGCCAAAGATGCAGGATCCAAACCAGAAAGATGTTGTTGGCTTAATGTCTCAGGATCTCTGAGCTGCATATCAATTTCGAAGGGGCAAAAGCCTCTTAAAGTGGGGTTTATGAATCCAAGGTTGAAGGCCTTGATGTTCAGCAGCAGTACTTGTGCTGGGAAGTCCCTGATACATGTAGTCTTTTCTCAGCAAGTTTCAGAATAGCTTCTTGTCCTCAATTCCTGATTGGGAATGAAAGTCGTCTACACACAGCATCATCACAAAGGAATAAAAAATGGTCTACAGTTTTATTATTCTTCCCTTTTTTTCATCAACAGACGAAGCAACACATTCTCCAGTGATTCCAAAAATTCCAGAATAATGTTTAATTTTAAATCTATAGCCACATGTAGAATAACTATCCTCTCATTTGGCAGGAGGAAGTGGAAGACCTATGTGTGCACATGAAATACCTCTCCTCTTAAAATTTTTAATACAGAAAAAAATTGTTAAAATAATAACACTAATTTATACATAGGGTATATTGTTATTCACATCATAAATATATATATGTATATATATATATATATATTACATAAAGATGTATATGTACATATGTGTTATCTAAGATGCAGCTCAAGGACAGCATGAATTGATATCTCTGGATTAGTCCCAGACCTCTTTAAGAGAGACAGATTCTTGCCTTCTTCAGACCAGAAGGGCTATAATAAGTACTTTTTTCTCTATTCTCTGACAGGGTTACTAGATCAAAATTATCTCTAATTAAAAATATCTTCCATCTAAATATTGCTAGTCTAGGGATTCAATAGGTTCCCCCCAAAAGACAAAAAACAAAACAAAAAACTTTTTTCCTCTTAATGTGGAAGGGTGGTCTCAAGCTAATAACTCCTATGTTGGCCTCTTTTCACCTAGTTACACAAATAGCAATTAAACACATTTATCCAAGCAATACAGCAAACAGAAATGGGATAAGTTAATTAGATTAGAATATACCAGAAAAACATGAGTCTTCTGATGGGATCAAAATGAAATCTCACATTAAACCATCAGCAATCCTAATCTTACCCAGAGAAATTCTCCCTTCAAAGTTCCTAGAGAAAAAAATGTGGAAATCAGAAATATTTTGAGAAGCTATCTTCTTCTCCATGTCCACAACTTCCAAAGTCTTTTCTACCCTCAGAAGATCCTAAAGAATATCTAAAAGCACAAGTTTCTCTCTCTGCCTCAATGCCCCTCACACAGACACTCAGAATCACATCAACCTTCTTTCTCCAAGTTAGGAATCTTCTTCTCAAAGAACAACATGAAATACGCCCTAAGCATGGACATCTGGGTTATAAAATAATAAATTCTATGTATGTTGTTGTTGTTTAGTTGTTTTCAATCAAATCCAAGTCTATGGTTTTCTTGACAAAGATACTGGACTAGACTGCGATGTCTTTATCCATCTCATTTTACAAATGAAGAAATTGAGGCAAATAGGGTTTTTAAAAATTGCTAGGATTACAGAGCTAGTAAGCAAAGCTAGATTTAAACTCAAGTTTTCTTAACTCCAAGTTTGGTGCTCTATCCACTCCACCATTTAGCTAATCTCAAACATAATTTAACATACATTTATTGCCATGGTCCGCAAACTATATAGCCCATGGACCAAATTTGGCCCATTTTTTTTGTATCCTGTGACCTAAGAATGTTTTTTACAAAATAAACAAAAATAGTCAGTGGGCTACATTTGAGCCCCAGACTGTAGTTTGATGACCTCTGATATAACTTTTTAAAATCAAATTTCTAATGACTGTAGACTTTCATGGATGCCAGAGTGGGTTTTTTCTTAACAGTATTGATAATTAGGACAGGTTAATGTAATGAGATGGGGGAATTTTCAAGGAAACATCTATGGGGTGATAGCATAGGAAGGATAAGGAAAGGAGACAAAATCATAATTTCTCATGAACCCCCTGTGGAGGAGCTGCAGGATTTGCAGTATAGTTCAATGTGCATGCCCATATTTTTGTTTACATAATACTCTGTGGGATAAAGAATGCACAAAGAGTTCATTCCTTTGGCAGAACTCCTAGAAAGGAACACATGATAAACACCAGAAGCACATGTTCCAAAAAAATTTTCAAGTTGAGCATTATATTTCTGAATATGTTCACTCGAATTCCCCATACTTCTTTCTTTCAAAAATATTGGAAGGAACATAGTATCATAAATTGGATAAATTTGTTCTAAGTTTTACAACAAGTAAATGAAAAAGGAAATTGTTCTTCCCAACCTAAATCTCCCAAACTATGAAAGATTTCTGTTATACAAGACACCAAGTTGGTGCAGTAATCATTTGGTGATGTGGGACAGAAGCTTAGGGGAAACACTCAAACTGGATATATGGATATGGGAGTCATCTGCAAAGAGATGGTAGTCAAACATGATTATTGATGGATTAATCATTGAGAGTTTTAATAATCACTGTAACCAATTTCTAAAGCTTACATTGGAATTTATTTTATCTATCTTAGTAGAAATTTTTGTACCCAACTGAAACTGATCCTGCATCTTGAGAGAGATAAGGAAGATTGATGGAGGATAATTCAACCTGGTCAGATGCTCCTAGCATTGGGTCTCTCTAATATGTGGGAAGGGGTGCCTGGCTGAGGACTTTCCAGAGGATGTTGTTTAACTCTGAATTTTCCTTGTTACTATGGTTTTAAAGATCCTTTTCCCTTGTGCAAATATAATTATGGACCAATCATAGCCAGTAGACCTTATGTAATTATCTTATGCAACCTAACATAAAAAGCTGCTCTGACTGGTCACTGAGGAATCATTGACTTCTATTATTGGCAATTGCTAAACTTGCTAATAAATAGATTAAGCTTAGATTTTTTTGTGTGTGCCTCAGTTTTTTTAATTGCAGGTTTATCCTGACAAACCCATGGTAGTTGATACACATGCAGAAAGCGTTTGGATGACCTCTCTCCACAGAGAAAATCTTCTGAGAGAATCACCATGTCATGAAAAAAGTGCCTTGAAGAGACAGACTATGGAAGATGCATAGTCAGCTCATTATATGTTGAAGAGGAGACTTTTTCATTTGTTCCAAATGCCTACAAAAAGCCCTGTCAGGTTCAGGCACTGTCTCTGCTTCATTCAGTTCTTGGGAGATCTTGGTGGCATTTAGTTCTAGTGTCATGGAGTGACAACCTTGAGAGTTTCCAAATGTTGGGAGAGCAGACTGCATGAGCAAGTCAGGGTCTAGGCCAGATATCTCAGCGAGCAGAGCACTGATGCCCCAGGGACCACAGAAAATCTTTAGGGGTGACCTTCAAAACTCCAGCTAAACAGAAAGATTCATTCAGCGATTATGCTGCATCTGGACATTGGTGAAACCAATGCTAAACAGAAATAGAGCTGCATCAAACCTACTCTGCACACATACTCTACCAAGCCCAAGGTGGTTCAGGAGGCAAGGAAAGGGAAAGAGTATAAGCATGTACTAAGCATCTACTATGTGCCAGTTAGATGACTCAATGGAGAAGCACTGAGCTTGTAATCCTGGGCAAATCATTTAACCCTTTTTGTCCTGCTTTCCTCATATGTAAAATGAACTGGAAAAGGAATTGGCAAGCCCCTCCATGTCTTTGGCAAGAAATTTCATACAGAATTATAAAGAGTTGGACATGACTGAACAACAACAATGTATTTCTAATTATTCACTTGAGATTTATTTTGCATATATTTATATATGTACTTGACTCCTCTGATAGAATATAAACTCCCTGCAGGTAAGGTTTTATTCTTTTTACTTGTATTTCCAGCACTTAGCAGAGTATTTGTTGCACAGTAAGTTCTATTGACTTATTGATAGTGTAATAAAAAATAATGCCTTTAAAAAAATCCTGGAAACATTCCTGGAATTCTCTTGATCAATATGATACAGTGAAAAATATAATGGATTTAGACATATCTTCTATTCCTGATTTGAATCCTAGCTTTATCACTTCCTACATATGTAGATTTGGGTATGTCACTTACTTTCTCTAAGCCTCATATAAAGTAAGAAGATGGTAGTAGATATCTCTAAGAATCCTTTCAAATCTAAATCTATATTCTATAATTCCATAGCCTTCTAGTCAAGTAACAATATCAGAAAAGGAAACAAAGCAAGTCTCAAATTTATAGTTGGTGAATAATTGCTGGCTTCTTCTGATCACCTCTTTCCTTTTCAAGTACAAGTAATAAGTTTTAAAAATTTGCCAGGGAACCAACATCAAATTCCTTATCTATACTTGTATAAATCTACTTTTTTTTTTGAAAACCAGAATTTTTGATCATCTCCAACTGTTCAACCTGTTCTCCTACGAATTTTGATCTTTTTTTAAAAATATCACCAATAGTAACTCAATATCTGCATCCACAAGGTCTTTCAAAGTTGTGGATGTAGTAACTCAAAGTAGGGCAACATTTTGTCAAATAAGTATGATCTAGTAGGCACTTAATAAATGCCTATTAATGTCAAAATATTTTGGAGATATACTGCTTCCCAGGGCTGAGGCCCAGCAAGCAGGCTGTGTTCTGAACATAACAACAATCCTTTGCACTCCAAATGATATCACCCTCTGGCAAAGCATATTGCTTGGACCAGCACCAGGTGTTCACTGAGGGATTTAGCTCTCCCTAGCTCTCAGGGCCATCCATCACTAGTTCACAGTTCCTGTCTCTTGTCCTTGACAGATACTGCACTCCTGTTCCCATCACATAATTCTGGTTCTGTTGCCCACAGGATAGCCATGATCCCCAAAGACTTGAGAAAATATTCTTCCCATAGGGTGTGTGGAAACAGTAAATCAAAACTTAAAAATGATTATGTCATAAACTAGCCCACTTGTGGTATATAAGATCTACCTTTGGTCCAGCATATTAAACCCCACTTTTTGTTGGGGGGGGGGGAAGAAAAGGAAAGAGGCAGAGCAAGGGAGAAGAGACTTCCATTTACAAATGTAATTTTCCTGACTATGAAATAAATTAAACTTCTGTTTGTGTCCTATGTCTCCTGCCTCTAGCTGGCTCAGTTTCAGCTCTGACCACCTAGAGATTATAAGCCAATTCTGGTCTAGTTGACATTAATTGATGTCAGAAGTGGGATTTGACACAAAACCAAGCCAAATGGACCTTCCCATACCAATGGGGGGAGAAGTGGACTAAATGCCACTGGAGATATATTTCTCTGAAATCTGACCCACCCACTCCCCTTGTCTAATAAATCCACAGCCCTTCCTGCTCAAATTCTCCAGCTCACTCTTAATTGAGCCTAATTTTCTTTCCAGGGATTGTTCCAGAACCTTTCCTCTTAATTTGTATCACTTTTCGGATGCCTGTTTTTAAACACAGAATTGGTGTGTGAGTGTGTCTTCTCTTTTATAATGCATGTCTAGCTATGGATTGTTACCTTGAAAGGCTTAAAATGCAGCCAGCTAGGAAAGCTGTTTAATTTCTCTAATTTCTTCTAAGTACTATAGTTAGAGAGAATGCTGTAAGAGATTTATTAACTTTACTCACTCCTACCTTAGGATTTCCACGAGAGAATAGGTTATAAAAATTGAGGAAAACCTTATAAGACATTTTTTTTTTCCTTTGGTCCCAACATTCCTCAAGTTGGAACTATAAAAATAAGGTTAGATAATTAAAGTTGTAGAACTGCTAAACATATATATATATATATATATATATATATATATATATATATATATATATATATATATATAGCATATTCTGGTGGTCTTAAGATGAATCTTTAAGGAGTTTGGAAATTAATCATTTTAAGAGTGCAGGAGAGAACCCCTGAGACTTTGGGGTAATTCCAGGAATTCATCCCCTCTGAAACATCTTAATCAGTTTTAAGATAATATTTATTTATTTTAAGGAAAAATAAGAATTAAATCTAATAAAAGGTTCTTTTTAAGTTTTTAAAAGTAATTAACAAGATCAACAGCTCATTATTCTAGGTCAGTGAAGGAAAGTTAGTTTCCTAACTAACCCAAAAAGCCCAAAAATGTAGAGTGAAGAAAAAATTAGATAAATGACCATCTTTTGTTAACCCTTCCTTGATTTCCTATCTTGTCCCAGAGTTGCCTTCTGCACTATTAGGGAAGGAAAATATGGTCCCCTTTAAATAAACACTAGAATAAATACTGACAAATGAAGAGCACCTCAGAAAATATTGAGGGAGCTTCCCCACAAACCTAATCCACAGCCAATTTTCCCTAGCCCTGCCACCCAGAAGTACTTCTAATGGGAAGGTCCTGGCAGCAGCCATCCTAGCCCCTAAGAAGTGTTCTTTGCCTTATTCCCCAAAAGCTAGACAGAAAGCATCTCTAAGGCAGGCCCTGTCCTCAGCAGGCCCATCCAGCTGTTGCCTGGTAGAATCTGGGTACCCTGGCAGTGACTAGCATGGCAGTAACACAAAGTAAGTGAGCCAGCCAGCCTCTGCCCTCAGTAAACTCAACTTTTTCTGTTTCAGTTGTAAAAAATGTATAACTGGGTAATTTATGGCAAGTTATTTTATCTCTATTTGTACCAGTTTCCTAACTTATAAAGAGAAAGGTAATAATGGTTGTTAATTGTAAGGTCAAAATGATTTAATGATTAACACAATGATTGGCATATGCTAAGCATTATATTATTATAATTTCTCTAATTGAATGTAATTGTTCCATATTTTATAACTTTAAAGCAGTTTCAAAATAATGGCAATAAGAGCAATAATATGTGATAATTTGGAAATACAATTTATGTCATATAAAATTCATTTATGTTATTATATTTTTTAATTTATGTTGTAAAATTTGAGAGACCATTGTAAAACAAATGCTGTCAGACAAAGCAACTTTAATCTGGATGCTATCATACATGAATTGACCTTTTAAAATTATGTGATAAAAATAGATATTTGAAATATTTCACAAAGAATATTTAGTTATAGATAGCAATACTATTAATAGTAATATTTATCATAATAGGAAATTTACATTTGACTATAATGAGAGCACATAAGGTAATTTAAAGATGTAGCTTAAGAATGTCAGACATGAGATATTTGCTGTATGTTTGAAGAATATATATAGTTTTAATTTATAAGTAAATAACTATTAAAATGTTAAATGTTAGGGAAACATCAGGAAGCTATTCAAATTCCAAGTTATAGTTAGTAAAATTTTTCTACTTAAGGTAAAAATTCTTGGAACTGGAACTTATTACTTTAAGCTTTGATTACTAGGATAGTTATCTGAATTGACATTGAGCCAATAGTAGAAAATAGCATGTAGGCAACCTGGGGACTGCTAAGAATGTTTATGCCTGAGAAAGTTTGTGAGAATGACCTAGGACATAACTTCTGTAGTATATTCCTGACTCTATTTCCCCATTGTGCTATTTCCTTGCTGAAAAGGGAAATTCCCCATCTGGTTTATCTTAAGTTTTGCCTTTAACAATCTTTGATTTCATGATTGGCTGTCAAATGTGATTCATACCTAGAATCAAACAGATCTAATACAATATTTTTTTTTCCAACAGCTAAGGGAATTTTCCCCCTGTTATGATATTGCTGTGTCCTTCTTTTTCCTTTTATAACAAATTCTATATTCAAGAAGTTTTGTAAGTACAATACTAAATCTATTAACTAATGGATTGATACTGAAATATCTGAATTATTATGATATGATTCAAATGTGAACATCTTACAATTTTAACCTGTATTTGTGGTCCAATTATAATATAGGGATGAAATCCTCCAAAGTGAGAAGTAATTAGTCAAGATAATAAAACAAAGATGTAATGTAACAGTTTTCTAATTAAATAGAATAGTAAACAGGATTAGCTATTTTCTCTAAGAACTAAATACATATGTAATGATCAGCTTCTGAATCTAGCAATCACCAAAATTCAGGCTTTAAATATGTTTTGGTAATAACTTCTAATGTTTTATTAATTAAGGATTAATTGGGTGTTACACATAAATTGTTTTAATAATGGTAGAGAAAATAAAAATATTTTCCCATTTTTAATATATCTGATTTTAAAAAGCAGAAGTACAAGCCATAAATGAATTTCTGTTAAAAAGGGGTGGGCACATTACAACCAGACAGATTGACAAGTGAATTCTATCAAATATTTTATCAATTACAAGATTTAGGTAAGGATAGAAACAGCAGTTGATATATAGACTGAAATTCTCTGAAGTTTCAAAATTGGAGAAACCAAATTTAAGTGATTGTATTAAATTAGTTCATAACTTCTAGATTTTGAACAGAGAAGCAGAACCCCTTTCAGAGTTGTCCTGAAAATAATGCATATTGTCCAAGTAAAGATATGTAGGCATCAGATAACTATGGGAAGCACCTGAGATCAATTGTTTCTACAAGGTCTGTCTCTAAGCAACTGTTCCTACATACTGTTTCAGCTTCAGTCCCCCCAGAACTTATCCTGTATGCTAAGAAAGTGTTTGCTTAGCTCATGCCTCTGTTAGATGGAATTTTCACATTTTCTTGACTACTTTGATGATATGTAAATCTCTTTTCTCAGTTTTAGTCCATTGTAAGCCCTCTAAGTAATTTGACATGTACATGATTTAATGTAATTATGTAATTAATGGAATTGTGAAAAAAATTATTGCATTATTTAGACTTTAATCATCTAAAGTAATCAATCCCTGACTCCTGAGTGTATGAACCCAGAAGCATCTACATCCAGATGAGACAGCTCTCCCAAGATTCCAGACAAAGGCTGAGCTTACTGTCTTATTTTTTTGTTTGTTTTTCCCTCTCTCTCCCCTTTTATTATGTCCTGGGCCTACCAAGGTCCTGATTCAAGCATTTGTTAGCATTTTCTCGCTTCGACATTCTTGGTCCTCTCTCTTTTCAATAAATTACCTAGGACACACTTTCCCAATAGGTCTTCTTAAGGAACTAATCCTTTGGTCAATATCCCATGGTGTATAACTACCTTTCCTTTATTGAACATAAAGACAGGAGTTCTTTTAGACTCCCCTCCCTTTGGCCAAAAGAGGGAAATGTCAAAATTTTTTTTGAGATATGGTGTTTTCCAGGACTAAGGTCCAGCAGTCAGATTGTATCCTGAGTTTGGCATAACAGTAATCTTTGCACTCAGGATATCATCCTCTGGAAAAGTGGATTGTTTGGACCAGCATCAGATGTTCACTGAGAGATTTAGCTCCCCTAGTTTCCAGGACTATCCATTGCATGTTTACAATCTATCTTTATCACTAACAGGTACTTTTCTATACTCCTGTTCCCATTACAGAACTCTGGTTCTATACCTCACAATCCCCAAAGACTTGAGATAATACTCTTCCCGTATGGCCCATTGGAACAACAAGTAAAGACCTAGAAATGATTATGTCATAATCCAGCCCACATGTGATGTACAAGATCTGTCTTTGATCTAATATTTTAAGCCCTCCTTCTTAGGAGGTGGGGGTTTCCATTAGCAAATATTGTTTTCCTCACTCTGAAATTAAGCTTCTGTTTGTGTCCTGACTCTTCTGGCTATAGCTGGCTAGCCAACCATACCTTAGAAGCTGGTTCTGGTGCACCTGATATTAGATAGTGAAGTGGGCTAAGCCATCAGTTATCCACAGATCCAGCAGAACTATTGAACAGTACCCTTCCTTTCTTTGAGAATATGTAGCATTTTTTTTTCCAGTTCTCTCCTCCCCCAGGGTAGTGGTTTTCTTTTCAAATCCAGTCCACCAATGTAGCTGATCCCAGGAAGGAAAAAATTCACACATTTTTCCCTCTCACAGACTTGATCTGATTGCTAACTTGCTCCTAACTTGCTCATATCTCAGGAAGAATATGACCCCAAATAATATTCTCTTTCTCCATCCAAAGTCCTGTACTCTCAATTAAATATGTAACTTATTCCCTGCCCCACTCCCTCAGCCAACTTACATTGATAAAATGCAAATTGCTTTTACAAAGCTCCAATATTTTAAATCTGTTTCCCTTCTTGGTATCTCTTCCCTGTATTCCTAATTTCACTAGCATTCAAGTAAGCAGAAGAAATACAGATTGAATGACTATCCTAATTTAATACATTGATACCAACATACTAGTAAATAATTATAACAATGTTATTTATAAAAGCAGGAGTTTTAAAAAGCAGTCATTAAAACCCATGCAGATTTGGGAAGAGATAGCTATCTTCAAAACAAGTTCCTTTCCCCCTCTCCACTCCAGATATAATTTGCATTCCAACATCCCATCCTGACTTCTTAACATCAACTATGGCATCTGCTTTGCTTGCTTTCTCGTGTCTCTTTTGTTGGACTTGGCTCCTCCTCTCTTATTCATAAATAATTTCTCAAGGTCAGGGTCTCAATCTATCTGAATAGCTTACCCTCAAATTAAAATTCAAATCCTCTTGGAGTTTAAGTAATGATGAGAGAAAACTACCCATCAACAAATAGCCCTATCCCATTCTCCTATATTTTTGTGTCCAGTTTCTTAGCAGAGCTCCATATGGTGGGCTACAGAGACATTTATCATGGTGGCTAACAAAAATGTTAGAAGAGACAATCAACCTTGGTACTTGCTGGAGACAGAATTGATTTTCAAGCCATTTGCATGTCTTTACACATTCAACCACAAAATGGTAAAACTCCAGGCATAGGTAAAAGTAAAATACAACAGCTTTTCCAGCTTTTCCCAAATTTCTTTTTAGCCATAATGATGATTATGATAGCATTTATATAGAATTTTAAGTTTTACAAAGCACTTTACATATGTGTTATCTCATTTAATCCTCACAGCAACCCTATATGTTAGGTGTCATTATTTTACATGATGTGAAACTGAGGCAGGGAAAGACAAACTTATTTATGCAGATTCACATAGGTAGTGAGTGTCTGAAGCAAGATTTAAATCTAATACTTTGATTCCTAGTTCAAAATTCTGTCAATCAAGCCACCTGGATTCCTCTCTGATTAAAGTGTCAAGACTCAAATAGAAATGGATCTTTCAGTTCATATAGTGGCTTATAAAACCACAAAAAAGTTCTATGTTGTATTGTATTTTTTTATTTTGTTAAACATTTCCCAATTACATTATAATCTGATTCTAGCAGCACTGGAGCTTGTGGTCTGTGAGGCATGAATTTGATATCTCTGTTTTACAAGAGATTTTCGTGCAAAGGATGAATGACAATTTGCCGGGTATGTTGTAGAGGGAATTCTTGATCATTTATGTATAGGATTGTGTGGTTTCTGAGGTCCTTCACATCTCTGATATATGAAGGTTCTTTGATTCTGTATCTCATACACTTAATTGGCTCTATCATTAACAAATTATTTAATATTGGACAGATTTCACTTCTCTAAATCTTTCTAGTTTTATAAAATGAAGTGGTTGTATTTGTTTATTTGCTATATACTACTATCTGTTTTATTCTCTGGTTGGTTTGAAATATATTCACTTTAGAAAAATCTCTTAATTCATCAGGAAAGGACAAGTTGAGAAACTAAGTAACAGTGGACACAGCTATAGAGGAAGTTTTTCTAAACACTATCCAATCTGCTTTTGATGACAGTGCTGCTCCATGTCAAAGCTTGCCTTTTAAGTAGCATTCCAAAATATTCTCCCACCTACTTTCAAGAAATTGAAAGCATTCTTCACTGTCTCCACTGACATGGTTCTCCCCATAGATAAATGGGAAAAGGAGAGTAAGAAAATATCACTCATTTGGCATGTCAGTGTCTCTGGGGAAAGTCCTAATTAAGGACTCAGAATGATTGACAGGATGTGGAAGCCCAGGAGAAACATATTTGACAGGCAGAAGGAATAGTAATTTGAGATTTTGAAACTTGGCACTTGAAGACCATAAAAACCATTTGCAGGCAATACTATAAAAATTGTGCTACCAAGCTATATACATTATAAATCAATTCAAAATAGCTGTCAAGTGCAGCCAACATTAATACTGTTTCGTTTCCTTTAATGATATGTTATATACATTTAATGGTACTTATTATTGAAAATCTAATGGAACTTTTTTTTTCATACAATAAAAGATGCACTCATTTGGAATAGACATCTGCTAAGGCAGTTTGACTTATTGGAATGGCTAAAGTGAGAGGAGGATGAGAAGAGAGAAAACTTGCTTCTACTTCCCTCCCTTTTCTACCCCTAATCCTCATCTTCACTTCTCACCCCCACTTCTACTCCCCCACCACATATACACACATACAGCTCATCTTAAAGAAAAATACATGAAAGGACTCTACTCTTTGTGTTAGGAAAGTCCTTAACCAGCTGACAGCATCTTGGTTTTCCTTCCACTTTCCTTGTACAAATAAATATTCAGGACTTTTATCTTTGACCCACACACATACTTCCAGCTATTTTTGTCTCTTCTCAGATTTCTCCTATCTTTTTTTTTTCTAATTCTCTAATATCAATTTTATAAAAAAACTCCTTTAAACCCTATAAAATTGTACTACTAGGAAAATATATTAAAATGGAAGCTCTCTGAGGGCAAACACTGTCTTTTTCTCATTTCTCAATATCCCTAAGACTTAACACAATACCTATAGTACATAGTAAGTGTTTAATGGGGCAGCTAAGTGGTGCAGTGGTTAGTGCACTGTGCCAAAAGCCAGGAAGACTAATCTTCCTCAGTACAAATTTGACTTCAAACATTTATTAACTGTGCAACCTTGGGCAAGTCACATAACCCTGTTTGCCTGGGTTCCTCAAACTGGAGAAGGAAATAGCAAAGCACTCCAGTTTCTTTGCCAAGAAAATCCTAAATGGGGTCATAAAGAGTTGGAAACAACTGAGCAAAGTGCTTAATAAATTCTTGTCGATTGAATAATTGACCTGATAGTTTATACCTTATCTTGATGTACATCACTACATATGGTCTCCAACAGATATTAATATTTTGACCCTCCTAGTTATAGAATTCATAAAAGGTCTAAGCCGTTACCCAAAAATCAACTTAAGATCAGAATATTACCTCATTTGCAAAATCTTTTTTAGGAGATAAAATGGTTAAAAACTATGATGGGAAAACTGAGTTTACAAGTTTGGAAGGAAAACCAACTAAACCAAATCAAAATGTCAAGGACAAGAAACAGGCTAAAAATGGAAAAGATATAAAAAGACTTGTATAATAAACTTATTCCTCCTTTAGTGACATTGGAGCCAGCATCTTTGTACTTTATTGACTGTCCCCAGGATGTGATACAAGGAAATAGTAAAGGTACTATAAAAACTCATAAGGAAAGAGCAACTGACTTAAACCAAAGATACATTCATGTTGGAAATGATGGATAGAATAAAGAAGGGACAGAAATGGCCAGCTTAGACATATCCAAAATTAGACCATCCTGATTAGTTATATGCTCTACAAAACTGTTGCAAGAAACAGCTGTAGTGGAGAGTCCTTTCCTTTTTTGGAATAGTGCTGATTTATCAGAGATAAAGCCTCTGGGATACCCAACCTGACATTCACAAAAGTGATGATGAAACATTCCATGATACCATCTG
The DNA here is from genome assembly GCF_048593235.1 of Sminthopsis crassicaudata. Lineage (NCBI taxonomy): Eukaryota > Metazoa > Chordata > Mammalia > Dasyuromorphia > Dasyuridae > Sminthopsis > Sminthopsis crassicaudata. Next base: position 323,231,905 of record NC_133618.1, read on the forward strand.
TTTGAAGACAGTATAAAAGATGTAAAATCCAGTATATCTGATGGTTCTAAGAATAATCACAAACCTTCTTGACAGCAAAACAGGTATGCTGATCAGATGCCATGATAAAGGAGTGCCCATAATAAATCAATAAGCATGTACTAAGTATGACTATATACCAAGCTCTGACACTTACTAGCTGTGTGTCCTTGGTTAACTTCTGGTTGCCTTAATCCACTAGGAGAGGATATGGCAAAGCACTCCTATATCTTTGCCAATTAAACCTCATCAACAGTATTATCTTGTTATGGCTCGTTGGCACCCATCTTGTTCCTTCTCCATCTGTAGAGATACAAGCAAACTCTCTCCCCCAAGCAGTTAACCTATCAAGTCCCTTCCATCCACTACTTTCTGGGTCTCTCTACATCACCTGGCAATTATCTAAAGATAGTGGAACTGCTCGCACTGGACACTGCCCTTCTGGCGGGTTATAAAACCTATCTGCCAGAGCCAGTGCATCTTTGTCAAAAATCAAGAAGTCAATTATATTAAGAGCTAAATTTAGAAGTTCTCTAGGGTTACTTGTGGCTCCCCTTTCTTTTGTTTTTGGAGGAGAGTCTTAATGTCTCTGTTTTTCTTCTCTACTATTGCCTGACCTTGAGGATTAAAAGGTATGCCAGTGGTGTGCAAAATCTGATACTGGGCACAAAAGTGTACAAAATGTTTAGAAGTATATGCAGGTCCATTATCTGTTTTATTGTTCGTGGCACACCCATAATTGCAAATGCTTGTATAAGGAATTCAGTGACCAATCAGGCTGTCTATTTTGCTGCTGGTATTACAAAAGTGAATCCTGAAAAAGTATCTACCACAGCATGGATAAAAGACAGACGACCAAAAGATTTATAATGGGTCACATCCATTTGCCAAATTTCATTGGGTCTCAAACCACAAGGGTTCTTCCCTGGAAGGAGTGTACAAGCTTTTACTATTCTCCTAGCTTCCTCTCTTGTTATTCCAAATTGTAAACGTAAAGCTCGAGCAGCCTGATGATATTTAGAATGAGATTCTTGGGTTTCCTGAAATAAAGGAGTATTGGCCAACATAGTTAGAAGGCTATCTGCCTTTGAATTACCATCAAAAGTAGGACTTGGAAGTCTACTATGAGAGTGGACATGCAAGATATAAATCTTATCTGGATGCTTTTTCACTAGCTCTTGAAGTTCCTTAAAGAGCTGATAAATATTAGAGGCTGCAAATTTTATTTGGGCTGTGGCAATTCTTTGTACCACACTTACTGAACAGGCCAAATTAGATATTATATTTATATCTCTTGGATAATAAGTAAGAGCTAGAATGATTGCATACAATTCATTCTGCTGAGTGGACTGAAAAGGAGTTCTGACTATTCTCTTTATAGTTGAGTCACGTGAGTATACAGCACAAATATTATGTTTGGATGTATCTGTAAAGATTGTTGGTCCTTTAAGAGGAACTTTAGAAATCTTTCCTTCAAGAATCCATTGTCAATTATATAATAGTCTGGTTATCTTTAATGGAGACCGATGTATAAAATTTGGAGCCATGGTTAATAAAATTTGCCACTCTGGGATAGTTTCATAGCATACATTAATTTGTGCATTAGTATAAAAGATGTATATCTTTTCCCAGATGTATACTTATCCCAGATAATTGTACTGCTCGCTTAATGGCCTTTAATAAAATTTTAGCCACATGCACTGGGTAAAGAGTAAGGCTTTGTTCTGGTTGTGCTGGGAGATTCACCTACTCTATCACACAGTCTCCTTGATGAAGGACTACTGTGGGTGTCTCTTGTGTAGCAAAAACTGATATTTCCAAGGATTTTTGAGTGACTATTTCAACCACATTTGATAAAGCCAGTTCAGCTTCTCTCAAAGTCTCTTGAGCTTCTTTTGTAAGCTGGCATGGTGAGTTTAAAGCACTGTCTCCCCTTAAAATGTCATAGAATGGTTGCAATTGATAGGTAGTTAAGCCTAACACTGGATGCATCCATTGGCTATCTCCCATCAATTTCTGAAAGTCATTTAGGGTGTTTAGCTTCTCTATTCTTAAGAAAAGTTTTTGTACTATAAGCACCTTAGGATAGACTTCATATCCTAAATATTGAAAAGGAGCATGTCTTTGAATTTTGTCAGGAGCCATGTGCAATTTGTAGTTCCTTAGTGTTTCTATGGTTTTTTGTAGACATGCTTCTAACATTTGTTCCTTAGGTGCACATCCCAAGACATCATCCATGTAATGTAATAACATTATTTTTGGAAATGTTTTTCTTACTAGAGTAAGAGCAGCATCAATATGCATTTGACACATAGTAGGGCTGTTTTTCATTCCCTGTGGCAAAACTGTCCATTCATATCTTTCATAAGGCTCAGCTAAGTTAAAACTGGGCACTGAAAAGGCAATTTTTTAATATCCTCCTTATCTAGAGAGAGAATAGAAATAATCTTTCATGTCTATAACTCAAAGAGGCCATTCTCTAGACAATTGAGTAGGAGATGGAAGTCCAAGCTGAAGAGTTCCCATAGTTTCCATCTGTTCATTTATATGGCTGCCTATGATGAGGCTGGACATCATAGCCTGGCTATAAAAGGTATTTGTGCCCACTGTGGCATAGCATCTTATGATCTCCTCTAAAGGAGCATCCTTATGTAGTCCTAGTATAATCCTTCTACAAACCTCATTTACTTTTCTTAAATCAGTCAATATCCTCCATTTTCCAGATTTCTTTCTTACAACAAATACAGGGTTTTTCAAGGACTTGGAGAAGGTTGTAAGTGTCCTTGGTCAAGTTGCTCCTGTACTATATCTAATAAGGCCTGAATTTTATCTTTGGCTAAGGGCCTCTGTTTTATCCACACTGGTGTATCAGTTTTCCATTGGATAGGAACAGGTGAAAGTGGTGGCAGGCCTTCAACAGCAGCCCTGCCTAAAAAATCAAAGTATTCATTTGTAATCCTAATTGTTGTAAAATGTTTCTTCCCCACAGATTGATGGAGATTTTTATAAAAGGAGTAAAATTCTTGTTTCGCCTTCAAAAATCCATCTCAAAAGGGTAGCACTAACTTCAGCTGCATCCTCCTATGCCAGCCATATAGGTATCTGCCTTAATCTTTGGCCAGTGACTGGGCCAGTTGGCACCTCTAATGATTGTGCCATCTGCACCTGTGTCCACCAGTCCTTCTAATGGTATGCCATTTATATAGATAGTGAGCATAGGTTGGTCATCTGTCACAGCTGCTGTACAGAATATTCCTGGATTTTGTTGCTTGGAGTCAGAATCTGGACAACTATCACCATTGCTTATTAGGAGTATAAATAATGCTACTACTCCTAGGTGATAAGTCTACCTGTGTTAGTGACTGGGATGTTATCTACACATTCCCCATTTCCCACATCAGTGTATGAATGAACACTGTTTTGTAAGTACTCTCAGGAGGTGAAAGGGTCAAGCCTATTGTGCCTAGAGGCAAGAGATTCATAGGCTGGAGAGGAACAGATTTCACCTCTCCAGGGGATACCTCAGTTGTCCCAGTAGTATGCAACTCTATTCTCCCCAACTACAATCCCTTTCTCCCATCAGGTTGCTTCCTGGCTGATTGGTCATGTCTGGGTATTGAACTTCTAAAGGCTCTCATTGGCTGCCATCATGCTCCAAGTATTTTTTGCCTTGGGCCCCTCATCCTGCTTCCCTAAATCAGTCTACATTCTGATGTTCAATGGAAGCCTGTGTTGCATTTTGGATATGGGGTACTGGGTCTTGTTCTCCCACCCTTTTTTCTCACTCTGTCTCCATGCCAACATTGAAAGCATGGACGAGTCTCTCTGGAAGTCCCTTGCCAAAAGGGACCCTGTATTCCCATGTTTGGATTTTGGGAAGTATGTGTCATAGCCTGGTATAAAAGGTATTTGTGCTCACTGTGGTACAGCATTTTATGATCTCCTCTAAAGGAGCATCCCTATGTAGTCCTAGTATAATCCTTCTGCAAATCTCATTAGCATTTTCTTTAGCAAATTGCCTTATCATAATGTCTGTTGCTGCATTTTCACCAACAGTTCATATGACAGCTGTCTGCAGACGTCCCACAAAATCAGCAAAGGGTTCATTTGGTCCATGTACTATTTTTGTGAAGGCTTCTCCTTTGTCCTGTTTACCTGGGCAATTTGCTCATATGTTGTTATGGGGTAATTAATCTGTATTGAAGTGTCTGCATAAGAACCTACACTTGTTAGTTGGTCATAGGTGATTGAAGTATTAACTCCACTTGGACTATTTTGTTGGGCTTGTATCCTACAGAGCTTACTATATTCAGAAAGCCACAACAAGTTTTGTCCAGGTTCTAAGCATTTCCTTGCTATAGATTTCCAGTCATTAGGGGCTAAAATTTCATAAGCCAAATTCTGTAATAACATCTTAACATAAGCTGATGGAGCCCCATAAAGAATGCAAGCCTTTTTCAGGTCTTTGAGGATTTCTAGATCAAAAGGAGTGTATCTTCTACTTTCTTGACCTGAAGAGTTAAACTATTGAATCACAGGATACATTTCTATTCTCAAATCAGCTGTATTCTGCCCTTTCTCATGATTTTAAGTAGTGTATTTTGCAATCTTATTATGGGGGGGGGTGATTCCTGGGGGAAGGTGCTGGTGATATTACTGTCCCTCCCACTCCTCTTCCTCCCTCCACCCTGGAAGGTGAAGTTGATGGGGGAGGGACAAAGATCTGTTCTGGTGTAGGCTGAGTTGAAGCTGGGCTGTGAGAGTGAGAATCACCATGCCCTTCAAGTTCACTTAAGTCCTCATGCCTTCTGATGATATTGTCATTAATTTGTCCTTTGTCTTCCTCTTTTTCCTCACACTTCCTCATCTGGCTATTCTTAAAACTTTTCTTTTTTCTATAACTTGTAGGATTCTTTAAGGCCAATTGTATTATGTTGTATATATAGAATGGTACCAGGTCCTTGGCCAAGGTCCTTGCCAAATGCTGCTCCCCTTCTATCTTTCATCATGTAAACTATGGTCATCTATCAGAAATGTGGTACCAGGTCCTTAGCCTGGGGTAGAGAGATGATAATAAAGGATAAGCAGAGAAGGGGAGGGAAGAAGAAGAAATTCTTGGGACCTTATTTTTATGCATGAAACTCAATAAATGAATTTAGGGTAAAGAGGTGGGGACTATTATAAGGATCTTGATGGTAGCTGCTGCAATTACTGATTTAATTGGCATTAAAATCCCATATGCTAGGTAAGTATCAACTACATTGAATACAAACCTCTTGCCCTGCAATGGAGGAAGCAGGCCAACATGATCAATTTGCAGATTGGGGGCAGATTAAGACCATGTAGGATCACTGACTATTGATATTTCAAAGGCATAAGGAACATCCTTAAGTAGATATAATCTTTTGTTAAAGGAATGACATTGTCTTACATCTACCACAATATAGCATTACAGTCCCATAAACAAACTCATGATGGACTAGTCTCTAATCTCTGATTTTCTACTGAGACTATTAGCTATATTATTCAATTCAGTACACCTCTGGTTTTCCACAAACAATTGTAAGGAGTAGGAGGCATTAATAAAATTCCTCTGTTGATCTTGTCTCCAAAGTAAAAAGACTTAATTGTCCAAACTAATCCTTTCCAAACACAAACCAGTCAAATCCCTAGTCAGCTAAGTGGTGAATTGGATAGACTAGGACTGTAAGTAAGAAAGACATAAATATGACATTTAAAACTTAGCTGGTTGGACAAGTGACTTAACCTTTCTCAGCCTCAATTCCTCACTTGCAAAATTGAGATAATAATAGCACCCATCCCCTAGGATTGTCATGAGAATAAAATGAGTTAATATTTGGAAAGTGCTTTAAAAATCTCAAATACTTGCTATTAGTATTATACCCATTGTCTAAGTATCAATATCAATAAAAAATCTGCCTGTCCTTTTCCTCAAGGTTCTTTAACATATCAGTCTTAACCAATATTGGTAGGACCAGAAAGGATCTCCATCCCTAAGGGCATCCCACATTAAGGGATTAATGACTACCCAGGTCTAGTTACATATGCCTTTCTCCCAGTGGGCAAACTGATTAATGAATCAAGCAGAACAATGTTCCTTGAGAGACAGATCCTCATGGACATATGTATTTGGCTAATGGAAAAGACAAAATATTGGAGCTTGGCATGGAAGTCTCAGCCTCCCATAATGTCACAGCCCATTCAAGATGAACACTAATACCAGAGGACCCCTGGGGAAGTGTGATTTTGGAGGTATCATTTCCATTCAACAATGAAAGAAAGTCTCCTGTGCCCTATCCACCTTACATCACCCAACTTATAATAAGTAACTCTAGACAAAAGACTGAAGCCAATATGGCAGAGGAACAAGAAGTACAGTTTGCCCCTACCAGTTTGCCCAAATGGATCTAGATACTGTACCTGATTGAAATGGAATCAGGAAATTTAAGATAAAATTTTCAATGAATCATTTTTCAAGCCAAGGTTGGCCTGTATATAATAAGGAAGTAGACTAAGATGGTCTTTGCAATCACTTTCAGCTCTCAATGTTGAATCCTATGAATTATCTCAACTTAATCCTTCAGTTAGACTTTCTTTTAAGGGTTTTAGCCTTAATTGTGCAATGAATAGGTTTTCCCTCATTCAGGAGTTTGGAATATAAGTAAATAGATGATGAAATATTCTATAGAGGGAAGGGGTAATTCCCCCCAAATCAAATAAGATCTACTTAGCTGGTCAAGTAAAGATTAACCTAATGTAATCTTTTAGGGAAATAGGATCAAGGAACCAGAAAGAGCTGACCATGATCACTTCTAGGCCTTGTCTTACTCCAACTTTCTATTAAAGATCTGATTAAAGCTTTTGTCATGAGGAAAAATTGTGGCTCCTCTTTACTAGTTTCTTCCAATAATTAGAGCCGCTCTGTCCTAATATAGAGATTCCCCCCATTTAGAGTTTACCTCTATCCCTGTAGCCTGCCTGAATACAAGTAAGACATTCTCTCCTACCACAGCCCCCAAAACTTAACCCAATTCCTACACTCCCTTTCCTTTATCTGCTCCCATAATCTCCAACACAGAGTTTATTTTCCTGATACATTCTATTTTAGCTTATTTCCCCTCTTCTCCTTCAACTTCTCTTCCTTGAAGGTCCAATTTAGGAAATACCCTTTTTACTCATCCTCAAAGCAATCTCTCATGATTTCCATAGGACCTTGAATCTTGGATGCTTGTGAATGGATCCAACCATTCTGGAGAGCAATTTGAAACTATGCTTAAAAAGTTATCAAACTGTGCATACCCTTTGATCCAGCAGCATTACTATTGGACTCATATCCCAAAGATATCTTAAAGGAGGGAGAGGGACCCACATGTGCAAAAATGTTTGTGGCAGCCTTCTTTGTAGTGGCTAGAAACTGGAAACTGAATGAATGCCCATCAATTGGAGAATGGCTGAATAAATTATGATATATGAATGTTATGAAATATTATTGTTCCAGGCAGCTAGGTGGTGCAGTGGATAGAGCACCAGCCTTGAATTCAGGAGGACCCGAGTTCAAATCTGGTCTCAGACACTTAACACTTCCTACTTGTATGACCCTGAGTAAGTCACTTAACCCCAGCCCTAGGGGGAAAAAAAACAATTTTTATTGTTCTTTAAGAAATTATCAGCAGGATGATTTTAGAGAAACCTGGAGAGACTTACACGGACTGATTCTAAGTTAAATGAACAGAACCAGGAGATCATTGTATATGGCAACAGCAATATTATATGATGATCAATTCTTATGGACATGACTCTTTCCAACAATGAGATGATTCACACCAGTTCCAATGATCTTGTGATGATGGGAGTCATACACCCAGAGAGAGGACTGTGGGAACTGAGTGTGGATCACAACATAGCATTTTCACTCTCTTCATTGTTTGCTTGCATTTTGTTTTCTTTTCCATTTTTTTTTCCTGTTTGATTTGATTTTTCTTGTGCATCAAGATAATTGTATAAAGATGTTTACATATAAAAAAAGGATCTTCAAGTTCAGGGGGGAAAGGAAGGGAAGATCTTCCTTTTTTGAGTTCCTTGTTTTTGTCATAGCTATTTTGCTATTTCTAGTCCTAGCACAAAGGATAACTTGCATGCACACAGTAGTCATTTAATGAATGTTGAAATTGAATTGGTATGTAGTATTCCATGACTCCATCCTCTCATTTCCCACTGGAGCTCAGAGAGATTGCTATAAGTATTAAATGATTTTTAATACTTGTAGAGTACAGGCTAGTTCCCTGGAGGGCCTTGGGGTCAGCCAGAGTCAGGATAAATTAAAGTCCTTGGTCTTTAGGGGGAGAAATGAAGGAGACAGGCAAACTGCCATGAGGCTTGCCAAAGATCTCTCCTAGATTCTGGAGTCCTGAGTCACCAGCCTCTCTCTTCCTCATCCTGCCACCAAGTGACTCTCTGGCCCCCCTGCTTCTGCCCTCCAATCCTTGCCTATGATTATCTAACACCAAATATTCAGCAAGTACCAATGGTGAGAAGAGCCATTTATCCAAATATATGCTAATAGAGTCATTGTCTCACATCAAATAGATAATTAGCCTTAAATGCTCTGTTGTCTGATGTCATATCTTTTTGGAGTTTCAGCCCTCTACAAATACTAATCTTCCCTGCCTCAATACACCCACTTACACAGAGGCATGCACACATATAGTCACATCCTGGAATCTATGGGTCCCATATTGTTTTCTGTGCCTAGTTAGTTAAGTTTAAAGTCAATCATTAGCCTGCTGTCTCTAGTAGGTCTTACAAAACTAAGGAAAAAAAAATCTGTTTCTAAAAAGTTAAACTATTTTTTGAAAAAAATCCAAATTGAGGACTTGAATCAAACTCTTTTTGACTCCAGAAATTCCAGTACTCACAGTATACTATCATGTCTCTTCCTCCTTTTCTCATCTATTTATGTATATTTATGTAGCTACAATATTCTCTCTGCATAACCTTTTTAGTCTCATTTTTCTTCCCTTAATTGCCAATTCTAGCTCAAAATGGGATGCATGTTATGTTTGATAGGAAAACCAAAGAAAATGAATTTTAGAATCTCTTAAAGCAAAGAATACAAAACAAGTAAAGTTATGTGTATAGGAGACAGACTTCATTTTAATCATTTTAAATTTAATTAAGTACTACATTCCACAGGTACAGTAAGTCATTGTTCCAGTTTGGGAGAAAAAATCATAATAAAATGCAAGAACATGCTGAGAGCTATATATGGAAGCAATAGGAGATGAACATATAGCATTCTGATCTTTTGAAAACCAGCATCTATAACAAGGAGAGATAAAGCAGGGAACAGAGAGGTGGAGGGGGTGGCAGCAGGATTTCTCATTACAAAATTACATTAAAGTCACTTCACAAAGTTTCCATTCTCATTTAGAACTAAATTTAAATTATAATCATAGTAAAATTATTTTGAACCCCTAAAGTAAATTAGGATTTTCTACCATGATAATCACAATGGCAACCTCAATCAATGGCAGAAACCATCTACAGGCCCTTACAAGGGAAGGAGGAAGTAAGAGAATAAGCATTTATATAGCCTACTATGTGTCAGATACTGTGTGCTAAGTGCTTTACAAATTTTATCTTGTTTGAACCTAACAACCATCCTGCAAGGTAGGTATTATTATGATTTCCATTTTACAACTGAAGAAACTGAAGCAGAAATTAAGTTACTTGCCAAGGGTTACATGGCAAGTAAGTATTGAAAGTCATATTTGAACTTAGATTTTTCAGGTGTGGGGGAGATAATAGGGGGAAAAGGAGAGGGTATTTTCTATTTTACCTTCTACATCACCACTTACAACCCTTACTAATTCTCAGTAAACAGAATTTATGTTGCTTAATGACTGCTGATAGATGTTCACATTGTTATCTTGTTCAAGTCAGAACACAACACTGATATTGGGTGATTCAATATGAAATATCTCCTCTTTAATTCCTCAACCTGGAGTAGACTATCACAAACATGGCATCCAAAAAAACATCTCTCCCACATCAGTGAAAAATTGAGTTGTCTTTTTTTTCTATATTGAAAAAATAAAAGAGCAATGAAGAGCACTAGCTAATGTCCACAGCGGGGAAGAACAATGTAACAAATCCAGTAATTGGGGCTCTTATTTTATACTTCTGTTGGGTATTCACTGGTTTATTCTAAGTAGCATGCCCTAGTTTTATTGGAACTATGGATAGCTTTTGCTAAATGCTAATGTGTTTGAATTTTAGCAGGATATTTGGATTTTGAATTTCATTTTATGGCAGAAAACTAGACTTATTTGAAACTTTTTGATGCCACTTGCATTTAAGGAAGACATCTAATTCAATCTATTTATTTTACAAGAAGGAAACTGAGGCTAAAAGAGATTCAGTTGCTTGCACATGATCAAACTAGTAGTAAGGGGTAGAATTAGGTCTTCTAACTCCAAATGCAGCACTCTTTCCATGCACCATGAAAATTTTTAAAAAAGACATTTCTCATTTAACAGGATATTAAGTTGATTTGTAATTGTTATCCCGGTACTGAAAATAGCTAGATCTTGAAAGCAGGATGTCTATTGAAATGCTCAAATTCTTTTAAAATAAATTTCAAAGGGTTAGGTCCTAGTACTTAAGGAAAGTCAATATTTTTTTGTCTTTTCTATCCGGAGCAAAAAGCAGAGACTTAAAAAAAGTTTCTTTAACCATACTAAACCAAGCATTAGTTACATATCATTAGTCTTGACATGATGCTGTTCTCAAGGAATTCTATCCTGAGAATATACTCTTTGTTTTGATGCTGCCATTTACAAATTCTTATCAGATTACAGATGATTTACAAAAGGGCTGGTGGAGGATGTTTTAGAAAGGGAGTTGTGAACTCTTTTTCCCATATAAAGAAAGCACCAGTTTTTAAAGTATCTTAGACAGCTATTCTTAGCTTATTCAACTTCAAACTAAGATAATTCAACTGCTTTTTGAAATATATTTTTATCATATTAAATTATGTATATTTGCCCGTGACACATATTGATTGTATAACTAAAGGCAAGCAGGCTATTTAATCTCTCAGTAGCACAGTAGAGAGGCAATTCTCTTAGTTCTGTTACAAAGGACTTGTCAATCTGCATCTTTCAATGGGATTTCCTTGTCATCTCACATTCCCCAGAAAACAATCAGTAATAATAATAAGCTTTATCACTAACCAGATTCAAGTTAGAAAGAATTGATTAGCTGACTTTTACAATTTGGGAGATAGCTTAAACAAGTAAAAATCATTTCTCAATCAGTTAAGAAACTTTAGGTGCTTTCCCTGCTTTGTTTGATAAAACATTATTTTTTGCATTGATGTCATTGAGGCCATGAACATCTGCAGCACAATTGATAAAACATTATACTTGAAATTTAGGAATATCTGGGTTGAACCCTGCCTCAAACACTTAATCTTGGGCATATTACCTGACCTCTTTTAATCTATTTCCTCATCTATAAAATGGAGGTAATGATGGAACTTACCTCATAGGATTATTGAGAATATCTCATAAAAAGATGCTCCAAGTCATTATTAATCAGAGGAATACAAATTAAGACAACTCTGAGATACCACTACATACTTGTCAGATTGGCTAGAATGACAAGGAAAGATAATGTAGAATGTTGGAGGGAAGGTGGGAAAACAGGGACACTGATACATTGTTGATGGAATTGTGAATACATCCAGCCATTCTGGAGAGCAATTTGGAACTATGCTCAAAAAGTTATCAAATTGTGCATACTCTTTTATCCAGCAGTGTTACTACTGGGCTTACATCCCAAAGAGATCTTAAAGAAGGGAAAGGGACCTGTATGTGCAAGAATGTTTGTGGCAGCCCTCTTTGTAGTGGCCAGAAACTGAAAACTAAGTGGATGCCCATCAATTAGAGAGTGGCTGAATAAATTGTGGTATATGAATATAATGGAATATTATTGTTCTGTAAGAAATGACCAGCAGGATGATTTCAGAAAGGCCTGGAGAGACTTACATGAACTGATGCTGAGTGAAATGAGCAGAACCAGGAGATCATTATATACTTCAACAACAATACTATATGATGATCAATTCTGATGGATGAGGTCCTCTCCAACAAAGCAGTAATGAACTGAACCAGCTACACCCAGTGAAAGAACTCTGGGAGATGACTATGAACCACTACATAGAATTCCCAATCCCTCTGTTTTTGTTCACCTGCATTTTTTATTTCCTTCACATGCTAATTGTACGCTATTTCAAAGTCCGATTCTTTTTGTACAGCAAAATAACTGCTTGGACATGTATAAATATGTTGTATTTAATTTATACTTTAACATATGTAACATGTATTGGTCAACCTGCCATCTGGAGAAGGGGAGTGGAGGGAAGGAGGGAAAAAATTGGAACAAACGGCTTGGCAATTGTCAATGCTGTAAAATTACCCATTCATATATCTTGTAAATAAAAAGCTATTTTAAAAAAGGGAAAAAAGAGAATATCTCATAAAATAATATATATAAAGCACTTTGTAAACCTTTAAAAAACTGCACAATTTCTAGATGCTATTATTTAAAAAATCAATAATGAGAAACAAATTTTTATTTTATAGGTAAAGAAAGAGAAACTTGTATTGTATAGGGAACATATTAATGGACCAACAAAATGACTAGTCAATCAACTAGCATTTAATTTAGTGCCTACTCTGAGCAAGCACTTTACAAAACATTATTGTGTTGAGAATAGATATGATTCTGTGTCTATTGCATAATATCCTATCAAGTTGCCTATTCAAAAGCATTGAGATCTACTACCCTATTGAGGTTTTTCTTTTATTCCCAAAACATTCTTGAGAAAGAACATTGCCTTCTTTAAATTTGCTTTCAAGACATCATTGACAAACATTATATGAATCCTCAAAACAACCATGTAAGGAAACCTCTCAACCATCTTCTTAGCCACTTAGAGAGTAAAGAGGTTAAATGATTTGCCTTGGGTGACAGGACCAGTATGTGTCAGTGGCAGGACTTGAATACAGATCTTCCTCGTTCCAAGATCTCTTCTTTACCCACTATTCCATACTGGTTCTCAAGCCTTCAGGACCTAGTATCTTCAGGCAGTCTTCCATTCAAGTACTATCCAGGACCAACTCTGTTTTGCTCCTGTTATCAGGGAAAAATGGGTGCATTCACATATATATTTAGCACCTATTACTTTAAAACACACTTAAAGATTTCTGATTTTTAAAATTATATTTGTTTCTGTTCTGTCAGACTTGTGTATCTTTTCTCTCAGACCTGGAAATACGTCTGGAATAGGTTAGGCACAATCCCTCCTTAAAATTGAGGAAAGACTTAATAGATCATTAAAATCTTTTAACAAAAAAATCTACATAATTTTATAATGAATATCATCTCATCACTATTCCAAATGTAAATTGATTTTGATTTGCTAATGTAGATGACCAGTGGAGATATTCATGATGGGTATAATTAGGCTATAGCAAATTACCAATATATATGACTAAAGGCAGGCTGATGATTTGGTGAATGAATCAAGAATTATTCTAAGTGCTACACTGACAAAATATTCCATCATAAGACAGGAGGACCTCTTCTGTGTTAAACAGATTCCTTAAATAGAGGATTTCCAGAAATATGTGGGAAACGACGACTCAGGATGAGCCACAAATAAGTTGTCATTTGCTATCTTAGAGAAAGTATCCACACCACTGAAACTCCCTATCCATTGAAGTGAGGAATAATAATAAAACTTCACTGGCCAATTTCAATCTCCTACATTCATTTTTAGACACAGAACTGTTTATTTTGATTTAACCCAATACAAAATCTTTTCAGATTTGTTCATTTTTCTTCATCTCTTTCAGGAAAACAAGGAAAAATTAAAATCAGAATAATAGCTTAAGGTTTAGTACCAGAATTCCTGGATGAAAGAAGACATTCATCATTTAGCATTTTTCTTTATAAAAATCTAATTAATTTAATTAGATCCAGTATATGTGACTATATCCAGTCATGGGATGTTAAGTGGCTTGATGTTAGGAAGAACTGTGTTCATATTTCATCTCTGACAATTGCTAACTGAGCACCCTAGGAAAATCACAATTTCTTTGCATCTTTGACAACTCCTTAGAATTCATATCTTATGGCATAACCAAAGAGTTACATCTATATTAGTTTTGGAAGTTCTCCCACTCTAGTGAAATATAATGATAGGAAAAGCCTGAAATATCCATATGCCCAGGTGGTCAGAGACAAAGAAGCAGAAAAAAGAGTTTCATATGCTAGTTTCTTTATTTGCATGCCAATTCAAGTTTACTTTAAATAAAAATGAAAATATTCCAATACACACTAGCATGATTAATTTAATTCCATAGCTTACAGGCAAGGTACTTAAGATATATATGGAAAAAAATATATATTGGGCTCCCAAGTGAACTGAAAGTCTATAAAGCTCTTGTGCTGATCTCATTGCTGTATGCTTGTGAAACCTGGAAAGTCTACCAGCACCATGCCAGGAAATTGAATTGCTTCCATTTGAATTGTTTTAGGGAGATTCTGAAGAACTGGCAAGATAAGGTACCAGACACTGAGGTTCTCTCTCGAGATGAACTAACAACCATTCAAATTCTGCTACATAGAGTGCTACTCTGATGGGCTGGCCACATTATTTAAATAATTACTGCCTAAAAGATTATTTTACAGGAAAATTACACAAGGCAGATATTCACATGTTGGTCAGGAGAAGCAATTCAAAGCTACTCTTAAGATTTTTCTGAAGAATTTTGGTATCGATTGCAAGACACGGCAGTCACTGAAATAGGATCATCCAGCATGGCCTGCAACAAAATCTACATCAAAAAGGTCCTGTGCTCTATGAACAAAGCAGAATTGCAACAACTCAAAAGAAACATGAGATACCCAAATTTAGAGATATCTCCCAATTGGTCTTCTAGACTATTTGGGGCCAACTTATGGTAGTCTTCCAAGCTCACATTGGTATGATCAGTCACAGATGAACACATTGTGCATTGACCCATGTGATGTCATTTTGGTCCTCTTCAAGCACAAAAGACAAACAACATTCTCCTGGATTTATAATAAGTCACCTCTCTCTCTCTAATTTACCCAAAAACTCCAAAAGATTTACGCTGACTCAAAATGTAATTCTGTTTTCTTAGTATTTTGTCTAATTTCTCTCTCTATCTCTATAATTTTGAAGAATAAATAGCTAAATTTTATTTTCTTAATAAAATTCCTAACTCTGGTATGCTATTGTTGACAGCAATTGTCCTGAAATTCTCAATTCCTGGTTAAATGGGTTATTTATGAGCTTATGATAGATTCTTAGTGAATTAACTATCAATTCTGAAAATGTTTAATCAGTAAAGTTACCAAGAGGGCTTCCAGTTAGCTTGCTACTATTGGGAGTAAGGAGGTAAAATTTAGATACATTTGTATCTCACAAATGCATGTTTAGATAGAATGTTGAAGTTTCTCTATTGTTTCTTACTATTTCTTTTTTGAAAGCAGATTGATGGAATGAGGCTTTAAGCAAATGAAAATCTATCTCCTATGGAAATCTAGTTTAATTATTAATATGTTAAAGAGTCCAGAGCCCATGGACAAAATAAAATTAAATCCTATTACATTTACATGGTTATCAGTGACCTTTAAATTTTTGACTAGGTCTGCTTAATCAATGCAATTTTTTCCCTAAGGGACTGCTGTCACTGATTGCTGTGAATCTGATATATAGGGAAAATATTTTACTTCTAACAACATAGACTTCTTAAACTCACAACAATCAAGACAATAGGGGATAGGAAATAGACCAATGATTTCATTGATAATGGGTTCCCAGATGGGGGAACTCTTAACTACCAATTCAGATCAACACTTTCTTACCAATTTATGGTCATAAAGAATTGTCAAGGGCAATGAGAGGTTAAGTCACTTGCCCAGTGCCACATAGCCACACAGAGAGGCAGGTTTTCCTGGTTCTAAAGCCAAAACTTTAACCATTATTATCATACCACACCTCTTCTAATTCCTTATGTAATTACCATTACCTCCCACAAGAGGGACAAGTAGCATTCAACCACTCAAGATTAAATAGTAATATGTCTATTAATTCCCCTAAAATGTACAGGGCTGATGAGATATTCTGACAGCATGTGCTTACTTCATTTTGACAGACATAAGTAATTTGTTGAACCCCTTCATGATGGTGATCAAGGGATTATAGATTTTTCCCCATTAGTGAGTAATTCCCAGTAAATTTAGATCACTAGTTTTCATTGATGAAGTTAGAGCAATATTATGAAATAATTGACCTTTCTGCAATCACTCACCTTTTCCTTCATATATTTAGTAGCAAAATACAAGAAATAGAGAGGCCAAGAGAAAGGAGAAAATTTTTATATTGTTTCCAAGCTATTTTTTAGCCTTTTCCCAAGTTGTTAGCAATAGTTTCAACTCCATGATTGATATTTTGAGTAAAGTATCCATAATCATTCCAAAAATATTCCAAGTTATTTTTTTTGCCGCTTAACCATCTTTTAAAAATAATTAAAACTTTAAAATTATTAAATGGAGGGTTATTTATGGTATTATACCTTTCAACAATTCAACATTTATCAATATTTTTCAAGTCAGTCAATATAAACTTATTAACAAATGCATTAATTAACATTTTTATTAATAAATCCATATAGACTGACAAGTCTGACCATATCATTCCTCTGCATAAAACTTTCAGGGGCTCTCTATTGTCTATTTGGTTTAAAAAAAAAAAAAAAAAAAAGGAAAATCTCTTTATATTTAAGGCACTCTACAATCTGATTTAAGCATATTTCTAATATATTATATACTTTTTAATAATTAGTTAGCATTTACATAGTACTTCAAAGTTTGAACAATGCTTTACAAATAGTATTATGTTTTATCCTCATTACATTTTATTATCACAACAACTCTAGGAATGAGGTGCTATTATAATTTCCACTTTACATATGAGGAAACAGGCTGAAAAGGATTAAATGATTAGTCCAAGGTCATATAGCTAGAAAAAGCAGGATTCAAACTCGTTTTCCTGACTCCAAGTCATTCCATTCACTGTGTCTCCCAGCTGACTCTTTGAATGCTGAAGCAGCCTATTCCATTTTGGTATAAATCATTGGACTACTGGAATAAATCAGCATTATTCTATATATTCTTTTCTCATATAAGTTTTCTTTGTCTTCAACCCTGATATTTTTCCTCCACCCATTTTCATTCACTAAAATTTCAAATTCATAAAGCATGATATTAAATCTTAAATGCTAAAGTTTATTATAAGATACTTTATTAAAACAAGTGAAAGACTTTAATTATTATCCATTTCCCAATGATATATTTTTTTTCTTATATTGTCTAGCATCTGCCTCTTTGCAACTACTCTTCATTGTTCCCATTTCTGCTCTCAGGGACCAATCAAAGCACACCTAATCCATCTTCTTCAGATCCTGTCTAAGTCTTTTCTTTCTGGGCTAAATGTACCTAGTTCCTTTACACATCCCTCATTTAATATGGTTTCTAGAACTCCCTATTCTACGAGTCTCCTTATTTGTCAGTGTCTCTCTTAAAATAGGCTACAAAGCATTATTCTTCAGATGGGTTATAATCAATTCAGAGTATAGTGAGACTGACTATTACTTCCCCTGATCCTCTTGGTGGTCTTATACTCGTATAGTACAAGATGGCACTAGCTTTTTTAAAAGCTCAAAATAAGCAACTTCTAGGTCTTTTACCACGAGGTATTGTTAAACCAAGTTTTCCCTCTATCCTGCACTGGTGGCACTGATTTTTTAAAATCACTCTCCCACTTTCTCAATAAACTCCAGGGGCAAATTTAAACCTCTTCACATCATGGCCTCTTTTTATCTTCCTCATCCATATGCACTTTGAAATCCAGTTATATTGGTCTACCTGCTATTTTATGCAATCTATGAGCCATCTCTCACTTTTGTGATCCTGTACCTCATGCCTAGAATGTACTCTTTCCTCCTCTCAACCTTTCAAATCTCCTAGTTTCCTCCAAGGTAGCTCAAATGCCACCAGAGTGACTTTCCCAATGGCCCAGTGTCAGATGAAATTTTTCCTGATCTCATAAGCTGCTAAGATACATGGCGGGGTCTCCCTCATTCAGAAGTAAACTCCTTGAGGGCAAAGACTTATTTATTTTTATCTTTGTACCCAGTGTTTAGCACAGTGCCTGGCATATAGTAATGTTTAATAAATGCTTGGTGATTGATTTATGATTTTTTTTTTTTGAGGCTGGAGTTAAGTGACTTGCCCAGGGTCACACAGCTAGGACGTGCTAAGTGTCTGAGACCACATTTGAACTCAGGTCCTCCTGAATTCAGGGCTGGTGCTCTATCCACTGCGCCACCTAGCTGCCCCTTGATTTATGATTATTGAAATATAAACATTTATGTTAGCACTACTGTCTATCTACCCAGGTTACTTATACCTTCGGAAGCTAATAATTAATGTGCAACAAGAAAAAGGTATTTACACACATATATTGTATCTAGGTTATATTGTAACACATGTAAAATGTATGGGATTACCTGCCATCGGGGGAGGGAGTGGAGGGAGGGAGGGGATAATTTGGAAAAATGAATAAAAAAAATTAAAATAAAAAAATTTTAAAAAAGAAATATAAACATTTATATTTCAACATTTCTCTGAGTCTAAGAATCCTATAAAAAAGGAACATGTCCATTAGACAGGAATTATTCATCAAAAATCCTTAATGTCCCCTGTTAATCACCCCTTTCTTTTCAATTATTCACACACACATAACACACAAATCTGTTTAATAATGCTATTTTTCCCCCCTGGAATTGATGTTAAGCTTACTGGTCCTCTAAATCTACTTCTTCTAACTTATGCAAATTGATATATTATCCACTCTTTTTTGCCACCTATACCATTCTCAATGAAAAGTATATGCAAGTTTTTTCAATCCCCAAAAACCTAAGTTATCTCTGCCTACAAATTTAGACCCATCTTGGACTTCAAATTTGTCTTAATGTTTGTTTTCCCCTTTCCAATCTGAAGATCATTTCCTTCAATTTAAACAACATCAAAACAGTAGTTATCTTATTATCCAATTCCAGTATCTATATCTCCCATATTCTTTACATCAACCCCTAAATTTCCCAAAATCTTTACCTGATTACTGTTTATCCCTAGGCCACTAAGCTAGACACCTGGAAAGCATATTTATCTTTTCTCTTCATATACCTATCTAAAGGGAGAAATTTTGTGCCATGGACAAACAGGATGAAAAACAGTGTAATTGGGAACTCAGAAGAACTAGTAGTGCTGCTTTTCATAAAGAATGCTATATATTTGGGGGCAGCTAGGTGGCGCAGTGGATAGAGCACCACCCTTGAATTCAGGAGGACCCGAGTTCAAATGTGATCTCAGACACTTAACACTTCCTAGCTGTGTGACCCCGGGCAAGTCACTTAACCCCAGCCCCCCCCCTCAAAAAAAAAAAAAAGGATGCTATATATTCTTTTCTCATATAAATTTTCTTTTCTTTGTTTTCAACTCTGATATTTTTCCTTCACCCATTTTCATTCACTAAAATTTCAAATTCATAAAGCATGATATTAAATCTTAAATGCTAAAGTTTATTACAGGCTAGTTTACTAAAAAAAATGAAAGACTTTAATCATTATCCATTTCCCAAGTGCTAAACTCCTACACCTTCATTATGAACCCATAGTTTCTACAAGTAAGCAAACAAATTCTGCTACAAACTCATTCCTATTTCCATAAACCACCTCCACCATCATCATTGTTGCTATTTTATCCATGAAGTCAATGCTAACTAGTTTCTTACCATTTTTTTTCATATGACTAAGAAACCCTCCTACTACCACGAATAGCATCAGTGCCAGGAGTGATCCAGTGTAAGAATCAACAATGGGGCCCAGCCCTCGTTTATTTTTGAATACCAGACTAAATTTTCCTGTGGCCAGTGATTGGCAACTTGGCCACTGGAAATTTTGAGTTTTGTTCTCTTAAGTGATAGTATAAAGTGATCCTAATGTCATTTCTCCATAACATTTACAGGCTATAATCCAATCTCATTCTTAGGTCACAAAAATTTGATCAATATTATTGATATTTCCTTTCCCTTATTCTCCTAATATACGAGCAACTCAGGGATGAGGAAGTACTCTGCTTCTATAGTAAGATGGAACCATGATGCCTTACCATGTGCTGTGCCATTCCATCCTTGAGACCTGGCTCTGCCATCTGGCCTGCTGATTGAGAGTTCCCTTAGGAATACTGTGGTTTATCATAACATCCATAGCTGCACCCTCAGAACTTCAAGGAGGTTTCCATTCTCCCTTCAGATAGGCTTTCTTATATGCATTCTCTCCCAAGCATAGCTTGAACTCTGTGAGAGCATGAACTATCTCACTTTTCTATTTCTATCACCAGCACTTAGCATTGTGCCTGGCACACAGTAGGTAAGCAGTTTTCATATGTTCACTTATTCAATATGCAAAATGAATGGTTGCCAATGGTGCACACAGCCTCTTGAACCCTAGCATTTTTAAGTCCTCAGAGCTTGCCTCCCATCTAATTTGTCATTTATTTTTATGGAGCAGAGTGTCTCCTGTACCTTGTTTAATTAACAATATATTTTCACAAACTAGCTGTTAGTCAGGGTATACCAGCATTAACATTCACAGAATCAATATATTGAGTAAGATACAGCCAGATTTTTTTTTTCTGATCAATGTAGAACAATAGTATTATTGACAAACGTTCTGCTATTATCAAAATTACTCAAATAGATACATTAACTATGCTATGGACTAAATTATCCACAGCACGTAAGTGTCTTAAGGACCCAAAAGATTATAAATCTCCCGTTTATTTAAACAGCCAATGTCACTGAGGTTAACACTGAAAAACATCTTTTTTTCTCTTTTTCTTCTGGCACTTAAGTCACAATCCCCTGACTATGCAGTCTGATTTTTTCCATAAGTTTAAATTTCTACATCATTCACATTCATTTTTCTAGAAACTGATAAGAAAGGAGGTTACCTCTCAAAAGAAGTTTAAATTCTTTTTAGTGCTCTGTAGGTACTGCTGTTTATAAGTTTAGCTTATTATTCATGGTCTAGTTAAGGCATCAGTTCAACAGGCTGTGGCACTAATAATTTTTAGTATCAGAGCACATGATACTGAGATCTATAGTTAATTTATGAAGAAAATATATTATTACCGCTAACCCTTATAGAAACTTGTGACTATATGAGTGTTCTTGAATCTGAAGAATCTATCTTGAAAACTGCTCAAGCCCCAATTTAGTTCCCTGTAACAGGTAAAAAGTTGTCTCTATACACAAATATTTAAAACAATTACCTATTGCAGATAATAGCTCTTGGAAAGATCATGACATTTACCCAAGGCTTCTGTTAAATCTGATTTTTGATTTTACCACTTCCTTTATCACTACCTTATATTTGTTTATTATAATTTTATCTATAGCATCATCTAGTATTCAACTCTTTTTATCTAATGCTATGCATGTACATTTTTCTGGGCAAAAATAATTGAAAATGTCTAGAATAATAGTTTACATCATTAATGTTTAGCAAAAAAATCACCTGAGTCTCTAACACCTGAGTCAGCTATAACTAAAGGATGGATTTATGAAAAAATGTCCTTCTGGTTTCCCAGCGATGATATGTAGGCTCAACATGATGCATAGAAGATAGAAGAAAAAATTATTTGTGTAAATGTTAAAGAAACAAAAGAAAAGTAGAGAAAAAAATTTCATTTTAAAGAAATATAAAAATTCATTTAAAGAAATATAAAATGGAATCAACTTTATTGAAATTGATACAACAGAATTCTGTTTTTTAAAAGGATGGCTCAGAAAGATCACTACTTTTTTAGGAATGCATTGAGAAAAATACAGGCCTGGAGAGACAACATATCCAAGTTCTTATGTTAGAACTGCCATGGATTCACTCTTATGATCTTGAGTAAGTCATTTAATTTCTCTCGGCCTCAGGTTTCTCTTCTGTAAAATTGTGATAATAATATTTGCCCAGAATGGTTTTGAAGATTAAGTAAGATAGCAGGTGTAAAAACACTTTGAAAAGCATAAAGTTCTCAGTGTGTTATTATTATTATTTCTCTACTCTGCAACTCAGCTTTCATCAATTTTAAACCTCAAGTTTCCAATTACAGAAGACAAGACCAGAGAATGATGCTCCACAGTAGTTTGGGAAATACAAGTGAAATTGCAAGAGAGACATGTTATGGATGTGGTCATAGAACCAACTATGATTGTCTTTTTTTAAATGAAGCCCCACTTGACATCTATAACCATAAAAACTTACTTCTTTGACAATAAAGAGGTACATAATTAAAAAAGTAAAATTCTCAGCAATTTAGTTCAATTTTCACCCTATATATAAGCATATAGTAGATCAAAACTCTGGGGCAGAGATCACGCTCTCTTTTTTTCTCTTGTCTATCTGACAAAAACAAGTGATAACTCAAAAAAATTGGTGGCTTTTCATAAAGATCATCTAAAAATCTGTCAATATGTTTGTTAAAATATAATGTGCTACTAAAGAATGCATTCAGCACATTTAGACATCAAATCAATTTGCTCTATTATTGTTTCTCCATGATTCTACTTGCCAAGAAAAAGAACTAAAAGGAGCATGAAAGAACAGAACAGGAAGCCTGAGGCACATAATACAACATATCCATAATTCCATATGTAATCATGCTGTACTGACAAATCTCCTCAATGAAAAAGATTTGATTCATTCCAAATTATAGCTACATTTAATGGCATTTGATTGCTCCAAGGTAAGAAGATGGGTAGAGATCATCATAAGTGATTGCTTATTAAGACTTCTATTCCAAAATTCAGTACG
Source organism: Sminthopsis crassicaudata (assembly GCF_048593235.1). Taxonomy (NCBI): domain Eukaryota; kingdom Metazoa; phylum Chordata; class Mammalia; order Dasyuromorphia; family Dasyuridae; genus Sminthopsis; species Sminthopsis crassicaudata. The sequence goes on from NC_133618.1 coordinate 323,254,974, forward strand.
CCTTGGTTACAATAACAGTTAAGATTTGTGCAGTTAATCTAAAACAAGAAAAAGACACTGATAAAAAAACAAAATTTTATCTCATCCATTCCTATTGTATAACAGACACACTGCATATTTATGAGATACAGTGTATGGAAGTGGAAATTCACAACTGCATAAAAACAAACATCATCATCACATATTACATTTAGGACACAGCATGCCCTTTTCTGCTCACTGAAAAGAAAAATCACTATCCAGTGGACAGAGGATTAGAGGGCCTGATAGTAGTAATGCAGCAGGATGTCTTTCTTTGCCCCAAAGTAAAAATGAAATAATAATATCATTAGATATCACAATGGAACCATGGCCGAATTCAAAATTCATCTTCAGAACTGTCAGCCAGGAGCATCACTCGATCTTGCATACTGTTAAATTCTCTCTGCTGAAGAAAGAAAAAAGAAAAAAATTATTCAATCCTTTATACCAAAAGGGAAAGATTCTAGAACCAATTTCAAAGTAAAACAAACAAGTAGCAACAACATCAATAGTACACTTGCTTCATTAGGAACCATTTCCTTTATGGAGTGTACTGGACCTCCAAAGAAAGTGTAGAAACTGAGTATATTTATTATTTCCATACCTTTCTTTTATGCCTTTTGAATCCATTTCGCCTTCGGCGATTCATAATCTTGATACTATAAAGTGCTCCCAGGATGAATAGGGCTCCTGCTATCCCAACCCCCACCGGCACCAACATTCCTGACATGTATCCTGCCTGCATAAAAAAGGAAACAAGCATTAGAATGCTAAACAGACTACCACTCTGGTTTCTTACTACTTCTAGGTTATAGCATTTTTATAGATTTTTTAATTCTCCTATTTGCCATATTATGGAAAATTGTGCATGTGGTACAAAGTCAGGGAGCAAGGTGTATGAGTTGTAAAGAGGCTTCACTATTTTGGGATCCTTCAAGAATTTGGAAGAATATACTGAAATAAATCATTCAAATTGAGTGACACCTCCAACTACTTGGATAAACACATTTGTCGACATTAGTTTGGTATGACAAATATAATTTTTGTTAAAGATGGATGAAGAGGGTTTCTAAAAATATTACTACTATTTAAAGGATAGAAATTTAGAATTTCTGCTGGAATCAAACTGTGATTTGCATGGAGTACTCTCTAGCACATAAAAGGACCTAGACTTCGGTGTTCATGTTTTTAAATCTCAGTCAGCAAGATTAATTTATTTAACACAAAGGGAAGAAAGAAGAGGGAAGAAAGAAAAGGGAAGGGACTTACAAATGAATAAAAGAGAAAAAGGCTCTGAAAACCACAGGAAAGATAATTTCCAGCAAAAGGAGAAAAAATGAGTTGTAGAAAGGAATGAAATCTTTTTGCAGAGATGGGAAAGGGGGTACCAATGAAATTAGTTGCCTAGTATATAGGCTCATGGGTGAAACAAAGTAGTTGTCCAGAAGTTAATTCTAGGGAAATTCCTTATTGTGAAGAAGGGAGAAATGAATCTGCACAAAAAACCTGTTCCTTTTTAAAAAACTTTATTTTGGGGAAGGATTCAAAATATATAATAAATTATCAGTTGAAGAAAAGATATATAATAGCAGAAGAAATTATTTTCATGAATGTGCATCTTTTTTTTTTTACTTCCTTGCAGGTTGTTCTTTTTTGCCTTTTGAGCATATTTTTCCCCCTTTCCTCCTCCCTATCTCCCCCAAACAGACTATAGTTAAGCAACGATATGTTTATATATGCATATATAAATAAATACATAAACATATACACACACTGCTCCCACACACATATTTCTTAATCCTGCTGACTCTGCTTTAATTCTACTCTTAACTTGCCTTGCTATTGCTTAACCATCCCTCCCCTATAGATTCCCCCCTTGTCTTCTTCCCCTTTCCTAACTGCCCATCCCTCCCCCCTTATTTCTTTTTAGATTTTGGACAGTTCTATACCTTTCATTGTATGTACGTAGTATTGCCTATTTAACCCATTACTGGGTGAGTAGGTTTTCAGAACTACAAGCCCTCCTCCCCCCTCTAACACCTCTGTGTCTATTCTTCCTCTGCACCTTATTTGTATAACATAATTACTATTTTTACTTTAACTATGTCCAAATCTTTCTTTTAAGCTACCCAATTGCTGGTGTTAATCTTAAACACATGACATACATTTCCATGTAAAAATCATATACAATTTGTCCATGTTAAGTTCCTTGAAATTAATCTTTGATATTGGCTCTTTTATGTTAAATTTTCTATTGAGTTTGGGTTTGGTTGAAAATCCTGCAAATCTGCAATTTGTTGAATGTCCTTTTTTCATTCAATATTGTGGATAATTTTGCTGGACATGACATTTTTGGTCACAGGCCTAGTTCTTTTGATTGCCACTATATCTGATTCTAAGGGCTTCAGTCTTTTATTAAGGCTGGTGATAAATCCTGTACAATTCTATTTGTAGCTCCAGAGTATTTAAATAGTTTTGTTTCTTGTTTCTTGCAAATTTTTCTATATGATCTGGAGATTTTGAAATTTGGCAATAATATTCCTATATGTTTTCCACAAAGGATCTCTTTGAGGTGGTGATCTGTAGGGGTTTTTTGTTTTTCTACTTTCTCATCCTATTTTAACACTCCAGAACAATTTTTTGGATTATTTATTGTATCAGGTTTTTTGGGGGAGGGGGTCACAGCTTTCAGGCAGTCCAATCATTCTTATATTTTCTCTTTTGGATCTGTTTTCCAGATCTGTTGTTTTTCTTATAAGATGTTTTACATTTTGTTCTATTTTTTTCATTCTTTATATTTTGTTTTGTTATTTCTTTGTCTCATATCTTCACTGGTTTTCCCTTGCCCAATTATAATTTTCAAAGAGTTATTTTCATTTTTAAGATTCTACTTTTCTAGTTAGTTAACTCTTTTTTTTTTCATAATCTTGTTTTTCTTAGATGGTTTTTAGTTTTTAATTTTTCCTCACTGTTTCTCATTTGATTTTTAAATTCTTTTTTGAGTTCTTCTACAAATTCTCTCTGGACAGGGAGTCATGTAATGTTTGAGCCATGTATCTCTTTGAGATAGAAGAAGCTTTTTTTATATCACAGTCTTCCTCTGAAGATGAACCCTGGTCTTTCTTGTTCCCATAGTAAGTTTCTATGGTTGGGTTTTTTCTTCTTTGTTAATTATTTTTTAAATGAAAAGTGTTAGCATAAGCATCTCTAATCATGGGGTGGGGAGATGGTGAAGCAGGAGGGAAACTGTTCCCTTTACTAAAGCTGTGTTCCCTTTAAGATTATCACTCTGAGAGTATGTCCCCTTTTCTGATCTCAGAGATCAGGATCTCCCAGGCTCTAAGGAGTCTAGAAACAGGGCCCATCCTTCCAGGATGAGAGAAGTAAGATTATTCAGGGACAAATAAACTCCCATAGAAATTCTAAACTCTACATCCAGCCATTCTGGAGAGCAATTTGGAACTATGCTCAAAAAGTTATCAAACTGTGCATACCCTTTGATCCAGCAGTATTACTACTGGGCTTATATCCCAAAGAGATCTTAAAGAAGGGAAAGGGACCTGTGTGTGCAAGAATGTTTGTGGCAGCCCTCTTTGTAGTAGCCAGAAACTGGAAACTGAGTAGTTGTCCATCAATTGGAGAATGGCTGAATAAATTGTGGTATATGAATGTTATGGAATACTATGTTCTGTAAGAAATGACCAGCAGGATGATTTCAGAAAGGCCTGGAGAGACTTACATGAACTGATGCTGAGTGAAATGAGCAAGACCAGGAGATCATTGTATACTTCAACAACAATACTTAATGATGATTAATTCTGACGGACGTGATCTCTTCAACAATGAGATGAATAAAATCAGTTCCAAAAGAGGAGTAATAAACTGAACCAGCTACATCCAGTGAAAGAACTCTGGGAGATGACTATGAACCATTACATAGAATTCCCAATCCCTCTATTTTTGTCTGCCTGCATTTTGGATTTCCTTCACAGGCTAATTGTACACTATTTCAAAGTCCGATTCTTTTTGTACAGCAAACAACTGTTTGGACTTGTATACATATATTGTATTTAATTTATACTTTAACATATTTAATATGTATTGGTCAACCTGCCATCTGGGGGGGGGGAGGGAAAAATTAAAACAAAAGGTTTGGCAATTGTCAACGTGGTAAAATTACCCATGCATATATCTGGTAAATAAAAACTATTATTTTAAAAAAAAGAAATTCTAAATTTTCATTCAATTGAGAAATCCTGGTCTGATCAGCTCAGGCTGTCCCAGCCCCCACCAGTATGCAATATAAAAGCTTCCTTCAGCTCAGCATCTTGCAGATGGCCCAAGCAATTTGCTAGGACCCTGCCCTCTCAGCATTCTCTCAGTGCCAAATTCCATTTCCCAATAGAACTCTGCCAATATACACCTTTCTATCCAACAATAAACTTTCATTTTGCAATTAATAATTTGGGAATAAGTGAATTCTTTCACTTTTAAACCTGTGGCTGAATAAAGGGCATTTTAACATAATAACTCTCTTGCCACTAACCTCATCACCACCAAGAATTGAGGGGATTCAAACCTCATCAATGATACCTCTAGCTTCACTTCAGCTAGCTTCTCTGACCTGGAACCCCAGACCAAACGCTCCCCCCTCCTGGAAGTGCTGGTAGCCAGCAGTGTCCCTACCTCACTGCTTCTACACATATGAGTGTGCTACTTCCTTCTCACCCAGGGTGTGTCTCTATAGCACAGCTGGCCTGACTTTCCTAATCAGCCAAGATTCACTCAGTCTTCCCTAACTCAGACCCCAACTTTGCATGCAGTCTGGGCGAAGAAAGTTTCAGTGGTTCCTGCTGAGGCTCCAGCCAAACTCAACTCACTCTAGCAGTCCCCACTTAGTCTTTCTGTGGAGCTAGTTGGAGGTGTTTGTACTTCATACTGGTTATCAGAGGCCTTTGGTCTTTCTTTGGATTTTCTTGGATTGTACCAAGAAGCCCCCTGTTCTGTTCCAAAACTTCTTGATTTTTCATCAATCTACATTTGCTCTGTGGAGCACATTTTTCTATTTGTAGGGAAAATCTGAAGAGTTTGAAATTTACTTACTCCACCATCTTCCCAGAATCCTCTCAAGAAAAAAAGCACTTTAAAAAGCATCATATGGAAGTAGCTCTTTTCAACAACAAGGTGATTCAGGCCAGTTCCCAATGGACTGGTAATGGAGAGAGCCATCTGCACTCAGAGAGAGAACTGTGGGGAGTGAGTGTGGATCACAACATAGGATTTTCATTAAAATTTTTGTTGTTGTTTGTTTTTTGTTTCCTTTCTCATTTCTTTCCTTTTTGATCTGATTTTTCTTGTACAGCATATAATTGTGAAAATGTGTACACAAGAATTGCATACATTTGGCATAAATATATATCAAACTTGCTGTTTGCTTGATGTTTGGGAGAGGGAGTGAAGGGGAAGGAAGAGAAAAAAATTGGAAAACAGGGTTTTGCAGGGGTGAATGTTGAACACTACACATGTGTTTTGAAAAAAACTTTATTTAAAAAAGTCATCATCATAGACTTAGAATCGGAAAGGACATTCAAGGGATATTTATTTAGTTCAACTTTCTCATTTTAGAAATGAGAAAACTGGGGGTAGCTATGTGATGCAGTGGATAGAGCACCAGCCCTGAAATCAGGAGGACCTGAGTTCAAATCTGGTCTCAGACACATGATACTTCCTATTTGTGTGACCCTGGGCAAGTCACTTAACCCCAATTGCCTCAGGGGAAAAAAATAGAAATGAGAAAACTTTGATTCAGAAGATTAAAGTCATTTGCACAAAATCATTAATATAGTAAATTACATTCCATATTTGAACCCAGATCTTCTAAGTTCAAATCCAGTTCTTGTTCCTCTATGTCAGGCTTTTTCCACTGTGTTTGTTGTGTGTGTATATGTATGTTTGTATGTTCAGTGCCTGGCATATAGTAGGCAGTTAGTAAGTGTTAATTGAGTGAATGATTGAATATTAACCCTTTCTTCCCTTCTTGGGTAACCTAAAAGCATTAGATCCACTATATCACATGACATTAAAGTAACAACTTCTCCAGGCTCAAGTTGTCTCTGTAATTAGACATGGTAGTTCAATATACCTAATCCCAATTAGACTCAAATTACTTCCAAATACCCAATTTGGGGATTATTACCATAATAAAGGAAGGCAAGTCAAGAAAAGGCAACAATTACTACTAATAATCCTAAAAGTGCTTAGCACAGTGGTCAGCATGTCACAGGTGGTTAATAAATGCTTATTGATTGACAAAGATGTTATCTTCTCTATCCATTAAGGTTGTCTATTCTGTATATCAGGGCAAACCTAACCTGATTCCAGGCTAGTATTTCCCAAAAAGTCATTATGTTGCAAAACAGGCAAAAAGGCAGAGTAAGAAAGCCAGCTGAATGTGTTCATTGGTAGTGTTTAACTGGATCACTACCACTGACTGTCCCTGTATTTCCTGAAATTATACTGCAAAAACACTTTAGGGACCCTTCCTTATTTTCTCAAGTGTGACTGAATCAAGATACCATAGCAGGACTCGTGTGTGTGTGTGTGTGTGTGTGTGTGTGTGTGTGTGTGTGTGTGTGTGTGAGAGAGAGAGAGAGAGAGAGAGAGAGAGAGAGAGAGAGAGAGAGAGAAACAGAGAGACAGAGAGAGAGACAGAGAGACAGAGACAGAGACAAAGAGAGACAGAGAGAGACAGAGAGACAGAGAAACAGAGACACAGAGACAGAGAGACAGAAAGAGAACATACCTACAGATATTCCCACACTACCCTAAATTTTTCCCCACCCAAACTTCTTTATATGTGTGTGCACACAGACAAACATACACAATGAAATGAAAAAGAGGGCATTTGATAAAGGGAACTAATTTGGTGAAAGCTATCATTAGACAATACAAAGCTTGTCTTTTTTACTGACTCTTCCTATAATTTCTAATTAATCACTAGGGTATTTCTGAAAATAGAATGAGAAAGAAAAATAACTTAATATAGAAATGTCAAAATATGCTAGCCATAATCCTTTCCCATATTTGCAGTTCCCTGCTGCAAACCAAAATGTTAGGAAAGGGCAATATATGCTAAATCTGCAATGTGTTTCTCTTATGCATATTTTTATTCCATTTTCTTGAATTAGTATTGAGGACAAGAATTTTGTCTTTCATTAGAGAATGAAAGTATCCTCCTCTTAATAAATATTTTCTGTGAGTTTCCAAAAGGTCATAAAAGGCTTGTATAAACTCTGAACGTAAGAGGTTTTCTTAGATTAGTTAAGATTTTTTTTCTTTGAGTTTGATTTGATTTGTTTTTTGGTAAGAGTTTTTTTTTTTTCTGTAAATGAGGAGAAAGATAGCAGTGGATTAAAAAGTTATGAATATAATATATTAATGAGAGTCTGACATTGAAATAAATATGCATTGTTAAATAATCTGTGCCTTAGAACTAACATTCAAGATTTTACAAATCTACATGCTGAAAGTAAAAATTTTTCCCTCCTGGACATATTTCCAAGAGTCTGAAAATGAAAAAAATGCTGATCAAGAAAATGAATATTCCAGAATATGTTGCTCTTATATAATATAAAATTACTTTATATGTTTAAATTATTTCTGTTTCCAAAGCTTTCAACAGAACCTCACAGAAGTTAATCCTTTATGTCATTTTTGAATAAAATAATGGAGAAAGGGGGAAGAAAATGTCTGCTTCATTAGCATGGGGTAGTATGTAAATATTGAGTATCATTTTTTTTCAGGGGGAGTTATCTTTTAAAAGCATATCTGATAACACTTCTCGTGGGTTTTAGAAATCACAAGTAAACTTAAAATTTACATAATGTAATAAAATAATATTAACAGTATTATTTTCATTTTATTCATACAGCAATCTTTGGAGGTGAGTGCTATCCTCATTTTACAGATAAAGAAACTGAAACACTGAAAGTTAAATGAGTCATGTAGCTAGTAAACATCTTAGACCAGATTTGAGTGCAGATCCTCCTGATTCCAGGTCTAGTATCCTATTAATTAACTTATTTTTCCTAAGCAAAAATTATTTTTAGTATTGTCTGTGTTGTTGTTTGTTTTTTTTTTGCTTTCATTTAACTGATTCTGTTAATGTTATAAATCATACTTTGCAATTCTGTCCTTTTGGAGCTACACAGTATATGATTGATTTTAACTTATGCAGGAAGGAAAGTTACTTATAAGAAAGTTACAAGAACAATCTAAGCATTTATGTAATGCTTTATGATTTACAAAGCATTTTACATGTTCTATATCATTTGAATTGAAAAGGAAAAGCAAAAAATTTTATTTGAAAAGAAAAAATTCTAAGTATACTTCTTCTAAGCCTAACTCCATTGAACTCTTTAAGAAGTTAGATGATTATGATTATTGATGATGATAATGATGATGATAAATTTTTCAATTTCTGAATCTTCTTTGTCTTGCTACATAGATAAATGTATAGTTTTGGTTCTTGCTTCCTTAGTTCCCATTTATTTTCATTTTTGAAAAGCAACCCAAACCATCTGTTACAACTGAGATTGATACCCTTGAGACATACAAATGGAAAGATTCAGAGTAGGTCGGTCTGGACAGTTGGTAGTGATAAGACCCAGGAGAGTGAAGGAGCCAATTGTGTTAGAACTTGTATTGAAACTTAGGACTGGAATGGAGCAACTAGCTTCAATAAACTTTATAATTACAGTAAAGGCAAGAATGAGAAAGAGATAAAGATCAAAATTATTTCCCTAGTAATTAGCCTTTTGGTCTTTTTGAAGATCTTTTTGTGAATTTATGATTTCCATCTCCTTAGATTCGTCCCTAATAGCAATCTGATCTACCTAATCCTTCAGAGTCAGATGTATTCTTTAAATAAAATTCTTAAATTATTTGCTCTCTATGGACAATGCCAAGCTCAGTCCTGAAATTCCAATGTTCTCACAGGACAGTGGTTTATTCTAAGCTTTTCCAATTCTTCATAGCACCAAGGTTAACCTATTCCCTATAGTAAACAGCTTCACATTTAAGACATAACGCAGATAAAATATTTTCATGTTCTTACCTTTTGCATTTCTCCTTTACCATATTCTATCTACTAATGTCATATGTTTTATGGATCTCAAAATACACAATTAAAATAGTTCAGTACTACTTTTAATATTTAAGAGAAAATATATTCTATTCCAACAGCATATATTTACAATAAAGATAATTTACTAAATCTGTATGTCTAGGTTGAGAAGAATAGAGGCAAGGAGAAAATCTGTATATATACACATGTGCATTTTTGAAAAGGTCATTCTACTATGAAAATACTTAACCCTACAGCATGAAATTTTCTAACATCCAAATTGTCTGATGAGTTATAAGAATCTGAGGTAAATCCTTTACTATTATAGGGAAAAAATGATTTTTCTTGTGTCTAAAACTCCCATTTAAATCTGGACTACAGAAAATTAATGAAATCTGACACAAGCTACAGCAATGAATTCAAGACCTGATAAATTCCAGTAATTATGGTTTGAAATTGGAAAATAATTAAAAATTACAAACTTAAGGGAAAAGGGAATAAATCAGAAGGAATAAAAACCTTAAACCTGGAAGGAATATGCTTTATCTCTGAGCATGTTAGCTTGAGTGTTGGACATAATTCAAGGAAGGAAAATATTTTTTTGTAGCTCAGCTATTTCAAGTAGGGTTTTGTGTGAGAATCAACTGTATACAGGGGCATTTAACTCCAGAGAACCCATTTTAAATTTCCAGTCAGGCAATTACTCGAAATCAAGGCTTAACTTATCATTTTGATAATTATCTAGATGTAAGAAAGTATAAATAAGGCAGATTAAATTTTAAAGTATGTGTGCACACTTTTTTAAAGAGCCTATTAACAAATTTACTAGCACATCCTTATACTGCTGTGTAAACACAGTTTGAACTCAGAAATAGAAGATATTAGGAATAAAGATACCTACGGGTTGTCAACTAATAATAATAACAATAACTAGCTTTTACATAATGCCTTACTATTTCCAAAGTGCTTTGCATCCATTATCTTATTTGAGCTTCTCAATATCAATTTCATTCATCTTTGAGTTTATAAAATGAATGCATGAATACAAGATAATTTTGTAAAGGAGAACTCCTGATTAAAGAGATCACAAGTTCATGTACATATGATGCATGAACTAAATTTTGAAGCATCCCAAGTGTTTGGTAATGGAAAATTGAAAAAAAAATTCCCTCTTAACTCTTAACCTGTGATACTAGAGGGTCAAACCAAAGTAATAAATTAAAGTCACATTATTCTGGAGGACTTTTATTTTAAAATTTCACAGACTATGATATATCCAAAAAAAGAAAATGTTTCCTACCTTGTCTTTTAGTTTTTCCATCCAACTTCTCACTGGAAAAAAAAATAAAATTTGAATAGTCATTGTTACACTTAAGTTTTCATGTTGTTAATTCAATAGCACAAAACATGGGAAAGAATTAATAACATTAACATGATGAGAATGTCTGATTTTATTTTCTTATTTATTAAGAGATGCGGAAACGTGGTAAAAATACTTTGTCAATACCAGATAAAAAAATTAAATCTTGTTTTATTCTCTGAGTGGTTTTTATTATTGTATATTTCAGAAGATAGGCATCCTCAGAAGGCAACCTCATTGTTGGGGAGAGGCAGAAACTCTAGAAAAGTCATTTACTTTTTCAGCTTGTACTTATTGTGTCAAATTATTTCTAATCTTCATCTTCATGTCAAGGGTGAAATGAGCAATGCAAGATAAAAATTATCTCAGTGGGAGCAACTCTACATTTAGGTCCATATGACAAAGTATGTATGGAGTAAGGTAAGAAAGATCATTATTTCAGGGACCCAGTGCTTTTCTATTCATGGAATTCAAAGAGATTTGACCCTCCCAAAATTGTTATTGTTATTATTATTGTTTCTTTAAAATTATTTATAATCTACTTAGATGTTACTTTATCTTATGGATCCATAAAATTATAAAAATGAAAGCAACTACAGTAATCTTCTCTTTAATTTTAGAAAGTAATATGTTTTGGTTTGTACCCTCATTATCTTTCAGCAACTGATAAAATTCCTAAAGAAATATCTCCTTTTCATCCCTAAGAAAAAATTTTAATAAAAAGTAAAATTATTCATTTTCTTAAAAGAATAGGGAGAAATAGTAAAGTTAAAAATAGCAGATCTACAATATATTCCTTGTTTTAAAATGAAATATTTACTAAATAGTAACAAAAAAGATTAATCATAACATTTATTCATTGGAAGCTGAAAGGAACAATCCAAATATAACAATCTACATATAAATATGGGCCACACGCTCTCATCAATGAACATATATATATATATATCCATAGGGGTAAGTGGGCATAATTTTGTGTATGCTTCCAAATTGTTTGCCAGAGTGATTATATCCATTCATAAGACCAGCAATGAATAGTCCATCAATGTTCCTGTTTTCCCACATTCTCTCCATCATTTATCACTTTTTTGTCATCTTTGCCAATCTGATAGTAATGAGATACAAACTCACAATTTTTTTAATTTCTATTTTTCTAATTATTTATAATTTGGATATTTTTTTCATATGGCCAGAAATTGCCTTAGTTTCTTCTCTTGAGAACTATCTCACAATTCTATTTTTCTTCAGTTTTCTTAGCAGTTTTTGTCAAATGGTGATTTGGAACTATGTTCAAAAAGTTATCAAATTGTGTCTACTCTTTGATCCAGCAGTATTTCTACTGGGATTATATTCCAAAGAGGTCTTAAAGAAAGAAAAGGGACCCACGGGTGCAAAAATGTTTGTGGCAGCCCTCTATGTGACAAGAAACTGAGTGGATGCTCATTGATTGGAGAATGGCTGAAAAAGGTATGAATGCTATGAAATATGATTGTTCTATAAGAAATGATCTGCAGGATGATTTCAAAGAGGCCTGGAGAGACTTACATGAACTAATGCTAAGTGAAACGAGCAGAACCAAGATATGCATGGCAACAAGAAGACTATATGATGGTCAATTCTGATGGACGTGGCTCTCTTCAACAATGAGATGATTCAAACCAGTTCCAATTGTTCCGTGATGAAGAGAGCCATCTACACCCAGAGAGAAGACTATGGGAACTGAGTGTTGGCCACAATATAGCATTTGCATGCTTTCTGTTGGTGTTTGCTTGCATTTTGTTCTCCTTCTCAGGTTTTTTTTCCTAGATCCAATTTTTCTTGTGCAGCAAAATAACTATATAAATATGTATACATATATTGGATTTAACACATATTTTAACATATTTGACATGTATTGGACTACTTGCCATCTAGGGGAGGGAGTGGGGGAAGGAGAGAAAAATTTGGAACAGAAAGTTTTGCAAGGGTCAATGTTTTGTAAATAAAAAGCTTTAATAAAAATAAATTAATTTTTAAAAAAATTATCTTCCAAAAGAAAAATAATTTTTCTCATATCCACAAGTCTGATGCAGGCATTTTCCCCATGTTTCTCTAATTTGTGAACCTCTAATAAACACATTTTGATATTACCTTTTATATAGATGGGCCAAATTTCCATTTGGAGTTTATTGTAATACAAGGTGTCTAAAACTAATTTCTTCCACACTACTGGCTGATTTTCCCAGAAGTTGCTGTCCAATGATGAGTTGTTATCTTGGTAGTTTAGGTCTTTATATTTAACAAATATTAGGGTTCTAGATATATTTGCTTCTGTGTGATATGTACTTAATCTGTTCGCTTATCAATATTTTTTTATAATACCAAATTACTTAGAGAATTACTGCTTTGGGCATAGTTCCAAATTGTTCACCAGAATAGTTATAGCAGTTCCCAACTTCACTGACAACATATTAGTGTACCTTTTTTTCTACATTTCTTCCAGCATTTGTCATTTTTCTTTTCTGTCATCTTATCAAATCTGATAGGTCTGAGGTCGTACCTCAGATTTGTTTTAATTTACATTTTTCTAATTACTAGTGATTTAGGTCATTTTTATATGACTATTGTTAGTTTTGATTTCTTTTTCTGAAAATTGCCTTATCCTTTAACTTTCAATATCCTTTAACTATTTATCAATTGGGCAATGGCTTTCATTTTCATAAGTTTAACTCAATTTCCTATATATTTGTTAAAAGAGACTTTTTTCAGAGAAATTCACTATTAAAAAAATGTTTTTCCCTCAGTTTCCTTCTAATTTTGGCTACATCAGTTTTATTTGAGCAAAACCTTTTTAATTAAATGTAGTCAAATTTATCCATTTTACCTCTCATGATCCTCTCGTGTTCATGAATTTTCCCCTTATCCACAGATCTGATGAATAATTCTTTCAGTGTTCCCCTAATTTGTTTATGATATTGCTCTTTATTTTTAAAACATATCCATTTTGAAATTAGTATACTGTGTGATATACTTGGGCTACATCTAGCTTCAGAGAGACTGCTCTTCAGTTTTCCTAGCAATTTTTGTCAAATGGTGAGTTCTTATTGCCCCAAGAATTGGGATCTTGGGTATTATAAAAAACTAAATTACTCTGGCCATTTAATCTATATCTTATATACCTAATCTATTCCACTGATCAATCATTCTGTTTCTTATCCAATACCATATTGTTTTGATGATTCTACTTTGTAGTATATTTGGAGATCTGGTCTTCCTAGGCCCCTTTCATTCCTATTTCATTTTATTATTTCCTTTGAGATTCTTGATCTTTATTTTTTGCTCCCATATGAATTTCATTATTACTTTTTCTAGTTCTATAAATTAATTCTTTGGTATTAAGTAAAGCAATTTAGGTAATTTTGTCATCTTATCATATTGACCCATTAATATTTTTGCTAGTATTTAGATATGTATTTCTGTAAAGAGTGGTTTATAGTTTCATTTATTTGGTTTCTGTATGTTTTTTTATAGACAGAATTTTCAAATATTCCATATATTCTGTAGTCATTTTAATTGGAAATTCTTTTCCTAACTCTTCCTGCTGTGGTTTATTAGTGTATAAAAACATTAATGATTTGAATAATGGATTTATTTTATATCCTGCATTTTTACTAAAATTATTGTTTCAATTAATTTTGAGTTGACTCATTTGGGGTACTTTTAGTACAAGATCATAACTGCAAAAAGCAATAATTTTGGGGTTTTTTTAACCTCTTTATTTTCTCAATTGTTTTTCTTTTCTCATTGTTATAGCCTGCGTTTCTAGTACTATATCAAGCAGAAGTTTTAAGAATGGATATCTCCTTTGTTTCACCCTTGATTTTATTGAAAGGGATTCTTATTGATCTCTGTTCCATAAAATGATAGCTCTAAGTTTTTAATATATGTTTTAAGGAAATACCCATTTATTCCTATGATTTCTAATGTTTTCATAGAAATGTGTATTATATTTTGTCTGAAATTTTGTTTCTTGCAACTATTAGTACAATAATGATTTTATTTATATTACTAATATGGTTAAGTTCATAGTTTTCTTACTGTGTTAAACAAACACTGAATTTCTTGTATAAATCCAATCAAGTCATAGTATATAATCTTCATAATATGTTGTTTTAAAATCTTTACTAATAAGTTATTTAAAATTTCTGCACTTTTGGAGAGCAATCTGTAACTATGCCAAAAGGGCTATAAAACTGTGCATGCCTTTGACCCAGCAGTGCCACTACTAAATCCGTATCGCAGGGAAATCATAAAGGAGGGGAAAAGACCTACATGTGTAAAAATGTTTGTAGCAGATCTTTCTATAGTAGCAATGAATTGAAAAATAAGTATTTTTCAATTAGGGAATGGCTGAAAAGCTGTGGCATGTGAAGGTAATGGAATATTATAGTTCTATAAAAATAATGAACATGCTGATTTTAGAAAGGCCTGGAAAGAGTTATGTGAACTGATTCTGAGTGAAACAAGTAGAAATACATTGTACACAATAATAGCAAAAATGTGCAAAGATCAACTATGAAAGACTTGGTTCTTCTGAGTGGTTCAGTGATCCAAAACAATCACAATAGACTTTGGACAGAAAATGCCATCTACATCCAGAAAAAGAACTATGGAGATTTAATATAAATCAACACATGTTATGTTCACTTCTTTTTCTGTTTTTTTTTTTTCTCTCACATGGCTTTTCCTTTTTGTTCTGATTTTTTCTCTCCCAACATGATTCATAAAGCAAAATGTATTAAAATAAACAATTTTTTTTTAATTTCACTAATCTTCCTTTAGGATACTGATTTATTATTTCCTTTTCTGTTTTGACTCTGGATTATATATAAAAATCACTCTATGTCATAGAAGGAATTTATTGGGATCTCTTGTTTTACTATTTTTACAAGCATTTTGCATGGTATTGGAATTAATTGTCTTTGAATGTTTGATAGATTTCATTTGCAAATCTATCTGGTCTGCAGTTTATTTTCTTAGAGTTCATTTGTGAATTGTTAAATTTCTTTTCAGAAATCAGATTGTTTAAATTCTCTGTTGCTTGTTCTGTTAATCTAGATATATTACATTTCTATAATGTTTTATTTAAGTTGTCAGTTTTATTGGCATAAATTTGGACAAAATAGTTTCTAGTAATATTTTGATGTTGGTAATTTCAATTTCCTCTTTCTTCTTTTTATGCAAACCAGCTAATGACATATATTTAATTGACTTCTTGGGGTTTTTTTCACCAAGGATAACAGTCTGTGATTTTACCTACTAATTCAATTTCTTAGATTTTATTAATCTCTCATTTTATTTCCAAGATTTCTATTTTGGTGTTTAATTGAGCTTTCTAAATGTTGTTTTTTTAGTATTTTATTGTAGTCTCAATTAATTGACTTTTTTTTTCTTTTTTGTTAACAAAAATGTTTAGAGACATAAGTTTTTTCCCCTAAGAACTGCTTTTTTCATTTGCTATCTCATCGTTGGTATTATCTTAAATGAAATTGCCTATCACTATTATTCATTCACAATCACTCTTCATTCTTGTGGTTTTTTAAATTTTATTTTGATCTTTGCTCTAAAAAGTTCATAACCTGACTGTATATAGACAGCTAAATCAGGAATAACTCACACCAATAATAAATCTTTTCCTGTATTTTAAAACATAATCTCATTCATTCTTTATAATGTTTTTTGATGTTTTCTATGTTTAGCATTTACCAATTTCTTTTTTAAATAAAATGTTCCAAATATAAAAATATAAGACCTTTGTATTATTTTGAGGTCTTGTGGCCTCTCTCCTTTCTTATTCCTGAAATATGCTTTTCCATTTCTCCCATCTTCAACTTTTCCCATTTTAAAAAATTGAAACCGCTAAGTGTCACTAAGACCAACTGTTGATTTATAAGGCTTTATAAAGTTCTTCAAAGAACTTCCCTATTACTCAATTCTTAGCAAGTAACAATAGCTTATGAGCTGTAATTATTTTATGGTCGGGGTTTTTGTTTTTGTTTTTGTTTTTGTTTTTTTGGCAAATACTTGTCATTAGCACTATAATATGTGAAAACCAAACATCTCATGAAATAGTCTCTTGTCATCTCTGAATGTACAATGAAACCCATTCTCCCAATTTCTGTTTTTACTTCTCCAAGGAATACCTGTTACCCAGGATTCCATTTAACGACAAATTCCTTCTTTTACAAGTCTCTTATCCATCCATCAAAGTCATTTAAGAATCCTTTTTAGATGAAACAACAGAATAACCTTGTTCAATCTCCCTCTAAAAAGAGATGTCAGGTAAGATATGACAGGTATATGTATGTTCACCAAATGTATTTATCACTAAGCTGGAAGACCTGGAATCCAGGTCAAACAGAGAAGCCCAGTAGCTGGTGAGGTCTTTCAGATACTCCTATTTGCAGATAACATAGTGTTGATTATTTCAAGCTATACAGCGCCTCCTGGAAAAAAGTTCTGTAATAACACACAAAAAAAAATTGGTCATGAAAGACCAAGCAATAAAAAATATCTATTGCCCATAATTCATTATGAATCTAAATAAGTATTAACATAAAACTATCTGGCACAAACTCATTCCAGAAAATATTGTCTATACAATATCGGGCTCTCAGTTGAAAAGGAAAAGCAAAGCAGGCTTCATTGCTTTGGGATATCGTAAACTAAATTATTTAATCTTGTTTTTCCTTCATTCTTGAAGAGGATCTGACATCAGGAAAGTAATGCCATAACTTGCAAGTGTACTAGATTTAAGTGAGTGTGAGCTGTGCAAAGTCACCAGCCTCATTTTCTCCTCCAGAGCCATCTGGGTCCACTGGCATGATATGGATGAGGACAACCAGAAATGACTCTGTATGTAATTAGAGAACTTGGCCTTTTTAAGATTAGGTCTTTCCACCAAGAGAACATTGTACATGGCAACAACAAAATTATGTAATATCAATTATAACGGATGTTGCTCTTTTCAACAATGAGGTAATTCAGGTCAATTCATAGACTTGTAATAGAGAAAGTATCTGCATTCAGAACGAGAACTATGTGGACTGAATATGGATCCCTACATAGCATTTTCACCTTTTTGTTGTTGTTTGCTTGCTTTCTGTTTTCTTTCTCAGTTTTTTTTTGTTTTTCATCTGATTTTTCTTGTGCAGCATGTTAATTGTGGAAATATGTAGAGAAGAACTGCATGTGTTTAACATACATTGGATTATTTGCTATCCATGGGAGCCCCAAGAGGAAGGGAGGGAGAAAAAAAAATTGGAATGCAAGGTTTTGCAAGAGTGAATGTTGAAAACTCTCTTTACATATATTTTTAAAATTAAAAGCTATTATTAAAACTTTTTTTAACGATAGGTCTTTCTCAGGTCTCAGGTTAACTGAGGAAACCTGTATTTAATGAATTGATGCTTTCCATGAATGCAAAAACCTATTTTTTCAATACCAATATTTTACTGATATTGCTACCTGGCAATAACATGAAGAATACCATGAGGAACTACAGATAAATATCACCCAAAGAGCAATGGAGAAATGCCTAATGGGGATAAACAGGCTATAAAATATAAGCAATAGAACCTTTGAAGAAGAAAAGATGCAAAGGATATTATCAAAGAATTTTATAATAGAAAAAAGTAATCCAGTCACATGGCAAGAGTGAGGGAAGACAAATGGACATCTGAAACTATTCACTGATGCTTTTCAAAAGAAAGCAAGGAAATCCTCTAACACGGTAGGTAGATTCTACTAAGTGAACTCTGAATATGAGTAACCCAAGATGAAAGAGCATGGATGTTTACGATCCAAATCCCTAGAAGGAATATGAGTCAAATGAGATCACAGATTCATTTGAGTATTACATACAATGTCTCATATAATTCTAACAATCCTGTGAAGTACAGTACATGCATTGTTCCCATTTTACAAACAAGGAAACTGAGGCTTGAAAAGTCTAAGTGACTTGCCTGTGTCACAGAGGTAGTATTAAAGAAAGGCTTCAATCCAATGACTTTAAATTCAGATCTTTTCCCTCTACTCTCCCTCCATTTCTTAACAATACATTTTACATAGGCATACATCTACATAAATGAGACACATAAGGACATAGCAGTAATCACAGACAGCAGCTAGCAAACAGGGTAAACATATAAAGATTTAACACACACACATATATACATATATATGTATATTGAATACATATATTTACATGTTATAAATCTATTATTAAAATAATAATAGTCAATCCCGAATATTATTTTGTTTGTGAGTGCTATTAGGCCCTACTTCACTTTCCCCCCATTAGCAGATTTTCCTAAATTTCATTAAGGGTGTCTAGGGGGTCCCAGATACAACTGGTATCCAGAAAGACCTTCTTGCAATCGACCCTCTGTGGAGCAGTCACTCCACTACATCTTAAGGAATCCTGGGCTTCACCATCAATCTTGTAGCTACATCCTTAGGACTGACCTCTAGTATTCAGTCCTACAACTAACTTCCTATATGAAAAGACTATCTTCTTTTTCCATTTGGGTCCCCAGTGCTTATAATAGCTCTTGGCTTATGTTTAATAAATGCTTTTATTCATATAAATGTTTTTCCCTCTTTATATAACATGAAACACAAGGATTTGAAAGTTTAATGCTTTGTAGTATTTTCACCTTTTTGTTTGTTTTCTTTCTTGAGTTTTTTTCTCCCTTTGGTCTGATTTTTCTTGCACAACATGACAAATATGGAAATATGTTTAAAAGGATTGCACACATTTAACCTTTATCAGATTACTTAGTCTCTTGTTGGGGCAGATTAGGGAAGGAGGAAGAAAAAAATTAGAACACAAAGTTTTGAAAAAATGAATGTTGAATTTTAACCTATATTATATTAGTTGCAATCTAGGGAAGAAGGGAGGAGGAAAGGGAAGGAGAAAAATTTGGAACACAAGGTTTTGCAAGGGTTTATATTGAAGACTATCTTTGCATGTATTTTGAAAATAAAAAGCATTATTAAATTTTAAGTGAATGTTGAAAGCTACATATATATATTTGGAAAAATAAAATACTATTGAAAAAAATTTTTAAAGTTTAGTGGTTCAGTAGGAATAATAATACCAACTGTTCAGGACGACTAAGAAAATTAAGAAAAGGAAACAGCATAGAATTATGTTTTTACTCCTTGTAATTCATATATTTCATACAAATAATTCACATATGGTTCAAATGGTATATTCATTTTTTCAATATGCATTTATTGAGTTCTATAGTTGGGGAGATTAAAAAATGTGTCCCTATCTATGGATCATATAATTTCATTCCTTTTCTGGATGGAAAGAAAACATAAACAAAGAAAAATAACAAATGGTAAATAACATGAGCCTTCAATGCCTAAAACCTCATCTATCCATGCAGCCATAAGAGGATTAGATCTAAATGTAGTGGGAAAAAATAGGTTAATATCAGATAACTCAAAATACCATTTTCTTTGAAATCACTAGAACCTGGTGAACAAGAATTGTATATTTGAAAAATGGAAGTTTTTGGAGTCTATGGCTACTTTATTATTTTTGATAAATACTCAATTCCACTCATACAAATCAGACAGCTCTCATTACTTATCACATTATGTCTACCATGGGTACCACTATTTTCTGATGCCTCAAATTAGGAACTTTGGAACTATCTACAGCTCTTCTCCTTTAACTAATGTCACCCTTTTCTCTATATTCCTGTTATAAGCCTTGATAGTGGTGAGACAGACCAGATTAGGAAAATCTGGCACCAAGAATTCAGATGAGCTTGAAGGATGAAGTAAAAGTTAAGTTTCTAAATAAGGGAATGAGCTCAGAATATGATCATTCTAGAAATGGACACAACGAGGTTGAAAATAGGTCCGAGAGTAGTTTGGTCTTAGGCAGGAAAGAATAAGTGAGATGCAAGTAATAA
The DNA here is from genome assembly GCF_048593235.1 of Sminthopsis crassicaudata. Taxonomy (NCBI): domain Eukaryota; kingdom Metazoa; phylum Chordata; class Mammalia; order Dasyuromorphia; family Dasyuridae; genus Sminthopsis; species Sminthopsis crassicaudata. Next base: position 323,275,450 of record NC_133618.1, read on the forward strand.
ATAGCCTGTGAAGAAGTGATAACAGTATAATTAAATGGAAAAGGTTTGGTAATCACTCACAGTTGTTATTTACTCCCTCCCAGATCTATAAATGTATGGTAAAGATATTTTTCTCATGCTTATAATCAGTAAATTTTCCATGGCTAGTAAATTATTTCTAGCATAGGCTAAGTGTAAGAGGCTTTTGAATACAGATCTATTCAGGCAAAGGAAGTCTTCTAGAACAAGCTCATGATTTTTTTGGGAAATGTGGTCCGGCATTGACTTTTAAGAGTAGTACATCAGGTTGGTGGGGATTGCTAGAGACTAAGTGTGGGACTCTGATAAGATGTGTGCCTGAAATGGCCCGAGGCACTGCTTTAAATAATGTCTCTATGGTAGAAATGAGAAAAGACTTTAATGTGCTTTAATTCTCCTCCAATATCCACTTGAGACATCTTTTTTTTTTTCCCTGTAAACATGTTTTTAATTTCTCTTTAAACTGTCTGAAATTTTACTGACCAGATAAAAATCCAACCAATCCAACTCTAAATCTGTATGTTTCCCTATTTATGAACAGCAGGCTGCAAAAGAAAATGCCAGTAAATGGTGAGGATTGCTCCAAAAGATACAAAAAGAGCCAAGGTTCAAGCCTTGGTGTAATGAATCAGACTTTCTTTCTTGGTTAGGACTTTGATCCAAATATCAATGAGTTCTTATTCATTAATAATTTTATAAGCTTCCTAAAATAAGAGTACAATTAAACCATGTGAATCCAAAACATTAATCTTTGATAATAATGCTTGAATTATGAATAGGCAAATTTAAATGGTAGAAAGAAGTTTGGTTGGTAGACAGATGCTTTTCTGACAAATAATTAACTTCTGAAAATTTTAATCCCTCCACCATCTCTAATATAAACTCTGTCTTATTGGATGACAAATATTAGTAATAATTTTTTTCTAATGAGTGTCTTCTTGTCTAGAGTACAAGCTCTTTCAGGACAAAAACTTATTATTTACTTCTTATATCCCTATCTCAGTGCTGAACACTTGTTCATTTATATTGGACTTGAAGGTTTGCAAAACACAACAACTCTATGGCAAAGTGCTATTATTATACCCACTTTATACATAAGGAGTCTGAGACTAAGAAGTTAAATGATTTTCCTGGAATAACACAAGATTTACATTTTTAACTCCCAACTTATTCACATTTACACAGCAATTCATTTTATAATTTGAAACATATTTTGATCAATTGATTTCTTAGAAATAATCAGTAATCTCTGAACAAACCCAATTAATTTTTATATACATATTAGATTTCTATAAAACTTTTCCTGTAAATCACTTTACATGTGTTAATCTCTGAAGATCACCTCAAATCCCCGAAGACCCCCTGCCTACTCAAGATTACCCCAGCCTCATTCTTTTTTAAACCCATTCTTTTTCCTCGTAATGATCTCTAAGACCCATCCCTTAACACTTCTATACCATCACCTCTGTTAGCATCGCTTCCTCCCTTTCTTAATCTTGACCTTAGAGTTAGCTTGTTCAACCTCTCTTCTAAAGCCCCTTGTCCCTTGTCTTACAGTTGTTCACATTTTGTCAAACCCCAATTTTGGATCATTCCAACCATTTGCTTTTTTCACTGATATTCATATTTTTCTGAATGAAGCTGGAAGAAAATATACAACTGAGTTGACTAGATCCACTATTAATTTATATTATCTAATCTCAACAGGGTTCTTAATATAAGGCAATCATTTCACTTCTCTCCAAATCATTTTCTACTCTGCTCTCCACAGAGTATCTTCTAACTTTCTCAAGTTTCTTGTCATGCCCTTCTTCCATCCTCTTAGCTCAAGATCTCACCTCAAACTTTACTGAGAAAAGACTACTCACCATGTGCTCCCTCTATTCCCTTTCTTCACATTTCAAAACTTCTTGCCATCATCTCTTCCCCTAAGATTCTGCATATTCATCTCTAAGAAGAAATGGCTCTTCTCCTTTACTAGACAAATCCCTCCACAAGTATTCCTCCTATCTTCTCTATCAAATTATTATTTTGAATAGAAAAGATTTCACTGAAACTCTAATCTTCAGTCTTTAATGATTTCCTCTCTATTATCTAAAAACATGCTCAAACTTCTCCCAGACTAAAAACAAACAAAACCGTTTTCTATCCCCTTCGTCTTTCATCCTATAAACTTTTCTTCCTTTCACAGTCACTTTTAGAAAAAGCTATTTTTATTATCTCCATTGCCTCTCTTCTCATCCCCTTTTAGCCTTTTATAAACATTATAACTCAATTAACATTACCCTTTCTAAAGTTACCAACAATCACTTAATTGCCAAAAATAATAGACTTTTCTCAAACCTCATCTTTCTCAAATTCTCTGCAGGATTTGTCACTGTTACATATCTTCTTCCCCAAATACTCTCTGTACTCTAGGCTTTTGTGACCCACTCTCTTGGTTCCTCTCTTACCTTTCTGACTGTTTCTTCTCATTCTCTTCATTGCTGAATTCCCTTATCAAATCCCCTAACTGTGGGTATGTTCTCACTTGGCTTTCTTCTCTAACTTCTTTCATTTGGTGACCTCGGCTCCCAAACATTTAATTATTAGCTCTATGGAGATAGCTCATGGATTGATATATTGATTCCTAGACTATTTGTTGTCCATTGAACACTTCAAACTGGATGACCCATAAACATATCAAACTCAATATGTCTAAAATGAGACAGCAAAATAAGACTCCCTTAATTTGGGGGGTTTATTATCTTTTTCTGTTGAAGTCATCATTATCCTTTTGAGTACCCAGTTCATACAATTTCAACTTTATCTTTAACTCTTCTTTTACCCACTACCCTGTAGAGGGCAGAACTTTGGAGTAGTATACTTAAAACAAGATGTTAATTCAGTGGAATTAATGAGACAATGGTTATCTAGATTACATAAACTTAGTACTTAGGATGGTGATGTAATAGTTCTACAGTTGCTGTAATTCTAATAGGGTATTTAAACTGAGGACAAAGTCAGCCACAGGCATTCTTCTTTGACTATCCTCCTGGTGGTTCTCCTGCCTCCTGCACTATGAGGGAGACTGGCAGACTGCTGAAGGAGACTAGGTCAGACCATGACAGACACTGACTGTGTAAGAGACAATAAAGACTTTGGACTCTATTTGTGTCTATTCTCATAGTGTCTATCCTGCTGAGACCAGCAGGAGCTCCAGAAAGCTAGACCGTATATTACATTATGGCATCTGAACATAGGGTACAAGAAGTATAAGAATTACAAGAAGAAGCAGCAGTGTTCTAGAGCTGTTCGTGAAAAGGATCCTCCCAGAGTTCCTTCAGTAACCCGGGGAGAAGGAAAGGGAGAAGAGACCTGGTAAGACTTTTTTAGTCAGGGTAATCAAATGGGCCAACACATCAAAGGGCCGAGTCAGGAGACTGATGAAAAACTTAAATGCCTGTTCTGTTCTCTTCTCCATTTGAAAGTTTGCCTCCATGATAAGATCAACACCTGCTACAACCATCCAGAGGTGATAATGCTGCTTCCATTCCTCAGTGTGCAGATCATGCTGGGGGAGGGGGGAATAACAGTAAAAAAAAAAAAAAAAAAAAAAAAAAAAAGGGCAATTGTTAAGGAACAGGTCAATTCTCCAAAAGCCTCCACAGCTGTGGATCATATCATCTGAAGGAGTTGCAAGGCAGACTTTGCTGACACAGATGTTGCGGACTGGGAATGAGATAAATTGGAGGCAGAGGGAAGAGGAGAAAGGTCAGATAATACAACAGCCTCTCAGTCAGAGAGGTCAGAGAACAGCAACTGCCTCTCAGTCTCCTTGTATCATCCTCTTACACAAGAAGATCCATTCTGCAGGTCTGGGTTGGATCTCCAGCAGCCACTGTCAGGTAGCTCCCATGTATTCCAACACTACCCCTTCCTCAATATCCAATTAGATTCCAAATCTAGCTGTAAGAAGATCTCTCACCTCTAATCTCTTTTTTCTATTCATCTGACTCTGGTTCCAGCTCTCACCACCTCTCACCTGGACTATTGAAATAGACTCCAAATTTAGTCTCTCCATATCTCAAGATCTTCCATCTTCCACATAAATGCTAAATTGATTTCCCTAAAGTGCAAGTCTGATCCTATCACTCTGTTACTTAATCTCTAATGACTTTTCTTATTGCCTTTTAAATCAAATATAAACATTCCCATTTGAATTTTAAACCTCTTCATAATAAAGTCCCAATCTACATTTCCAATTTAATAATGAATTACCCCCCCTCTCAAAATCTGCAATCAACTAGACTTAGCCTTCTTGCTGTTCCCCACTCATGGTGTTCAATCTTCCATTTCCACATCTTTACACTGGCTATCTTCTAGTTCTGGATGTGCTCCTTTCTCACCCCTGAGTCTTAGAATTTCTTGTTTCCCTCAAAACTCAGATCAAGGAATATCTTCTACATGAAGCCTTTCCTTGCCCTCACCTTCATCTGCCAGTATTCTTCCCCCTCCAAAAAAACCATACATATATCTTGTAATTATTTTTACATAATTTGAATATATACATATAAATATATATTAATGTAGTTTAAATACATCAAAAAGTCTGTGTGTGTGTGTGTGTGTGTGTGTGTGTGTGTGTGTGTGTGTAGTTTTCATAGAAGCAGTTTAGATGTCACAATGGATAGAGCACTGGACTTAGAACATGGAAGACCTGAGTTCAAATTTGGCATCACATACTTACTACCATGTGACCCAGGGCAAGTCACTTAACTTCAGTTTACTCATCTGTAAAATGTGGATAATAATAGGTCCTATCTGCCAAGGTTTTTATAAAGATCAAATGAGGTAATACTTGTAAATTGCTTATAAACCTTAAAGTACTGGCTATTAGTAATATTGCATTTGTATCTACATATATATATATACCTGTTGTTTCCCCCGATAGAATATAAACCTCTTAAAAGTGGAGATTATTTCATTTTTGTCTGTACCCAGCATGTTGGAGTCATTTAACAAATGCTTGTTGATTAGTTCCACATAATTTTTATACAATAATCATTCTTAAACATAAGAATGAAACTCTATAAGAAAATGAGAAAGGTAATCAGAAAGGAAACTTAAGGGGAAAGATTACTTATAAAAAGAGAAGACATATAAGGGAAGCTAATAAATAGTTTCAAAAATGAGATACACCAAGAATTCCTCCTTCCCCTGCCCTAGACCACCCAGAACCCATCTAGGTCAAACAGAAAGAACTTTAAGGGTACACTTTTCTTTACCTTACCTTTTCCCAAGTTGCCCACAGCCCAGATAGTCAGGTAGAATAAACACTCGAAAAGTTCCTTTCTTCCCCAAAATTTCTACCAATACACTTTCTCCAACCCAGTTGGATACTGACCCTGAATCAACCCAATCATTATCTCTGTAGAAAAGAACCTTACTTTCTATTTCACTTTTGATAAGTGGATCACCTGCAGCTGACATTGCTGCTCATACCACTTGGATGAACAGGGATTCATCAACTATAATTCATCTAGAAAGATGGAAGAAATCTCAGTCTTAGCATCTATAATGCTACTAAAGTCCTAAGGTCTTACCTTCTTCCTTATCTTTATACAATCTAGACCATTGAGTCTTTCCATTCTTCTTACTACTAAATCCTTAGAACTTTCCAAGAATTTACTATTTGTCCAGTGTTTGAACCCTTTTATATTGCCTTTCCCAATTAGAATGTTTCTTGAGAGTAGTCTCATTTTTCTATTTGTATCCCCAGTTTTAGTGCAATGCTTGACACACAGTCAGCACTTACTGCTTATTTCTTTGACTCATTCACTTATTGACACATTAATTTATTTGACACATTAATTTATCTATCAGCTTATTAAGTTTGACAGGAAACTATGGGTATGGAAATAATGCAGATGCTAAAGTCTTTTCCCTAGGCTATGAATCTCAAACCTGTATCTCCAAGATATATTCTCCTTCAAGTCTCACAAGTTATATCAGTCATCTTTTTATCCTTTTATTCAGAAGAATATATATTCAACTTGTCTGTGAAGAGAAACAAAAATTTAAATAGCAGTAAACACTGCACAAACATATGATGCTCCACAGTTTTTAGGTGCTTTCAATTTGGGGAGGGAAGAAAAAGTGTCTGTATAGCATCTATGATGTGCTAGGTACTGTGCTAAGAGCTTTTTACTCATTTTATAATCTTATTTGATCCTCACCATAACACTGCAAGAATATGAACTTAGATTTTCCTGACTTCAAACTGAGAGCTATATTCACTAGGCTATCAGTTGCCTCAAACACACTTATTTTGGTGACTATATGAACTTGAACCCTATTCTTCTCATATAAATGACCAGAGGCATAAGCTTTATGAATATTACTTGCATCATCTTCATGGGCCTGCAATTAAGTTGCCAAGTCCTTGGCATCAAGTCCAGAATGTAACTAAGCAAAAATGAGATCTCTCTCAGATTCCGTCCATAGCTTTACATTGCACATCCAGTGGTGTCTACTGAGCTCACCCATTCAGCCCTGAATGGTATGATCTGTTGGTGATCCTCAACATAACATAAAGAATAATTTGGAGCATTAGACACTTAGCAGATCATAGGATTGGGAAGAGTAAATGGAGAATTTGGACAGTTAGGGAGGAAACAAAAGGTACCAGATTACTGGGGAGCAGGAAGAAGAGGTATCAGAAGGCCCAGTAGAAGAGGAGAAAGGGAGTAGAAAGGAAGAAGAAAGCTCAAAATCAAAAGAAGTCCACATTTTAATTTTGCTAATCAACAGACCTGCCTCTAATCTTTTTTTCCCTCTCACATGTCAAGTGTAGTTACCATTTAACTTGTCAATCCTATCAATTGTCTTTCCTGGATAAATGATAAAAAACAAGCCAACCATGTAAGCTAGAGATATAAAAGGACTCATGTAAAAAAGGGTTGCACACAGCAAAATGAAGTTGTATTCAGTGTTGATAACAAAACTGGTTTTCTTTTGTGAAGTCTGTGGGGTTTTTTCATTGATACTAAGGGGATTCCACTGGAATGTCTCATGTGTCTTTTAAAGAAAGCCAGATGTTATTATGGAAAGAACACTGGATTTGGAATCCAAGAAGATGGAGGTATAGACACTACAACTGTCTCATCTACAAAGCAGGAATGATAACCCTACAGAGCTTATCCCCAAAGTAATAATACTTTGAGATTCAAATGAGGTAATATGCATAAGTATCTTTAAATATAAGAGCTTTTCCAATGTTAGCTGTTTGTTCTATAAATGCTAACTCTACTCAGTTCACTCTTTAAAAAAAATTTTTTTAAAGAAATGGCTGACAGTTTTCAAAAGAAATACTGGCATTCCCCAATTTATGAACTCCTTCTGTTTTAATAATGCACCTGATTGGTCACAGTTGCATACACTGTAATTTGACTCTAATGGACTGGTGTCTTGAAGAACAAAGATAAATAAACAGCCAATAATTTAGAATAAGATCATGTCTTCCCATGTAGATATTTCTCATAAAAATTGTATGTAGAGGTAGCTAGATGGCACAGTGCATAGAGCACTGGTTCTGAAATCAGGAGAACCTGAGTTCAAATGTGACCTCAGTACCTTTGACATTTACTAGCTGTGTGATTCTAGACAAGTCAATTGACCCCAAGTGCCTTGCAAAATATGTATAAATGTGTGTGTGTATCCATATGTATGTAGATGGAAATATGGGCATATAATTTTGTGTGTGTATATATATACATATATCTATGTATGTATGTATATAGGCATTTAGATTGGTAGTTACTAATGATGTCTTAGTAACTTTTAATTAAGTCCATGATACTGTGCCTTTTCCTCCTTCATACACTTTGTATCCTCCATACTTTCATAATTGTGTCATCTTACAAATCTCTTTTATATCTGATTTGCCTAATTCAACTATTTTTCCTGTCTTTATTTTTCTCAGTGCTATTTCCATCTCCTCCATAAGCACTGGGAATATGATTTTACATCTCAAGTATAGTCCTACTTTCTATGTTGGCTAAAAAATAAGATTATTGTAAAAATCTTTGTAGATCCTTTTCATTTTTCTTCATTCTTTTTCAAACTTAAGTGTCCTCAGGATAATTTTGTTTTGTTGGATCTTTCCACTTTATGAGAAAATATTGCACATAATCTTTCATCATCTTTCTCTGTAGGATTTTATTTCTTTAAGTTACATTCAAATCTTGTATTGCCTTTTGTAGAATAACTTTCTTTGCTTGGCAAGTAAGCCAATTGTTTATTGACTAAAGTAGTTTTTAGTTTTTTTCTGTTGCTATGGAAATTAACTTACATTAATTAAACTTTTAATTAATTAAACTTTTCCATGAACTATTACATTTTGAATCCATAACAAAAAAAAGTTATTGATAGAATTCAATTGCTCCATCAGTATATCCATTTATCTAACAAGAATCTTACATTCAGAGTATCAATAGCCTAACTAAAATTTAGAAATGCTCTACAAAGTATGTTTCTTAATGTAAAAACAAGGATTTAAAGTTGGAAAAGACTTTAGAATTCATTTTGTCCAAATCTCTCATTAATGAGACCAAGTGAAATGAAATTACTTTAACCAAGACCACACAGGTAGTAAATAGAACTGTGGTAGTATAAGGAATCACATAGAGACAAAAGAAAGATAAAAGAGAATGCTTGAAGAGGGAAAAGGGGATGTGTTGCCATGCCCTCTTCCCTTTCTCTATTTTTAAGAGGTTGGGGTTTTTTTTAAGTTTGTGAAATGGGCCTTTGGACACAATGTAATGCATCCCAGGGCATAAGTGATTTAAAAGACTAGGAACAAGTACCTGTTTCTGTTTGTGAAAAAAAGGTGGCCTTGACTGCCAAGCTACTTCCTCTTGCCTTTTGGTCTTGTGAGCACAAAAAGGGAAAGACTAGGGAGATCTAGGGTGGTAAAAAATCAAGGAGGGTCGCCATGAAAAGTGCATGAGAAATTAGCAAAACTCTAGGGGACATTACTGAATCACAACAATATAAATGAACTATGCATGTGTCATATTCAGGATAGAACCTCCATCACTAAAAATTCAGGTCAAGGCAGGAAATTTTCGTTTCCTCTTTCCTTTTTCTTCTCTCTCCTAAAATCACAAGTAGATGACTCCTATTGGGACTGATACTTCTCTTAGGGCTTGGGAAACATTTATCCTTTTATGTTATAAGTTTATTTTGTATTTTGAACCATCAAATGTGATAAAGCTTTGTCAATGGAATTACTAAAGTCTGTGTACTTTTCCTTGAATGCAGTGTGTTAAAGGAGACAATTGGGAATGACTCAGTAGGGGAAAGAGATTTAAAATTGTTGTAGCTGCCAAATCAAGACTTGTGGAAGATGGAGAGAACAGTGAAAGGGGAATCAAAGTCAAAGGAGAAAGTTATTGATTTATTTTACCAACTTCATAGAGCACAGAAAAAATCATTCACTAAAATTTCTCTGGGCACCAAAACAAATCAGTAATAGTTAAGAGTGAAGGAAACTAACTAGCTGGCATCAAGGCAATCGTCCGCCATTATTTTGTGGTCTGATTTAAAGGAAAACAACTCCACAAAGAAAGGGGCCAACTGAATGGCTAGACCCAGGGAAGGAGTATCCCAGCCTACATAAAGATACAAGGGAATAAAAAGATTGACAGCTCTGTCTGATTGTTTACTGGTACCACTATTATTATATTTGTTTGCTTTTTGCAATGGTTTCCATAGAAATTGCATTGGAAACTCCCAACAGTTAAAGGGTCAGCAGTTATTTTGTAAGCATAGATCAACTATAACTTGAAGATGTCTTTACATTTCTTAGCTCTACATTTTAAAGTTTTTTCAGGTTTCTCTGGATTAAAAAAAAAGAAATAGAAAAAGAGAAAAACTCAACCAAAAAAGTGGCCATAAGCTACTCTGAGGACTGGTGCTAAAATGTAATGTCTTCTTAATAGCTAACACTATGTTCTTGCTATGAGGAACTGAGGAATAATTTTTTACTCTCATCTCAGAACCTTGCTCTCTGACTGTTCTTTTAGGAACAAGAGCTGCCTTTTTGTTATTCAAGTTAGTGAGGAAGTAGGTGAGTAGATAGGTAAACAAATGAGAAAGAAAGATCCTCTAGATAGTTTAGCTTGGAGGATGTGGTTTTTGTCCACTTTACTTATATGCCAGTTAAAGGAAAGAACAATGAGCAAATTCATAAAAGTCCTCTTTGTATTTTGTTGCTGAGGTCAGCCATTTGTTTGCTTAAGCCATTTGTTTGTTTGTGATTGAGATGGTGTTCCTTTAATAAAGAAATATCAATACATGTTGGCATGAATAAGTGATAATGTGTTTGAATCTTATAACTTCATTTTACATCAAGAACCCAGCCTCAGTCAATACTCTCTTTGTTTCTGTAAAGAATTAAAATATTACTTAAGCTAATAAATTATAACATTTCCTAATAAAAGTATAAATAATAATAAAAATGTATTAATTACCTACTATTTGCCAAGAAATTGTGCTACCTGCTGAGAATACAAAGAAAAGAAACAGTCTCTGTGCTCAGGGAGTTCAAAGTCTAAAGGGAGGACAAAATGAAAACTATATGTATAAACAAGATGTGTGGCTACACACACACACACACACACACACACACACACACAGCTGACAAATTGGAAATAATTAACAGAAGAAAGAACCTTGATTTCATAGAATTAATTTAGAAATTTTGCATTATATATACATATATGTATTCATATTTATAAACACAAATACACAATTATTGGGCAGCTAGATGGCATGGGGAAAAAAAGTGTTGGGCCGCAGGAAGACTCATCCTGAGTCCAAATCTGACTGCAAACATTATTAGCTATGTGACCCTGAGAAAATCATTTAACCCTGTTTAGTTCAGTTTCCTCATCTATAAAATGAGCTGAAGAAAGGAATGGTAAGCCATTCCAATATCTCTGCCAAGAAAATCCCAAATAGGTCACAAAAAGTCAGGCACAACTGAAGCAACTGACCTACAATACACATTTATATGTATATTAACATATACACATATTTACACATAAATATCAGGTCTCCCAAAAATCTTGGGGCAATTTTAAACTTTAATAGCTTAAATCGCAAAAAAAATCACCAAGACTTTTGGACATCAAAACCATCACCATCATTACAAATAATATTTATATATTATGGTTTTGTTTGGGTTTTTTGCAAGGCAATTGGGAATTGAGTGATTTGCACAGGGTCACACAGTTAGCAAGTCTAAGGCCAAATTTGAACTTGGGTCCTCCTGATTCCAGGACTAGTACTCTATCGATCCACTACATCATCTAGCTGCTCTGGGTAACATTCACATAGCACCTACTATGTGTCAGGCACTGTGCTAAGCATTTTACAAATATTACCTCATTTGATCCTCACAGCAACCCTGGAAGGTAGGTGTTGTTATTATTCCCATTTTGCAAAACAGGAAACAGAGGCAAACAGAATTTAAATGACTTGTTCAGAATAACACAGAATTGTAAGTACTCCTAGTTCCTCTTCTCTCACATTATTCTCACCCCTCCAAATACAAGGCAGTATGGCATTTCTAGTGCTCTCTGGGACCATATGAATTTCAGACTCTCCATAACAACCCACTGATTGCCCTACCATCATTTCTGAGCTATAACATTGTCTTTAAAACCTTGTTTTTATGTCAACTCCAGAACTGAAAAAGGCTTTAAAGGGGAAATCTGAGGCATATTTTATACAGAGTACATAATGTATAATTTTTATATTCTGAATATATCTACCAGTCTAAAAATGGTATAATTAGTAAAATGGGGTGGAGAGAGGAGAAAACATCTTGACAACTTTCAGAGAAACTTAACCTTTTAAAAGATTACATAGCATTTAATTTTCCCAATGTTATCAATTATAATATTTCTCTGAGAAGAAGAATCATACCCATGATACTATTTTTTTCCTTTTTTCAACAAAGTACAGAACATCTCACCAATCACCAAAATCAGAACTTGGTGATACAAAATATATGCATGTAGTAAATGATATGTGGAACAGTAAATTTTGTCTTTGCAAAGAAATCCAGATGTTCTGGGTCATTCAGCCTCCAAAAAAAATTCCTAAGAATTTTGATTTTAGCTGTGGTTCTTATAGCATTATATTTAATTTAAAATACTTATACCTTATTTCCAGTCTTTTTAAAAAAAAATTTAGACATGTCATCACTAAGAATCTGAAGAGTTTATTCACAGTTAATTTATGTAAATATTTTTAGGTTCCAAAAATATTGTATTAGCTGTATTACATTAGCGATCAGAGTTGATATCATAAAACAAAATTTCTTGCTGTTCAATCACGTCCAACATTTCATGATCTCATGGAACAGAGAGTTTTCTTGGCAAAGATACTAGAGTGGTTTGTTATTTTTCTTCTCCAGTAGATTGAGACAGAGATTAAGTCACTTGGCCAGGTTAAACAGCTAGTATCTTTGCTCCAAATCCAGTGTTGAGCCATCTAGTTATCCCTTAACAAAACTACATGCTGATAAGAAAAAAAAAATGAAGTACTATAATGGACACTGGATTTAAAGAAAGAGAATCTATGTTTAAGCAACTTGTCCAAAACTTATTATCTATCTGATCTGGAATTTGTCATTTAGCAATCTCAACATTTATTGAACAGCTACCAATTACACAGCACTGACCTAGAATCTACGTGAGATTAAAGATTTAGGTGAAATATGGTTCCTGCTCTCATGGAGCCTATGGTCTAGTAAGAGACTATGATACATGCATATTTAATGGGATTTAATCGAGAGTCCTTGATCAATTTGATAAATTTTCCCAATGAATTTGATGAGATTAGAGGGAGTGAGAAGTCATTTGGAGACTTGAGAAACTTTTCTTTATGAGAATACAGTTTAATTACATTTACTATATATAAACATATTATAGTTACTATATTATATTTACATTTCTGCACTTATTCAAAAGTAAAATAAAAATTTGTATTTATGTAGCATTATAACACTGAGAGAGAATTCACACAAACCTTATGAGGTACATAGTAAAGATATTATTATAACTGTCTTAGTGATAAGGAAACTGAAGTTTTCAAAGAAGTTAAATTCCATGTCATATCTCACAGCTAATAAGTGTAAAATCTGATTTTCTAATGTCAAGGCTTGTATTTTTCCCATTATACCATATGCTTTCTCATATGTAGGAATGCACTAGCAAAAGTTTAGCAACCAGTTCTCTGGGAGAGAAAAACACACCTATGATATGCTTTTAAATTTAATGTGTGGACAGTCAGATGGCACAATGAATAGAGCACCAACCCTGGAGTCAGAAGGACATGAGTTCAAATCCAGTTCGTACACTTAACATTTCCTACCTCTGTTTTCATAGTTCTGTGATCCTGGGCAAATCACTTTACCTTAATTGTCTCACCAAAAAAATTAACTTGACATGCCTTATCATCTTCTTAAGTTTAGTCAATCAACAAAACAATAAATCAAACCTTGATCTTTTTTTTTTTATCATTTTCCTATTGCTGTAAAACATTTCTGTGTAAAATATTCACATAAAGTATTTGAATCAGCACAAATTGGCAATATCAGATCCTTTACTACTTGACATGACTTGACAGCAAATTTCCCTGACAATACCCCCCAAAAATATTCTCTGCAGACATCTGAAAAATCTTTAATGAAGGAAAAAAATATTTCATTTCACAATTGGTAGCAATGCTTAGCAAGTATCTCCTGAGAGATCTTATACATTGACTTAAGTTAAGGGGCCTCTAATCCAAAATCCAGCCCCATGAATAGATCTCTACTACAACACAGATGATTGCCAAATCATCTCAAATACAGTAACTAACAACTTACTAGAGTTCAGATAATCTACTTCATTTTTAGCAACCTCCAATTACTAGGACCTGCCTCTATATTTTGAGTTTAAATCTGTCTACATTTAGACCTTTTATTCATTTGTCCTAGTTCAGCCCTCTAAAGCTGTATAGAATTAATGTAATCCCTCTTCCAGAATAAGATTCCAAAATAAATATCTTAAAACAACAATTATATTTTGCTAATTATATTACTTTTTTCCCAAGAAAAAGTTTTGATAAAAGTGGGAAGAAAGCAGAATGGGAGAGAAGAGAGAAAGCTGAGTTATGGAGATTAAAGAAAGAATAAAGCAAGAATAAACCAAAATTTTTCTTCAAGAGAGGTCCTGAAGAGAAACATCACTGACCTGATAAGCTTTCCTGAAGTCAGCCCTATAGTTATTTTCCAAACCAGGGGAAAAAAGTTTTCTCACTATTTTGTCAAATAAAAATTGCATTTTATAGTTCTTTTTCTTAAGCATACTGTCTAAAAACTAAAACTGATACTGAAGTAAAGAATACTGATTTTTAACATAAAACTACAACTTTTAGCAGGCAGCTAAGTGGTACAGTGAATAGAGCACTGGCATTAGAATCAAGAAAACTTATCTTCCTGAGTCCAAATCCAACCTCAGATATTAGCTCTGTGATCCTGGATAAGCCATTTAACCCTGTTTGCTTCAGTTTTCTCCTCTAAAAACGGAAATGGCAAATCACTCCAGTACAAGAAAATCCCAAATTGAGTCACAGAGTTGGATACAACTGAAATGCAAAATAACTCTAGAAATAAATATCTAGAAAAAAAAACTCTAGAAATAAACTCTAGAAATTAGGATTCCTTTAATTAAACTAATTTACAACTTTCTATATAAGCTTCAAGGAGTTTTTGTTTCCTTTTATTAATTCATAATTTTATTAAGATAATTCTGAAAAATGTAGTGAATTAATAAAAAGAGTACAAATGTCAACATTATTATTATATTTGATTCTCTGTCTTCAACAGGCATGATCAAACAAAGCGGGGAAAATAGCATGAAGATAAGATCTATTATTATTCTTAAAATAACATACATAAAAAATAATTTACATTTATATAATTTATAACACTGTAAGGTTGGCAGAATTCTTTCTCATAAAAAAGAATCCAAAGAGGCAAGAGCGAGGGGAAGGAGAAGAGTATGTGCCAGGCACTATACTAAAGACTTTACAAATATTAACTCAAATATTATTATCCTAGTTTTGCAGGAAAACCAAAGCCTAGAGAGATTAAGTAATCTCCTCAGAGTCACATAGGTAGTAAATATTAGAATTTGAACTCAAGTGTTCTGCCTCCAAATCTAGTGTTCTTCTCACATACCATGGTGAATAAAAATTAAGACTGCAAAGAATTTAAAGAAAAAGCAATTGAATTGCATTTCTCATCATTTTCTCTAGTAATTAACTCCTAACTCCCAAAGCATCAATTAGACACTGACACTAGAAATAAAATCTGATTATCTTAGAGACTCAATTCCATGTAAACATTTTTAATATGGGCCTGAAAATGGCACTGAATTAGCTGGAATCAAAATTATATTTACTTATACCTGTTACCAAACAAAATGAGCTCTATGCTAGACTCATTTATGAGTTCCTTTTGCTGAAAGTAACATTCAGAAATCTTCCATTTAATCAGCAATATAACCCTCTGCATTATTAATGACAAGTTTATTTTCTTCACAGAAGTCTAAAGGCCATTAAGGCTCCAGCAAGTTACAAATGTGTACTAAGAGAATCTAACCAAACTACATTCATTTCTTCATGTTCCTATATAATAGGCAAATATTTTCCTAAATTTGCATAATTTTATATTCACACAGAAACATTTGCAATAACTTTCGGAAAGAGTAATAGCTTCTCTGATCTTGGCTCTCAAAAGAGATGTTTTCCAAAATTCCAATACCACTTCTGTTAGAATTAAGGAATTAAGCATCCCAATTAGGTATTAATTAATTATTCATAGTTCCTTGCAGGAATTCAGATCCTAATCATTCACTAGCCATCAATAAGCAAGAAAGTCCTAGCAATCCAAAACACAAGTTTTTATTTGAGTAGTTAGAAGTAAGGCCTTCCATAATAATATATTCTCAGCAGGTTTATAGACTTAGTTGCTGCTGTGATACACCTGAGGATAGATAGAGGATGCATCTATTTTGTTCCTGTGGCTAACAAATATCAAATAAAAAGAACAGGGATATCTCCTATTCTCATCAGCCTTAAGATTCCATCTCATCACTTAGGATTCAATTGGGAGTTATGGAGTCAGGAACTCTAAAGCTCTATTTAAGGAGACAATTCAACTCACACATCTCATTTACTCATCTAGCTGTTTTACTTAGAGACTTTTTTTGACTTTTTTTTTAAACTTCTCCACCAAACCTCTATGTTGTGGGTCTTTTCTACCACCACCCCCTTCTTCTTAGCTTTCTTTTTCTGAGTGCTGTCTTCCTCATCAGATTGTAAGTTCTTTACAGGCAGATATTGCCTTCTTTTTTTCAAATTTATACCTCTTGCTCTTAGCACAGTGCCTGGCACACAGAAGGAACTTAATAAATGTTTGTCAGATGACTAACCAACTAAAAATTGCTGCAAGATCAGAACATATAAGTATCCAAATCAGAGTAGTAGTATAGCTATTATTATTGCATTAATTACAATGTATTTATTTATTTCTACCACCTGATATCAGAAAGTATTGGACAAGCATATAATCTTTTCCCATTCACTGTTTTTCTTATGTAGGAAAGCTTCTTATTATCTATGTGATCCTGTTATTTGAAGAGCACAAGAAGAGCTATCCACTTGCCCAAATTCTCCCTCTCTAGCCAGCTGCTTGCAGCATGAGTACTAGTCCCCTGAGACTCAGAAAAGGGATATTTTAGATAGAACCCCAAGATTGAAATCTTAACTTGCCACTTGTGTAAATTTAAACAAATCACTTACCTTCATTAAGTATCAATTTTCTCATCTATAAAATGAAGAGTGTAGAGCAGAGGTATCAAACTCACTATAAGAAGCCAACAAAATTCTTGAATGCCATTGAACCAGATTAAAACATAATTGAGAAATGTTTGACAAAATAAAAGATAATTAAGATAAATAAAAATTTAAAATATAATACAAAAATAGATCATGTGATTTTTCTAAGTCAATATGCACTTTCAGGGATCAATTTCTATTTGAGTTTGATGTCTTTGCCCTAAATGACCTCTGGTCTCCAAGGTCCCTTAAAGTTCTAATCTATGTTCATATGAATTAAGTCACTGAATCTAAAGAAATCTATTATAAAATGAAAAAAATTAAAAGCACTACCAGTCATTCATATAATTTATCAAACACATGAAATAATAGAGCCACATCATTCCCTCTGGATTTTGCATGACATTAGTGGATTGTAGCTAGATATATCAGATTTATGCTTCCAGTTCATATGAATGAGTTGTTGCTATTTTCTTCTGTACAGAGTTGACTAGATGGAAAAATATCTGATCAGGAAAACATGATTCATATAGAATATGTATTATCTTCATAATTAAAACACAGGAATTATTGTTCAGAAGTAGAACACATGGAGTGAAACAAGGTTGCCCACTATCACCATTACTATTCAATATAGTACTAGAAACGCTAGCCTCGGCAATAAGAGCCGAGAAAGAGATTCAAGGAATTAGAGTAGGAAATGAGGAAATCAAACTATCACTCTTTGCAGATGACATGATGGTATACTTAGAGAACCCCAAAGACTCTGCTAAAAAGCTACTAGAAATAATTCAAAATTTCAGCAAAGTGGCAGGATACAAAATAAATCCACATAAATCCTCAGCATTTTTATATATCACTAACAAAATGCAACAGCAAGAGATACAAAGAGAAATTCCATTCCAAACAAATGTTGAGAGTATAAAGTATTTGGGAATCCATCTACCAAAGAAAAGTCAGGAATTATATGAGAAAAATTACAAAACACTTGCCACAAAAATAAAGTCAGATTTAAATAATTGAAAAGACATTCAGTGCTCTTGGATAGGCCGAGCGAATATAATAAAGATGACAATACTCCCCAAACTAATCTATTTATTTAGTGCTATACCAATCAGACTCCCAAGAAACTATTTCAATGACCTAGAAAAAATAACAACAAAATTCATATGGAAGAATAAAAGGTCGAGAATTGCAAGGGAACTAATGAAAAAAAAACTCAGAGGAAGGTGGTCTAAGTGTACCTGATCTAAAGCTATATTATATAGCAGCAGTCACCAAAACCATTTGGTATTGGCTAAGAAATAGAACGGTAGATCAGTGGAACAGATTAGGTACAAAGGACAAAAAAGGGTACATCTATAGCAATCTAATCTTTGACAAACCCAAAGATACCAACATTAGGGACAAAAATTCATTATTCGGAAAAAACTTTTGGGAAAACTGGAAATTAGTATGGCAGAAATTAGATATGGATCCACACTTAACACCATATACCAAGATAAGATCAAAATGGGTCCATGATTTAGGCATAAAGAGGGAGATAATAAATAGATTAGAGGAACAGAGGATAGTCTACCTCTCAGACTTGTGGAGGAGGAAGGAATTTATGACCAGAGGAGAACTAGAGATCATTATTGATCACAAAATAGAAGATTTTGATTACATCAAACTAAAAAGTTTCTGTACAAATAATACTAATGCAAACAAGATTAGAAGGGAAGTAACAAATTGGGAAAATATTTTTAAAAACAAAGGTTCTGACAAAGGTCTCATTTCCAAAATATATAGAGAACTGACCCTAATTTATAGGAAACCAAACCATTCTCCAAATGATAAATGGTCAAAGGATATGAACAGACAATTCTCAGAGGAAGAAATTGAAACTATATCCACTCACATGAAAGAGTGTTTCAAATCACTACTGATCAGAGAAATGCAAATTAAGACAACTCTGAGATACCACTACACACCTGTCAGATTGGCTAAGATGACAGGAACAAATAACGATGAATGTTGGAGGGGATGTGGGGAAACTGGGACATTAATACATTGCTGGTGGAGTTGCGAAAGAATCCAGCCATTCTGGAGAGCAATCTGGAATTATGCCCAAAAAGTTATCAAACTGTGCATACCCTTTGACCCAGCAGCGCTACTACTGGGATTATATCCCAAAGAAATACTAAAGAGCGGAAAGAGACATGTATGTGCCAAAATGTTTGTGGCAGCTCTTTTTGTTGTAGCTAGAAACTGGAAGATGAATGGATGTCCATCAGCTGGAGAATGGTTGGGTAAATTATGGTATATGAAGGTTATGGAATATTATTGCTCTGTAAGAAATGACCAGCAGGAGGAATATAGAGAGGCCTGGAGAGACTTAAATCAACTGATGCTGAGTGAAATGAGCAGAACCAGAAGATCACTATACACTTCAACAACAATACTGTATGAGGATGTATTCTGATGGAAGTGGAAATCTTCAACATAAAGAAAAGCCAACTCACTTCCAGTTGATCAATGATGGACAGAAATAACTACACCTAGAGAAGGAACACTGGGAAGTGAATGTAAACTGTTAGCACTACTGTCTGCCCAGGTTGCATGTACCTTCGGATTCTAATGTTTATTGTTCAACAAGAAAATGATATTCACACATATGTATTGTATCTAGACTATATTGTAACACATGTAAAATGTATGGGATTGCCTGTCATCGGGGGGAGGGAATAGAGGGAGGGGGAGATAATTTGGAAAAATGAATACAAGGGATAATATTATAAATATATATATATACATATATATATATAATAAAAAATTTTTAATTAAAAAAAAGAAGTAGAACACATGAAACATCAGAGGAAAAACATAATTAATTCCACAAATATTGTATATTATCTGCACAGCTAAATCTTGTAAGCCCATGCTATAGAGTTAAGAAATGCTTCCTGTCATCAAGGAGCTTGCAATCCACCTAAAAGCAAAGCATAATTGAATTAACAGTTAAATAATAATACATTTGTTAATGTGTGGACAATACAGTTATGTAACCATAAGATATATAAACTATATAATATAGTTACATAGATGGGCAGGTAGTTGGTACAGTAGATAGAGCACCAAATCTGGAGCAAGGAAGACCTGTTCAAATCCAGTTTTGATACTGACTACCGATGTGACCCTGGGGAACCCTCTTTGACTCAGTTTTCTCATCTGTAAATTGAGCTAGAGAAGGAAATGGCAAACCATCCCAAGGTCTTTGCCAAGAGTAACTCAAATGGGATCATAGAGAGAAAGGCATGACTGAAACAACTCAACAATAACAACAGATATAAGATATCTGTAGAAATGTAGTGTTAATAATCTAATAAAGACTCAGAGCTTATTGAAAAAATGAATAAATAAAACCTGAGATTTGGCCCACCTTTGCCTGGGGGAAGAGGCAAACAAGGTCCAGGAACACCAGTGCTTAGCACTTTCCTCCAGTTTCTAAGAGGGATATGAGATTAAACATATTTCTCTTTCATCTCTCAAATATCTCTAGTTCACAGACATGATTCAAGGATATTAAAAATGAAAGCTATTTCCCAGATCATTCTCAAGTGAGGAGGGTAACCTTAAACTAAAAATCACCAACTTAGCTTTTTCCCCACCAAAAACTAGTTACACAAAAGGCTATCACAAATAATGAATAGCAAGTACACCCATTTTTCCAAGGAAAACAGCAAAGAGAAAGTGGAGAAGTTTCACAGATTAGAAGATAACAAAGAATACACAAGAATATATTGGTTCTTCTTCTGAAAATGAGCTAAGATTTGCATCAAAATCAAGAGATTTCTAAATCTAAGAAGAGAGGGAACAATTTTACCAAAGGGAGTCTGCTTTCTAGAGTTGTAGATGTTGGAAGTCAAGGGACATAATGGAAAACAGAATGGAGAGAGATAACTCTCCTATATATCTGGAGCTTTGGAGCGCCAAGATCCATTCAAAATTTTGCACCTCACCTCTATTGATCAATGTCTCTCAGGATCCTCTAATTAAGTCCTTCTTCTTATGAGCAGTTCACTGTTCTCTCAACTAATCAGAAGCCATGTACGCAACATAGGTCACGAGTCTGCCCCTCAAAAAAACTATTCTTGGTTTAGGCAAAAGGATAACATAGACAACAATTTCAGCGATGTCATAAGGCATTACATGATTAATTGCCAAATGCGTGGCATTGATCAGTATTTCTCAATCTAATAAATCATTTAAATATCTTAATTCTCCAACTCAGATCATTTCTTCATGTAGCCTCAGAACTTCTTAATAGTTCTAAGAACAGGACCTGAAGCTAAAGAAGAGGGAGAGGGAGAGATAAAAGGGAGAAAATAAAAAATCTGTTTCTTCACATTTGATAGAAAATATTTGTGAACCAGTAAAAAATTTATCACAGACCAGAAACTGAGAAACTTTGGCATTTACACTAGGAAAGCTTCCTAAGGAAAAGGGATTCTTGAGTTGCCCCTTGTGGTTGGGGAGAGTATAAGGAATGTTTGAGGATCAACAAATACACCAAATTGGATGAAATGAGTAAATTTATCTATGAGACTATGGGGAAGATAACACTGGAAAAGTAAGTTGAAGCAGACTGCAGAATCTGAAGTGCATTCAATGAATGACCTTCCTCTAAAGCTTCTTTCTCCCTGTTGATTTTTGGAGCTCAGATTAGGATATAGTATTCTAAAAAGGACCTGTCCATACTGCCTATAATAAAAGAATGCCTTTATAACTCTCATACTTTATGCATCTATTTACAAACACTTATATTTCTTAACTGCTACAACTAATAGCTTAGGGGCATCTAAATGGTACAATGAATAGAGTGCTAGGCCTTGAGTCAGAAAGACCTGAGTTCAGATATAACCTCAGACACTCACTGGTTGTGTGAGTCTGGGAAAGACCCTTAACTCTATTTGGGATGGAAAATGCTATTTACATCCAGAGAGAGAACTATGGAAACTGAATGTGAATAAAAGCATACTATTTTCACCTTTGTTTATATTTTCTTTCTCATGTTTTTTTTTCCTTTTGGTTTTATTTTTCTTGCACAACATGACAAATATGGAAATATGTTTAAAAGAATTGCACATATTTAGCCTATATCTGATTGCTTGCTATCTTGGAGAGGAGGGAGATGAAGGAGAGAGGGGAAAAAATTTGCAACATAAAATCTTACCAAAATGACTATTGGAAACTCTCTTCATGTATTTGGAAAAATAAAATGCTACTGAGGAAAAGAAAAAGAAAAAGAGCAGTAAATAGCCTGAATCTTGTGTGTGCCATCTGATCTCACCCAGTCAGAAGCACCCAGTAGAGACAGAGTAGGAAGGCCTGAAGTCAGACCAATCTCACAGACCAAAAACCTGCAGGAGCTTTGAACAGGGACAAAGCAGGATACAACATGAGCTCTGATATTTGAGATCAGGAAGCCAGGGATATCTTCATTCTGATCTATCAGAACAGCAGTGGAAAACAAAACCATCCCCCATAGACAATGGCTCAGGAAGACCAGGCAGGGCAAACCATAAATACCTCCATGCACTTGGAGCCAACAGCCACTGAAGGGGACAGCTCAATGACCAAATGCATAAGCCTATTGGCTTTGCAGAATACCTGAGAAGGCCTCCAGCATGTGATGCAGGCTTAGCAAAGAATAGAATCAGATTCCAGTAAATGATTGTGCAAAAAATAAAAAGAGAATTTCCAAGACCAGCACCCATAGTGAACAAATAGGAGAGAAGACAGAAGACAGGGATCAGAGCAGAGGACAGAGCCTAATCAGAGGCGTTGTACTGAGAACTCTAGCAGCAATATCTAAATGGACTAAATAGGGCATGCTGATCCCATCCAAGAGCACAAGAGAAGATGAATCTCCTGATCCTACTATAAAGTCTCAAGACAAAAATCTGAGACTAGAAATATGGAAAAATAAAAACCCACCAAACACAATGAAGCAATACTCTGACTTAATAGTAGCTCAAAAAGTTAATCCAGAGGAGATAACTCCACATGTGCAAATAGAGCTTCAGAGAAAATAATGAATTGGCCATAAGGATTTCATAGGCGATTAGAAAAAAAAAATCAAACAAATTTTTAAAAAATAGAGCTCTAGGGGAAAAAATGGAGTAACTTGGAACAGAAAGTAAAAAATATTACCCAATATAATGAACTCATTTAAAAACAAGACTAACAAACAGAATTGAATGATTCTATAAGGCAAAAAATTCAAATATTAGAAAAAGTCAAAAGAGAAAAATTAGAAGAGCATTAAAGGTATCTGTCATCAAAAACAATTGGGATAGAAAACAGGCTGAGGAAGCAGCATGTAAGAATCACTGGATGTGATTTACAGTTTATGTGGTAAAAGGTGCAGAGAAATCCAGATTCCCACAAAAACCTCAGCAAATATTTGAGGGTCCCAGATAGATGAGTGATAAAGAAAACTAAAGAAAATGAAAGTAATCTCCTCTATTCTATCCAAAACTACATGAGAAAGAAACACGGAAACCAATCACAGTAGCACAGAGGTTGTTATTTATTCTTCATTCTTAAATGACATCAGGGAGGTGATGAAATATCATGCACTTGAATGGAATTTAAATGAAGAAGGCTTATGCAAAGTCACTTGCTTCACTTCTCATCTGGAGTCATCTCCAGTGGGAATCTAGCAGTGGGAAAATATAGATCAGGACCATTGAAGATGGTCCTGGATATAGTGAGAGACCTTGGTCTTTTTAAGCTAAACAGATCTCAATTTGACTGAGATAACACCAATTCAGTGATTAAGGCTGGGTAAGAATTGAAGCAAAGAATTTGGAACTATGCTCAAAAGGTTATCAAACTGTGCATACCCTTTGATCCAGCAGTGTTTCTATTGGTCTTATGTCTACTGGACTTATATAGAGAGATGATCACTTCTGATAGATGTGACTATTCTCAAAAATTAGACGATTCAGGTCAGTTCCAATGATCTTGTAATGATGAGAGCCATCTATACCCAGAGAGAGGACTGTGGGAACTGAGTGTGGATCATAACATAGCATTTTCACTTCTTTGTTATTGTTTGGCTTGAATTTTATTTTCTTTCTCACTTTTTTTTTCCTTTTTGATATGATTCTTCTTGTGCAGCAAGATAATTGTATAAATACATGTGCTTGTATGTCTATATGTGTATAAATCTTGGATTTACATATATTTTACATGTTTAACATATATTGAATTATTTGCCATCTGGAAGAGGAGGTGGGGGAAGGGGAGAAATTGGAACACAAGGTTTTGCAAGGGTCAATGGTGAAAAGTTATCCTTGCATATGATTTGAAAATAAAAAGCTTCAATAAAAAAAGAGAATTGAAGCAAAGAATGACCTCTTTTACTTAAGTTAAAAAAATCATTCTGGGAAAATAAGACCCTTAGGGTTTCTGGCCCAAATAGAAGCAAGTACTATTTATATTCCTTCTAAGTCCATCAGGGTCCAAATAATGACCAACTGGGGTTTGGCCTGAGACTTATTATTGGCCAATCAATAAAAACCAGAATGATTCTGGTTTAAGCAATGATCTTTAAGAAAGAAAACTGTCAAGTAAACTTCACAAGGGAAGCTTGCATGAGTTCCCACACAAAATTGGTAGACTGCTGGAAGTCTGAATAAGGAGGTCACAATCCAGCAGGCGCTCTAAGTCATTGAGAACTTGAAGCCAAATTCCAGATCAAGTCTTTCAGAACAGAAGTGGAGGACAAGAGTCAACCCCCCCAAAGGGAGGATATTGCACAAAAAGACATGGACCGGTTATGTGCCCCTCAGATCTCTGGGAACCACATGAAGAGAAAGAGGCCATGTCAGCATCTGTCCCATAGGTACTGTGTAGATCTGAGGTCAACATGATTTCCAATATCTGGCTTAATTCTATCAGTGTCACATCAGGAGAGAAAACCTCCCATTGGAGGCTATGGTAGAAATAGGTCATAGGGACCTGCTGAGACTAGAACCTGCTACAAATAATCAAGAGACTGAGAAAGAAACCAAGTCTTGAGGTAGAAGATAAGTATCTAGAACAGGAATGGCTTTGATATCCATACTACAGAAGGAACAGGATCAAATAATTCTTGTCCCAATCCATCTAAGAGTTCCAGAGGAGACAATCCTAAATACAGTCTCATAGATTATCTAAGAATTCAAATTAAAACTAAGAACAATGAGAAGAAAGGCTCAACCATGACAGAGAAAGTTTTTTGAGTTAAGAAAAGCTAAGTGGCAAGCCCAGAAGAAGAAAGCAACATCACAATGATTATAAGGATTGCCTCAAAAGAAAAAAATAATAGTTTGGCCACAAAGATTTCAAGAGGAGTACCAGAAGAATGAAGCTAGAGATTTAAACAATAAAATTATAAATGAAATTAGAGTTCAGGAACAAAAAATTATTTATAACAGCAAAGCTTGGGGGGAAAAGTGAATGATGACAAGAAAATAAGCTCAGTTACTCCATAAGAAAATAAGAAGAAATAAGTCAAAAGATTGAAAAATTTTATCAAAAATAACTAATCTGTAAATAGTTCAAGAATAGATAATTTTTAAATCATCAAGGCCCCTGACATATACATAAGTCATACCACATGAAAATAATGTAATATTGTTGCGACATTTTTAAAATTTGCCCCATTGTACAGATGAAGAAATTGTGGCAAACCAACTTGTCATATAGCTAGCTTCCAAGGTTGGTTTTCAATCAGGGTCTTCCTAACTCCAGATCAAGGACTTTATCCACTGTACCACCTAATTGACAAGAAGATACGACTTGAATTCAAGAATTCAGGTTCAAAGCTGCTTTCAGCACTGATTAGTTGTCTAAGCCTATGTAAATCACTTAACCTTTCTCAGGAATTAAATGGAAATTAAAATGGGGATCTTATATCCCCATTTATAGCCCAAGGTTATTGACAAGATAAAATGAAATAATATAAACCTTAAAGTACAATAAAAACACTAGCTATTATTATTAACATTATAAAGGACTCTATACCAACATTTATCACCAATCTTTGTTTTATGTACTATGAGCATTGATAGAAAAGTCCCCTGATCTGGTATTCTTGCTGGTTCTAAGTCTTTTTATGAAAGAATATGTATCTTAAAATATCTAATAAATAATTTTAGCAAACCTATGGTAAATGGTAATTGCTGAAATGATTGCTAGAACTTTGTTCAGGTGGCAAAGTAAAATGAGTTCATTTCAAAATGATAATTTCATCTTTTATCTTCTGCCAGATCCAATGTATTTGAGGTGAACTTTTGCCAGTTTATACCTATTTATAACATTCTACTGGCTCCAAGTTAAATCATGTTGCCATAGGCTGAAAAGATTTGATGTGCTATACTAAAATCAATAAAATGTCTCACTTTTTGAAAAGCTTATTTAGATATAATTATTAGGTATCTGCCTAGAAGAATAATTTGTTTTGCATGATGATAAAAAGTATTTTCTAAAATGGTAGTATATTAATGAGAATATGAAAGACATTCTCATATTGCTGGATAATCTAATAGCAGAAAATTCATTATTTTCCTTATGCTTGAAATTATCTTCACCTCTGTCCCTGGTAATCTACACCTCATACCCATCTCTGAAGCTGAAAAGAACGTGTCAGTTCTCACTAATGTATGAGTTTTTTGAGAGCAAAGAGAGGCAGAAGTGATATAAATGAGGACAATAGGAAATAAGGAAGATATTGGAAGTGAAAGAAAGAAAGAAGGGAAGAAAAAAAGAACAGAGAACAAGAAATAGGGTTAACGTAATGTTTTTGAGTGAGACTGGGGAAAGCAGAGAAGATAATGTTCAGAAAGAACTTCTATCATAGGATGAAGTTAATACCAAGCATTCATACAACACTTTAAGGTTTGCATTGTGTGTGTGTGTGTTATGCCATTTCATTCTATCTCAGCCCTACATCTAGAAGATACATTAGAACTCAGAATTTTATATTCTGTGAGTACCAGTGCAGCACTCAGGCTGAGGCATACCAATCATATCTCATTCTTCTATATGACCTCTCATCTTTTTCTATCATACATTTCCTGGAATATTTCTTTTTCACTACTTTTTGCAAAGGGTCATCAATTATATTCCACAATCCATTCATGCCTACCATGCATCTCTATATCACTTTTGGGGTCTCCCTATCATCTCTTTGGAGATCGTAGTATTGCACTATCTATAGCCATATAGCATTGCTAGAAGAGTGACATTAAAAGAAATGAGTTTTGCTGAAAGCACTATGCAATATGAGAAATGCATTCCAGTCTAATCATGTCCTCTTCCATTCAGGCAGAATGGTCATTATCCATATGCCTACTTGACAAACTTAATCAATAGACTACCCATTCAACTGTATATCACAATCTGAACAATCTTCATTTGATTTTCCCATGGGGATTATTAAACTGATTTTTTTAAAGTGGTCATGAATCTTATTGGGATGATCCTGTAGTATTTCGAGGATCAAATATCTTTCTGTTTTCTGCTTTACTTAATACTAATAGAAGAATATAAAGTACATTGTGTGCAACAGGACAGGACCGAGGGGGGGGGAGGAAAAATAGCAATGAAGAGCATTCCTCATTAAATCAATTTCTGGATGACAAATATAACCATTTGTGCACAAATCCACCTTTAGTGAAAAGACTTTTCAAAGTGTGCTCTCACTCTCATTGTCTCTCTCATTCTGTGTGTGTGTCTCTCTCTCCATTTCTCTTTCTCTCATTCTCCAATTCTCCCCATAACCTATCCCCATACAAAATGATGCGGCCAAAATAGAAATAAAAAAGAGAATCCAGAGGTCCAAAAGGTCCAAATGACTTGAATTCTCTAAGTTCCTATAAATTCAAAGAAAAAAATAGTTCAAGTCTCAATTCCAATACTTACAATCTTTGACAAATTATTTAACCTCCCCCCAGCCTTCTTTTTCTTATTTGGAAAATGTTAGGTTAGACTAAACTGGTCTAGAGTACCTTCCAACTCTTATTATACCTTTCTGGATGTTCACCTACTGATATGACCTCATGCTGTGATACAGGAACACTGCCAACAGCAAAAGATCTGAGCAGGAGGTGATCAAAGAGAAAACGAATGTCTGTCAAAGCCCTGGAGCCTGAATGTTGGTTTATCTGCCTTCTAGTCTGATATTGTGAGGTGAGCAATTCTACTGAGAAGCAATATTGGTACAACCTTGCTATCGATTTACCTAGTCTTATAGGAAATCAAAAATTCCTGAGACAAGCTTAGCTATTTGCCATTTTACACAATGTACTTGGAATGACATTTTTCTTCCAATCAGTATCGCGTGGAACCTTTTTTCTAGTTTTTTCTAGCTATTGAAACTTTTTAAAATTATTTCTCTCTCCCTATTCCTGATGCTTTAATGTTCAAACTAGGAAAAAATAATTCTAAATATAGAAGAAATAAAGATCATTGTCTCTGAAGTTCTGAAAAGCTTGTCCAGTTCTACTGATGTGATACTAATGATGACTAGGGGATGGAATGTTTCATCTAAAATTAGGAAGTTTCAGCACTTATTAACCATGTAGTCTTGGGCAAGTCACATGAATTCTACCTGCCTCAATTTTCTCATGTGTAAAAAATAATAATAGTAATGCACTGTTGTTCACAAGGACAAGCCCCAAAATCTGAAATAGTTTTAAATTTTTATTAAGGGAGCTAGAAAGGAAATGTGACCTCCTTTCACCTAGGATCTGGAAGGTTTATATTATATAGGAATTAGGCAAAGGGGTCCACTCAGGAAACCACATTAAGCTAAACACAAGTTTAGATGGATTCATCACAACTCTTGGATGTGGTAACCCAAAATAAGAAGGCTTTGGCTGTCTCTAGGATTTGGGAGACCCCAAAATTCCTTGTAGCCATCTCCAGCATTGCTAGTTACTGGGGTTAGGTAATATTGGTTGCAGACAACCTTTAATCACATGGATTTATACTATATATCAAATTTTCCAAATAATATAATAAATCATTTTTCCCACAGCACCTATCTCTCAGGATTATTGTAAGAATGAAATAATACTTACAAGGTCTTTCAAACTTTAAAGTGCCATAAAAATACTAGGGGTTATTTTTAGTAATAATAACACATTTATATTATGCTCACTTTCATATAGTACTTTAAAGTTTGCCAAGTAATTTCTTCATAACATTCCCATTAGATAAGTAGTGTAATTATTTATATTCCCAACTGAGGAAACCAAGGTGCTAAAATATTAAGTGATTTGCTCATGATCATGTAACCAGTAGCTATTTGAGACAGAATTCAAACCCAAGTCCCCTGACTCCTACTCCAAGACTTTTTTTCCAATTAGATAATGCTGTTTCTGGAGGGATAAACAAAATCCTTAAGGTACGGATAATAGATTAGGACAGAGAAAGTGACTCCCTATATTCAGCTGCTCTACCAAGATCACTCAAACTGAAAGAGCATGGGGCCTGGATATAGACAGTCTTAGGTTCAAATCCAGTTTCAGACATTTACTAGCTATGTGAGTCTGGACAAGTTATTTAAATTTTTTCAGGTTTAGTTTCCTCATCTGTAAAAATGGGAATAATAGTAGCACCTACCTCCCGAGATTATTGTGAAGATAAAATGAGATAATATCTGTACAGCAATGTTACAGTGCTTGGCACATAGTATATTCTATGTAATTGTTTACTATTATTGACATTAATAATGTTACTTTATTATTAATTATATAAGTAACAGTTATTATTATTAAATTCACATTCTTCAGAAGCTTCTCCCCATTTTACCTATTTCCTTCCCAAATGCAACATCCTTTCACCATGTCTGGTAGATACAGCCATGGTCAAATGAGCCAAAATATGAACATGAATAATATGATTCCATTGGTGTTTAACAATGAGCACACATGTGCACACACACACAACACACAATATTTAAGATCACTAGACACTGATATCAAAGACAAGAAATGGTGAGACACCAGGCAAGAGTAGAGACAAGCAACTCATCTAAGTAATTAGAAAGACTGCTCTGTTTACTATTTCTTGTCTTGAATTCTAATAGATAACTCACTCTTTGAGAAAATTACTGAGCATGAAAAATTCCTCCATTCAAATGCCTGTTTGGAAAGAAAGAGCTTATGGGGGGGGTGGTCATCAAGATAATTTGTTCTTTAAAGATCGCAATGCTATTTCAAATCACAAAGTGCAGGGCAGGACAATATTAAAGATTGCATTTACTATTTTTAGAAACAGTTCATTATTTATATACTTTTGTATACTATAAGATAGAAGTGAATATTTTAGGAATGCTGCTGATCATACAAGACAATGGTATAAGGAACAACACCAGTCCTAAATCTCTTCCTGGAGGGAGGAGTTCTAGAAAATCAATAATCTTAATTTTTCTGTCCGAACTACAGTGGTGAAAATATATGACAAACCAGCATGTGAGTAATAAGCATTGAGGAGCTTTCCAGAAGAATGACAAAAAAGCAAATGTTCACTTCCAGCTCCAGTTCATGGATTAAAATACAAACAAATTAGTCAAATGGCTTCCTCTCCAACAACAACAAAAAAAAAAAGTCATACATTCATTGTCAGTAACCCCAGGCTCTCTGAGAAAGACTGAGTTGGGAAGCCTCAGTCTCAGATAAAAGCTGCAGTTTTTTGCTAGAAGAGCTAATCTTGAGAGAGCTTTGTGCACCTTACTCAAATGACAAATAGAACCAAAGCTCTAGCTCTCCCAATGATAAGCTTGTCCTAATTTCTAGGAGCACTAGACCAAATCTACATGAAATATATTGTGCTCCTTCAAATTCAGACTCATAAAATTACAAATGAAACATTATGATAAATGTAGTAATGGTTTTAGAATTGGAAGAGACTTTGGAAGTCATCTAAGCCAAACCCCCTTATTTTAGGAAACAATAAAACCAAGATCCAAAGTGAACAAGTGAACATAGGTAGTAGCAAAGCCAATATTTGAACCTAAATCACCTGCCTTAAACACCAATACTTTTTTTACTTGTATCATAGTGAATGTCAGCAGAAGAAACTATCTCTATTTGAGTAACAAAGATGGTCATTTTAAAACTTTTATTAAAACTTTTTTAAAAATTTTGTAAAATATTTTAAAACATTTGTAAAAACCATTTCAGCTGGTTATTTTATTGGTAAAGTCAATTTTGCATTCTGTGGAGCCTCTCTTCCCCCCCATCTCTCAGTATTTCTCAGTCTTTCAAGGGCACCTAGAATAAGGAAGATCCAAGTTCAAATGCAGCTTCAGACACTTACTTAGCTGAGTGACCCTGGGCAAGGGACTTAACTGTTTGCCTCAGTTTCCTCACTAGTCAGATCAATGAAAATTAAGAACTCTTTTAACAAGTTAGAGTTCTATTTTCCCAAACCCCCTCATTCAGGTATTTTTTTAGATGCAGAGGAAAGCAGAAAGCAACGATGAGTAAAGCATTCAACTAATTGTGGGGTAGGGGGAATTAAAATAGGAATGCAACTTTTTTTAAATTTCTTTCTCTTCCTAATACTCCCAGAATTTGAGCTAAAGGAAGGTAAGTTACCCTTCCTGGGGCAGAAACACTAGGAGAAGACAATTTAGGACACTGGACAGACTAAGAAGGCAGCTTTGCCTAATAAGCAGCAAGCAATCAAGAAGTGGCAATCAGAGAGTAAGACCAAATGGAAGTGAAAAAGTTTCTCCTCCCACTATGATTATAATTTGAGTTAGAAGGGTCTCTTGTTTCCCTACATTTCTACAACAACAAAAATAGAATTCAGAAAAGAAGATAGGAAAAGTTGATATTTTTGATCAAGGCCAGTGACAATCTGTTTCTATGAAATTCTAAGCATGTATCTCATATATGAAAAAGAACTGAAATGGAAAACATGTATTGCTGCATTCCAGGTACTTTGTTAAGCAACAGGAATTCAAATAGAAGCAAGTCGGACAGTCCCTACCTTCAAAGAGCTTATATTCTAATTTCTAAAGGGACATCATATGGCCCGGATGAAATGTTTAGATAAGTCTTGTTAAGTAGCAAGTGGTAGTGGGGGAGGGTTTGCACAGGTATAAAGATAGCCTTGGAGTAGGTGGTGAGTCTGTGTATAGGCTACATATAGTGAATGTTACTGATCAGAATCCCAGGGCAGAAGTTTGGACTATGGCATAAGAAATCAAAGCCAAAACACAAGAATACAACATCACAGTTGCAAAAATTGTGTTTTGATTTCCCTTTAACCCATACAAGAATAGGAAATCTTTCTGAAGTCATGTTGAAGAAAGAAAAGAAAAGGTGAACCAAAGGTAGAAGTAACAAACTAAAAAGTTGGGGATTAAACCCATGATTTGATTGACAGAGGGAACTCTCAGCTAATCATACTAATGGTAGCCATCTCTAGGGCAGGAGAAAAAGGAAAAAAGGAAGAGAAAAGAAAAAAAAAAAGAAATTAACTTGATAACTTTATTATATATTTAAAAGGAATAGCAAGCTCTACATAACAGATTTGCAGATTATACAAACATCTTTTTTATTTTATTATCTCATGAAAATACTTTTTTATTTCATACATTTAAAATAAAATATTTTTTAAAAATACGAAATTGCCAAGATTTCATATAGGTGGACAATTTCTCTGCAATTTATAGTCTTAGTAAGTTGCCTATACTATCAAGAATTAAAGTAACTTTCCCAGGATCACCCAAAATCAGAGCTTAAACTGAGGTTTTCTAGCTTCAAGGTAAGATCTTTATGCACACTCTCTCATACTGCTTCTCACTAAGTCAACTAGTTATAATACTCAAAGGAATTAATATATAAGCCATACACTAATAATCCAGAAAATGAATGCTTAGTTTGTATTAAATTTCTTGGGGGAAACAGGGAACAAGGGATGGAGAAGGAATATGAATGTTGAGCCCTGTTGTCAATGTACAGCATGAATTTATACAGATCAAGCTTGGAGACCCACCTGGTGGCTTGTACAGGTAATTACATGACTATTCCACCCACATATACTCTTAGTGCCAATGTAAAGGGCAGAAGGGAGAAAAGGGAGAAATACAATTTTATGTGTATGCATAGATGCTTTACAGAGGTGAAATATGTACTAAATATAACAGGTCTTAAAATGCCATATAAATGTAAGCTATTATTATTGTTATTATATACATCTGTTCATGTCATTTCTCTGATCAAAAATTTTCAAGGCCTTTCTTACCTACTATTGAATAAATTTTAAATTTTATGAGAAATGAGTATTTCTCTCGTATAAACTGATAAGGAGTGATTGTATGACCAAAGTTTTCCCTTTTCTACTTACTTATCCAGAAACCAACTAGTATGAGAAATCTCTCTTAACAATTTACCTAGGCCAAGATCTAGTCACAGAGTAAAAGAAACTTTACTTTTGAATAAATGGATGTATTCCTGCTCATTGTGTTTTCTCAGACATGTCTGGAAAGTGTTGATTCACTTTTGTGAATTTGTCACAAAATTTTGTCAGACAAGTGATATGGAAACTGGTAAGTCTCTTTGACCAAGATCTGGGTGATCCAAGTCACGTACTCCAAGATGACCCTCATTATAATATAGCCCATTCTCTCACTGTAATATTCATTTTCTCATTAATTATTAACCAGAGTTGATTAACATTCCTCAGGAATACCTGCTTTTCAAAGAGCATATACATTGCGAGTCTACCATCATGCGAGGTTTTTGATCTAGGAAAGATGGCCTTTTATTAAAATGCTGGCAAGTCACTCAATTGCCTCAGGGAAAAAAAAAAGAGGAAACTGAGATAAACAGGGTTAAATGACTTGCCCAAGGTCACACAGCTAGCTAGTGTCTGAGACCAGACATAAAATCAAGAGTTCCTGATTCCAACCCTAACATACTCGATCCACTGCCCCAAAATAAAGCCTTAGAAGAATTAACCAACGCTCCCTTTCTAGAAACAAAAAGTGGATTTGATAACAGCTAAGGGTGTGGGGAGGATTCATACTTGGTGACAAGATCGCTAACAAGGCTTTCAAGAAAACTGACCAAGAGGTGGAGGATTATAGCTTCTATGAGGATGTGAGAAGATGCCCAGGAAGCAGAGAGTCAAGTTAAACAAGCCTCAGTCAGGTTCCCTTAAGTCTAGCTCAAGGAAGCAGTGGATGAGGTGAGAAAAAGTTGTCCTCAAGCCCCCTGCTCTACTTTGTGGTACTACTGCTTTGCTCAAGGTCAACCAAAAAAAAAGTTTCCTTAGTCAGGAATTATAGCAGCTCCTAACTACACCCAAAGAATCAGAAAAGTCATAATCCTGCAGCTACTCTGTCCATAAGATATCCATCCCCCCCTCAACTGAGTCCAAGTCGGGAATCCTGAGCACTAGCAGCAAAATGTCTTGGCTTTATAGGCAGGTTCCCCAGGATTAATTAATATTTTATGTTAGGATCATTAAATTCCAGGTAATAAAAGGGTATGTAGGTTTATGAAGGAAGCTATGAAATTCATCAAAAGTGAGTTGTATTAGCTAAGGTCGAGTTTGATAGACTTCTGTATCAGGAAAAGGCTATATATGAAATGTAAATGCCTCTCCGACTGTTTCATTTTTCCCAGGGTATATATAAATCTGAGTTGTGTATTAACTGGGCCTCCTAAAGACTAAACCACTTTGCAGACATTTTTTTCAGACCCCAAGCAGCAAATATTTTGCTAATAAGGTATAAGACTTTACAAGGGCCATGATAATATGATGCTAAATCTAATCAGGGACTGACTGAGCTGTAATTTTGAAATCAGTTAACAGCTAGACTTCAACAATGAGTTTGTATTTCCTGAATGAGAGGAAGGAAGTTCATAATGCCTCTTTTCTTATTCTTCCTGAGAACCCATTTCCAAATGGAACACTGAAAAGAGACTCAATTAATGTCTGCATTACTAATTCTTCCAAATTTGCCCCATAAATACTAATTCATCCATAGACAGATAGATATGTGTTCTTTGTGAGAGAGACAGAGGCAAGAGAGAGAGACAGAGAATCACTGAAAAATTTCTGCAGCAATAATGATGAGAGTATTCTGTTTTTTATGGAAAATTAAGGACCAACTGAATTCCCTTTTCCATCTCCATGCCTTAGCAAAGTGTATCTGTCCTCCCCGTATTCTTAGAATGCACTTTTTCACTTCTGCCTCTTGTTATTCCGATGTTTCAGTAATGCTCTTTCATGACCTCACTGAGGTTTTCCTGGTAAAGATAATAAGCGTGGATTGTCATTTCCTTCTCCAGCTCACTTGGCAGATGAGGAAACTGAGGTAAAAAGGGTTGAGTGACTTGCTTAAGGTCACATAGCTATTAAGTATCTGAGACCAGATTTGAACTCAAGAAGATGTCTTTCTGACTTTAGGCCTGGTGCTCTATTCAAGATACCACCTAGTTGCCTTTTCACGCTTAAACAAATCAAACACCACATCCTACATGAGACTTTTCATGCTCCCTTCAATTGTGCCTATATCTGCCTTCATCTAAAAATATTACCTCATATTTATTTTGTACATACTCATTTTGTGCATCCTTATAAATGTACATACTCTCTCCTCCCACAGAATGTAAGTACCTTGGGGGAATTCTTGTTTTCGAATCCCACAGTATTTAGCACATATTGGGCAATAAGTGCTTATTAATTGATTGGTTGAAACCCAAAAAGAATTAATCCATAGGAGAAAAAAAATCTCACATATCTAATTCTTTTCTTTAAAGTAGCATCTTCAAATTTGGAATAAAATAAAATAAAAGGAGATGCTACAATATACATGTAAACTCCCTAACATTTTAAAAAAACCAGATGGGCTTATATTAGTAGAATCCTCTATTTATTATCATTCCAGATTTCAAGCAGTTGAAATGCTAACAATAAGATTTGGCAGAATGATGTTTATATTTTAAAGTCACGCTGTCAACATGTACACAATAACATGTACACAGAAATAGTTTTCTAGAATCTGAAAAAATTATGATGTCTTTTTATAACATTATAGTTTAATAATATTTATATTTATAATATTTTTAGAACATCATGGTGAACTTTGGTCAAATGCAGGACTACTTATGCATTTTAATTATTTTCATTACAATTTCATACTTGGTTCAATTTGCTTTATTTTATATTTTATTTACTATTTCACTTTGTTGCCTATGTAGAAGAGGTTGTTTAATTCATCTCTAGAGTCTCTTAAACTCGGTAACAAAAGCATCAATTTTGCTGTAGTTTTCTACATCACTGTGTTAGCAACAGAACTTAGGCCTTGATTTTATACCCCATAGTATTCATTCCCAGTTTTTGAACCTGCATTTTACATGGAATAGGAAATCTGGTTCTACTTCAAATATAATTCTATCATCACCAAAAGATGAGACAAACCTCAACAAGCTATAATAATTCTGCCGTCATACCTCTTAAGTGATAATTGGGTAAGTCTTCAAAAACTACATTTTGACAATCATGAACCAAAGGCCTAGGTGATGTTATCAATGAAGGATTAGAGACCTGAGACCTAGGTCTTATTGACTTGCCACAATAGGACTGTAGTCACTAAATTAAGAAACGTGGAAAAGCCAGACAGCCAGGGAATATTCTGATTAAGCACAGCAGAATATCCATCTGAAAGAAAAATGCTACTGCTTTTCAGAAGCTATCAAGCTGTTACTGTTATTCATTTTTCAGTAAGAAGTAGAAATGTCTAGGGTGCTTAGAGCTACCATAATACTTACAAAGTACTCTATCTCTATATGTATCATACTAGATGGTACAATTGGGAAAAGCCCTGAACTTAGAATCTGCAAGACCTCAGTTCAAATGCTACCTCAGATACATGTTATATGACCCGAGGCAAGCCACTTAATCTAGGGATTAAATGTGTATGTGGATGTGTGCATATACACACATACATGTGTGCAGGATGGGTGCTAGACCCCCTTTCCCAAATTAACTAATCAGAGACATCTTCAGGTACAAAGAGAAAGCATTTATTTAATCCCTGCAGGGAGAGGCCCAGACACACCTTGGAAGCATCTCAAGTTCCATCATGTGCTTGTGGAACCTGGCCAGCTTCCAGCTTGTTGGGATTTAAAAAGCAAGAAACCTGAGCCTTCTCATTGGATAGACTAAAAGGCCATAACCATCCTTGACCAATGGTCACCAATGTTGCTTGCTTCCCACAGGTCATGTCACTTCCTGTAACTTCCTAAGGGTCTAACCTTTAGAGACTATGTGGCTCCCTGCAACCCAGGATTCAAGATCTCATCTTCCAGCTCTGGGAATAGGGATCATGTGCTTAGTATCAAACTGAGAAAAGTTCATCCAATCAGTCCCATTCAGTTCTCTCCTTTTTCATCTGTTTGAAGTATTCTCACCCCAATATATATCTTCCACTGGCCACTTGCTTTGATTACAGAAATTTGCTATAAGAGGAAAAATCAGGGACGGGATTTAAATAGTATCAAAACTGGTCCTTCAAGCCTTGACCTTACAGCATACAGGATAAAGCATTCTTTAACTCAGTTTTACTTCAGGTAATTGTCTAGTTAATAATTCCACCTTAAGCCAGACTCAGGAATAATCAGGTGAATTCTTATCCAAAAGAATACCACTGGAAATTTGAGTCAGAAGGATTCTACCTTCAGCAGAGGCCAGATACTAACTTCCACCTGTAACAATTTCTTCTGAATAACTTATGGCATATTTCTTTCAGATGGTGTTTCACTGGCTTGATGATCAGACAGTTATATCTGAATTTAAACCTCCAAATAAATATCAGTTGCAGTCCCAAGAGATTTTATCCCCAATAGCAATTCTCATTAATCAAAGCTACAGATAAATCTAACTCTCAAGGATCCCATTAAGAGATTCATCCTTGAAAATTTATAGCTTATCTTTCATATCTAAGTAGATGGTTAAGTTCAACATTACACAGATCATTTTGCTTTTAAAATACCCAATACATAGAAAAATTCCAAATTGCATATTTTCCATATAGAAACATATTCAAAGGAACAAAGGCAAAAATTATTATTATATCAGAGTCCCTTTAAACAACTTTAAGATGACACAATATAATCAATTAAAACTCATACAGAATATAGAATATCTTAATTTCACATAAAAGAACTTTATCAGAATTAACAATTTCTTCATTCTTAAAAAAAATTGTTAAATCAACTTTCTCCAATTGAAGAGTCCCCTATAAACTTTTTGTAAATAGTCCTATCAACTTATCAAATCAGGTTAAAATTCTGCTCTAGATACTTCAAGAAACCTATAGATCACGTTTGTTATCATATTCCTTAAACAAAGAGACCATTATGCACTTAGGGAAACATTAAATAATTTGCTGAAGACAGATGGACACCTTAGTAGAAATAAATCACTTTCAGAAAACTTGTGGTTCCAACAAACCTCTTAGAGCAGCTATAAACTTGAAAAATAAAAATAAAACATTCAGTTATTAACATCACATAAATCTAGACTATTCCTTCAAACAATA
The DNA here is from genome assembly GCF_048593235.1 of Sminthopsis crassicaudata. Lineage (NCBI taxonomy): Eukaryota > Metazoa > Chordata > Mammalia > Dasyuromorphia > Dasyuridae > Sminthopsis > Sminthopsis crassicaudata. The sequence continues at coordinate 323,314,010 of NC_133618.1, forward strand.
TAAGCAATTAATGTTTCAAACAGCAAGGGGGAAGAGAGCTCCAAAGAGCTGCAGTTTGTTAAAGAGCAGTTGTACTACACCTAGTGAGAGAGGGGAAAATTAGATTGTCTCCTGACAATCTAACCTGACAAGCTCCTCTTACCCTTCCTCTACTCCATGCAGCAGCCCTCCTCCCTTTTCCCCCCCATTTCTTCCAACTCCACCATGCTTCCCAATCCCTACATCTCTAACTTTTTTTTAGGATGCCAAGTCTCCCAGGATCCAGCCTGCCAGCCAAAGACATGCTCCAACCTCATGGGGTACCTCCTTTCCCCTGGTAAATGGCAATTTCCACTAGGAACTTGCATCTTTCTTTCCATCCTAACTCTTAGGTTTCCCCTATTTCCAATACGCCATTTTCTTCTCTCTTTCTTTCTCCTCTTATGCCATCTCTTACCCTGTCTCATCTCTCTTCCTTTCCTCCTGATTCCAACATACTCTATTCTTCTCCAGCATACTCTCTTCCTTTCTCTAACATACTTCCAAATCAATAACCCTTCTAATTAGATTTCCATTCAAAAATATTAATTGCTTTTGCAAATCAATCTTTCTTGTCCCTTGTCTTTAAATCATTTAAAAAAAAACATTAAACTTTAAGATTGAATAACTTTGGACCAAATTTCATAAAAACTTATACATTTGCCAGCAGAATGGACAAAATTTTAGGGCATAACTCATAATTTTACAAATTACCTAATATACTTTCAGAAAGCAACATACCATCTAATTAGGGGGACACAAACATGATCTCTCCTAAGGTAAACTACCAGAATTTTGTTTTCATAACCTATATTTTAACTTAAAGTCAAATCAAATACATAATACATATATATAATACAATACATAATACAAAGTCAAATCCCAATAATATAAAACTGCTTTTACTATCTTATCTCAAATAACGAATTTCACTAAACTGATTAAGCATAGTTTCTTTCTGTCCCTCTGATCCC